>NW_025316702.1:300000-600000 GCF_910594005.1 Cervus elaphus | reverse complement strand
CCGGCCCTTGCCCATGAGCCTGGGGGCCAGGCAGGGGGTCCACACTCCCAGGCCAAGGCAGAACCACATGCACACGTCTGTTCCTGCCCCCTGCACCGGCAGAGAGCTCGGGGGAGCCAGAGTCTGTCAGGCAGCTGCTGGGCTGGCCGCCTGTGTGGGAAGGGGCAGAGCCGACCTAGGGGCACACTGGGCCTCTTGCTCTCCCTGCTGCCCTGAGGCTGCTGGGCCAAAGAGGTCTTGGGCATCCAGCCCCTTGCTGGTCCCTTCCCTCTGACGAGGCCCTCTGAGCTCCAGCCCCTTGCAGTGTGGAGACAGCCCCTGCCAGCAACCTCCTCTCCAAGGAGGCCTCAAGCGAGGCCTAGGCCCAGGGGAAAGGCACCGGCGGGGATGAGCCTGGGGAGGCGCCCGGGCATGTCTGGACCCAGTCCCCGCAGCCTGCCCCTTGCTGGGGCAGTACCCTCGGAGGCCAGGAAGGTCTGGGCAAGGCTGGCCAGGGGCAGGGGCCCTGCTGGGTCCTGCCCCTGGCCTGTGGGGCCTCTGAGCACAACCGGCCCTCTCCTGCTGGAAGACCTCCCCGGCTGCCTCCAAAGGCCGCTTTGCAAGCACTCTCGCCGGCTGTTCCCGCCAGCCGCGCACAACGCTCCCAAGCCCGGGAGAAAAGCGCTTCGGGGTGGTGCTCTCTCCCGGCCCTTGCCCCTGAGCCTGGGGGCCAGGCAGGGGGTCCACACTCCCAGGCCAAGGCAGAACCACATGCACACGTCTGTTCCTGCCCCCTGCACCGGCAGAGAGCTCGGGGGAGCCAGAGTCTGTCAGGCAGCTGCTGGGCTGGCCGCCTGTGTGGGAAGGGGCAGAGCCGACCTAGGGGCACACTGGGCCTCTTGCTCTCCCTGCTGCCCTGAGGCTGCTGGGCCAAAGAGGTCTTGGGCATCCAGCCCCTTGCTGGTCCCTTCCCTCTGACGAGGCCCTCTGAGCTCCAGCCCCTTGCAGTGTGGAGACAGCCCCTGCCAGCAACCTCCTCTCCAAGGAGGCCTCAAGCGAGGCCTAGGACCAGGGGAAAGGCACCAGTGGGGATGAGCCTGGGGAGGCGCCCGGGCATGTCTGGACCCAGTCCCCGCAGCCTGCCCCTTGCTGGGGCAGTACCCCCGGAGGCCAGGAAGGTCTGGGCAAGGCTGGCCAGGGGCAGGGGCCCTGCTGGGTCCTGCCCCTGGCCTGTGGGGCCTCTGAGCACAAGCGGCCCTCTCCCGCTGGAAGACCTCCCCGGCTGCCTCCAAAGGCCACTTTGCAAGCACTCTCGCCGGCTGTTCCCGCCAGCCGCGCACAACGCTCCCAAGCCCGGGAGAAAAGCGCTTCGGGGTGGTGCTCTCTCCCGGCCCTTGCCCCTGAGCCTGGGGGCCAGGCAGGGGGTCCACACTCCCAGGCCAAGGCAGAACCACATGCACACGTCTGTTCCTGCCCCCTGCACCGGCAGAGAGCTCGGGGGAGCCAGAGACTGTCAGGCAGCTGCTGGGCTGGCCGCCTGTGTGGGAAGGGGCAGAGCCGACCTAGGGGCACACTGGGCCTCTTGCTCTCCCTGCTGCCCTGAGGCTGCTGGGCCAAAGAGGTCTTGGGCATCCAGCCCCTTGCTGGTCCCTTCCCTCTGACGAGGCCCACTGAGCTCCAGCCCCTTGCAGTGTGGAGACAGCCCCTGCCAGCAACCTCCTCTCCAAGGAGGCCTCAAGCGAGGCCTAGGCCCAGGGGAAAGGCACCAGCGGGGATGAGCCTGGGGAGGCGCCCGGGCATGTCTGGACCCAGTCCCCGCAGCCTGCCCCTTGCTGGGGCAGTACCCTCGGAGGCCAGGAAGGTCTGGGCAAGCCTGGCCAGGGGCAGGGGCCCTGCTGGGTCCTGCCCCTGGCCTGTGGGGCCTCTGAGCACAACAGGCCCTCTCCCGCTGGAAGACCTCCCCGGCTGCCTCCAAAGGCCGCTTTGCAAGCACTCTCGCCGGCTGTTCCCGCCAGCCGCGCACAACGCTCCCAAGCCCGGGAGAAAAGCGCTTCGGGGTGGTGCTCTCTCCCGGCCCTTGCCCCTGAGCCTGGGGGCCAGGCAGGGGGTCCACACTCCCAGGCCAAGGCAGAACCACATGCACACGTCTGTTCCTGCCCCCTGCACCGGCAGAGAGCTCGGGGGAGCCAGAGTCTGTCAGGCAGCTGCTGGGCTGGCCGCCTGTGTGGGAAGGGGCAGAGCCGACCTAGGGCCACACTGGGCCTCTTGCTCTCCCTGCTGCCCTGAGGCTGCTGGGCCAAAGAGGTCTTGGGCATCCAGCCCCTTGCTGGTCCCTTCCCTCTGACGAGGCCCTCTGAGCTCCAGCCCCTTGCAGTGTGGAGACAGCCCCTGCCAGCAACCTCCTCTCCAAGGAGGCCTCAAGCGAGGCCTAGGCCCAGGGGAAAGGCACCAGCGGGGATGAGCCTGGGGAGGCGCCCGGGCATGTCTGGACCCAGTCCCCGCAGCCTGCCCCTTGCTGGGGCAGTACCCCCGGAGGCCAGGAAGGTCTGGGCAAGGCTGGCCAGGGGCAGGGGCCCTGCTGGGTCCTGCCCCTGGCCTGTGGGGCCTCTGAGCACAAGCGGCCCTCTCCCGCTGGAAGACCTCCCCGGCTGCCTCCAAAGGCCGCTTTGCAAGCACTCTCGCGGGCTGTTCCCGCCAGCCGCGCCCAACGCTCCCAAGCCCGGGAGAAAAGCGCTTCGGGGTGGTGCTCTCTCCCGGCCCTTGCCCCTGAGCCTGGGGGCCAGGCAGGGGGTCCACACTCCCAGGCCAAGGCAGAACCACATGCACACGTCTGTTCCTGCCCCCTGCACCGGCAGAGAGCTCGGGGGAGCCAGAGTCTGTCAGGCAGCTGCTGGGCTGGCCGCCTGTGTGGGAAGGGGCAGAGCCGACCTAGGGGCACACTGGGCCTCTTGCTCTCCCTGCTGCCCTGAGGCTGCTGGGCCAAAGAGGTCTTGGGCATCCAGCCCCTTGCTGGTCCCTTCCCTCTGACGAGGCCCTCTGAGCTCCAGCCCCTTGCAGTGTGGAGACAGCCCCTGCCAGCAACCTCCTCTCCAAGGAGGCCTCAAGCGAGGCCTAGGCCCAGGGGAAAGGCACCAGCGGGGATGAGCCTGGGGAGGCGCCCGGGCATGTCTGGACCCAGTCCCCGCAGCCTGCCCCTTGCTGGGGCAGTACCCTCGGAGGCCAGGAAGGTCTGGGCAAGGCTGGCCAGGGGCAGGGGCCCTGCTGGGTCCTGCCCCTGGCCTGTGGGGCCTCTGAGCACAACCGGCCCTCTCCCGCTGGAAGACCTCCCCGGCTGCCTCCACAGGCCGCTTTGCAAGCACTCTCGCCGGCTGTTCCCGCCAGCCGCGCACAACGCTCCCAAGCCCGGGAGAAAAGCGCTTCGGGGTGGTGCTCTCTCCCGGCCCTTGCCCCTGAGCCTGGGGGCCAGGCAGGGGGTCCACACTCCCAGGCCAAGGCAGAACCACATGCACACGTCTGTTCCTGCCCCCTGCACCGGCAGAGAGCTCGGGGGAGCCAGAGTCTGTCAGGCAGCTGCTGGGCTGGCCGCCTGTGTGGGAAGGGGCAGAGCCGACCTAGGGGCACACTGGGCCTCTTGCTCTCCCTGCTGCCCTGAGGCTGCTGGGCCAAAGAGGTCTTGGGCATCCAGCCCCTTGCTGGTCCCTTCCCTCTGACGAGGCCCTCTGAGCTCCAGCCCCTTGCAGTGTGGAGACAGCCCCTGCCAGCAACCTCCTCTCCAAGGAGGCCTCAAGCGAGGCCTAGGCCCAGGGGAAAGGCACCAGCGGGGATGAGCCTGGGGAGGCGCCCGGGCATGTCTGGACCCAGTCCCCGCAGCCTGCCCCTAGCTGGGGCAGTACCCCCGGAGGCCAGGAAGGTCTGGGCAAGGCTGGCCAGGGGCAGGGGCCCTGCTGGGTCCTGCCCCTGGCCTGTGGGGCCTCTGAGCACAAGCGGCCCTCTCCCGCTGGAAGACCTCCCCGGCTGCCTCCAAAGGCCGCTTTGCAAGCACTCTCGCCGGCTGTTCCCGCCAGCCGCGCACAACGCTCCCAAGCCCGGGAGAAAAGCGCTTCGGGGTGGTGCTCTCTCCCGGCCCTTGCCCCTGAGCCTGGGGGCCAGGCAGGGGGTCCACACTCCCAGGCCAAGGCAGAACCACATGCACACGTCTGTTCCTGCCCCCTGCACCGGCAGAGAGCTCGGGGGAGCCAGAGTCTGGCAGGCAGCTGCTGGGCTGGCCGCCTGTGTGGGAAGGGGCAGAGCCGACCTAGGGGCACACTGGGCCTCTTGCTCTCCCTGCTGCCCTGAGGCTGCTGGGCCAAAGAGGTCTTGGGCATCCAGCCCCTTGCTGGTCCCTTCCCTCTGACGAGGCCCTCTGAGCTCCAGCCCCTTGCAGTGTGGAGACAGCCCCTGCCAGCAACCTCCTCTCCAAGGAGGCCTCAAGCGAGGCCTAGGCCCAGGGGAAAGGCACCAGCGGGGATGAGCCTGGGGAGGCGCCCGGGCATGTCTGGACCCAGTCCCCGCAGCCTGCCCCTAGCTGGGGCAGTACCCCCGGAGGCCAGGAAGGTCTGGGCAAGGCTGGCCAGGGGCAGGGGCCCTGCTGGGTCCTGCCCCTGGCCTGTGGGGCCTCTGAGCACAAGCGGCCCTCTCCCGCTGGAAGACCTCCCCGGCTGCCTCCAAAGGCCGCTTTGCAAGCACTCTCGCCGGCTGTTCCCGCCAGCCGCGCACAACGCTCCAAAGCCCGGGAGAAAAGCGCTTCGGGGTGGTGCTCTCTCCCGGCCCTTGCCCCTGAGCCTGGGGGCCAGGCAGGGGGTCCACACTCCCAGGCCAAGGCAGAACCACATGCACACGTCTGTTCCTGCCCCCTGCACCGGCAGAGAGCTCGGGGGAGCCAGAGTCTGTCAGGCAGCTGCTGGGCTGGCCGCCTGTGTGGGAAGGGGCAGAGCCGACCTAGGGGCACACTGGGCCTCTTGCTCTCCCTGCTGCCCTGAGGCTGCTGGGCCAAAGAGGTCTTGGGCATCCAGCCCCTTGCTGGTCCCTTCCCTCTGACGAGGCCCTCTGAGCTCCAGCCCCTTGCAGTGTGGAGACAGCCCCTGCCAGCAACCTCCTCTCCAAGGAGGCCTCAAGCGAGGCCTAGGCCCAGGGGAAAGGCACCAGCGGGGATGAGCCTGGGGAGGCGCCCGGGCATGTCAAGACCCAGTCCCCGCAGCCTGCCCCTTGCTGGGGCAGTACCCCCGGAGGCAGGAAGGTCTGGGCAAGGCTGGCCAGGGGCAGGGGCCCTGCTGGGTCCTGCCCCTGGCCTGTGGGGCCTCTGAGCACAAGCGGCCCTCTCCCGCTGGAAGACCTCCCCGGCTGCCTCCAAAGGCCGCTTTGCAAGCACTCTCGCCGGCTGTTCCCGCCAGCCGCGCACAACGCTCCGAAGCCCGGGAGAAAAGCGCTGCGGGGTGGTGCTCTCTCCCGGCCCTTGCCCCTGAGCCTGGGGGCCAGGCAGGGGGTCCACACTCCCAGGCCAAGGCAGAACCACATGCACACGTCTGTTCCTGCCCCCTGCACCGGCAGAGAGCTCGGGGGAGCCAGAGTCTGTCAGGCAGCTGCTGGGCTGGCCGCCTGTGTGTGAAGGGGCAGAGCCGACCTAGGGCCACACTGGGCCTCTTGCTCTCCCTGCTGCCCTGAGGCTGCTGGGCCAAAGAGGTCTTGGGCATCCAGCCCCTTGCTGGTCCCTTCCCTCTGACGAGGCCCTCTGAGCTCCAGCCCCTTGCAGTGTGGAGACAGCCCCTGCCAGCAACCTCCTCTCCAAGGAGGCCTCAAGCGAGGCCTAGGCCCAGGGGAAAGGCACCAGCGGGGATGAGCCTGGGGAGGCGCCCGGGCATGTCTGGACCCAGTCCCCGCAGCCTGCCCCTTGCTGGGGCAGTACCCCCGGAGGCCAGGAAGGTCTGGGCAAGGCTGGCCAGGGGCAGGGGCCCTGCTGGGTCCTGCCCCTGGCCTGTGGGGCCTCTGAGCACAAGCGGCCCTCTCCCGCTGGAAGACCTCCCCGGCTGCCTCCAAAGGCCGCTTTGCAAGCACTCTCGCCGGCTGTTCCCGCCAGCCGCGCACAACGCTCCCAAGCCCGGGAGAAAAGCGCTTCGGGGTGGTGCTCTCTCCCGGCCCTTGCCCCTGAGCCTGGGGGCCAGGCAGGGGGTCCACACTCCCAGGCCAAGGCAGAACCACATGCACACGTCTGTTCCTGCCCCCTGCACCGGCAGAGAGCTCGGGGGAGCCAGAGTCTGTCAGGCAGCTGCTGGGCTGGCCGCCTGTGTGGGAAGGGGCAGAGCCGACCTAGGGGCACACTGGGCCTCTTGCTCTCCCTGCTGCGCTGAGGCTGCTGGGCCAAAGAGGTCTTGGGCATCCAGCCCCTTGCTGGTCCCTTCCCTCTGACGAGGCCCTCTGAGCTCCAGCCCCTTGCAGTGTGGAGACAGCCCCTGCCAGCAACCTCCTCTCCAAGGAGGCCTCAAGCGAGGCCTAGGCCCAGGGGAAAGGCACCAGCGGGGATTAGCCTGGGGAGGCGCCCGGGCATGTCTGGACCCAGTCCCCGCAGCCTGCCCCTTGCTGGGGCAGTACCACCGGAGGCCAGGAAGGTCTGGGCAAGGCTGGCCAGGGGCAGGGGCCCTGCTGGGTCCTGCCCCTGGCCTGTGGGGCCTCTGAGCACAAGCGGCCCTCTCCCGCTGGAAGACCTCCCCGGCTGCCTCCAAAGGCCGCTTTGCAAGCACTCTCGCCGGCTGTTCCCGCCAGCCGCGCACAACGCTCCCAAGCCCGGGAGAAAAGCGCTTCGGGGTGGTGCTCTCTCCCGGCCCTTGCCCCTGAGCCTGGGGGCCAGGCAGGGGGTCCACACTCCCAGGCCAAGGCAGAACCACATGCACACGTCTGTTCCTGCCCCCTGCACCGGCAGAGAGCTCGGGGGAGCCAGAGTCTGTCAGGCAGCTGCTGGGCTGGCCGCCTGTGTGGGAAGGGGCAGAGCCGACCTAGGGGCACACTGGGCCTCTTGCTCTCCCTGCTGCCCTGAGGCTGCTGGGCCAAAGAGGTCTTGGGCATCCAGCCCCTTGCTGGTCCCTTCCCTCTGACGAGGCCCTCTGAGCTCCAGCCCCTTGCAGTGTGGAGACAGCCCCTGCCAGCAACCTCCTCTCCAAGGAGGCCTCAAGCGAGGCCTAGGCCCAGGGGAAAGGCACCAGCGGGGATGAGCCTGGGGAGGCGCCCGGGCATGTCTGGACCCAGTCCCCGCAGCCTGCCCCTTGCTGGGGCAGTACCACCGGAGGCCAGGAAGGTCTGGGCAAGGCTGGCCAGGGGCAGGGGCCCTGCTGGGTCCTGCCCCTGGCCTGTGGGGCCTCTGAGCACAACCGGCCCTCTCCCGTTGGAAGACCTCCCCGGCTGCCTCCAAAGGCCGCTTTGCAAGCACTCTCGCCGGCTGTTCCCGCCAGCCGCGCACAACGCTCCCAAGCCCGGGAGAAAAGCGCTTCGGGGTGGTGCTCTCTCCCGGCCCTTGCCCCTGAGCCTGGGGGCCAGGCAGGGGGTCCACACTCCCAGGCCAAGGCAGAACCACATGCACACGTCTGTTCCTGCCCCCTGCACCGGCAGAGAGCTCGGGGGAGCCAGAGTCTGTCAGGCAGCTGCTGGGCTGGCCGCCTGTGTGGGAAGGGGCAGAGCCGACCTAGGGGCACACTGGGCCTCTTGCTCTCCCTGCTGCCCTGAGGCTGCTGGGCCAAAGAGGTCTTGGGCATCCAGCCCCTTGCTGGTCCCTTCCCTCTGACGAGGCCCTCTGAGCTCCAGCCCCTTGCAGTGTGGAGACAGCCCCTGCCAGCAACCTCCTCTCCAAGGAGGCCTCAAGCGAGGCCTAGGCCCAGGGGAAAGGCACCAGCGGGGATGAGCCTGGGGAGGCGCCCGGGCATGTCTGGACCCAGTCCCCGCAGCCTGCCCCTTGCTGGGGCAGTACCCCCGGAGGCCAGGAAGGTCTGGGCAAGGCTGGCCAGGGGCAGGGGCCCTGCTGGGTCCTGCCCCTGGCCTGTGGGGCCTCTGAGCACAACCGGCCCTCTCCCGCTGGAAGACCTCCCCGGCTGCCTCCAAAGGCCGCTTTGCAAGCACTCTCGCCGGCTGTTCCCGCCAGCCGCGCACAACGCTCCCAAGCCCGGGAGAAAAGCGCTTCGGGGTGGTGCTCTCTCCCGGCCCTTGCCCCTGAGCCTGGGGTCCAGGCAGGGGGTCCACACTCCCAGGCCAAGGCAGAACCACATGCACACGTCTGTTCCTGCCCCCTGCACCGGCAGAGAGCTCGGGGGAGCCAGAGTCTGTCAGGCAGCTGCTGGGCTGGCCGCCTGTGTGGGAAGGGGCAGAGCCGACCTAGGGGCACACTGGGCCTCTTGCTCTCCCTGCTGCCCTGAGGCTGCTGGGCCAAAGAGGTCTTGGGCATCCAGCCCCTTGCTGGTCCCTTCCCTCTGACGAGGCCCTCTGAGCTCCAGCCCCTTGCAGTGTGGAGACAGCCCCTGCCAGCAACCTCCTCTCCAAGGAGGCCTCAAGCGAGGCCTAGGCCCAGGGGAAAGGCACCAGCGGGGATGAGCCTGGGGAGGCGCCCGGGCATGTCTGGACCCAGTCCCCGCAGCCTGCCCCTAGCTGGGGCAGTACCCCCGGAGGCCAGGAAGGTCTGGGCAAGGCTGGCCAGGGGCAGGGGCCCTGCTGGGTCCTGCCCCTGGCCTGTGGGGCCTCTGAGCACAACCGGCCCTCTCCCGCTGGAAGACCTCCCCGGCTGCCTCCAAAGGCCGCTTTGCAAGCACTCTCGCCGGCTGTGCCCGCCAGCCACGCACAACGCTCCCAAGCCCGGGAGAAAAGCGCTTCGGGGTGGTGCTCTCTCCCGGCCCTTGCCCCTGAGCCTGGGGGCCAGGCAGGGAGTCCACACTCCCAGGCCAAGGCAGAACCACATGCACACGTCTGTTCCTGCCCCCTGCACCGGCAGAGAGCTCGGGGGAGCCAGAGTCTGTCAGGCAGTTGCTGGGCTGGCCGCCTGTGTGGGAAGGGGCAGAGCCGACCTAGGGGCACACTGGGCCTCTTGCTCTCCCTGCTGCCCTGAGGCTGCTGGGCCAAAGAGGTCTTGGGCATCCAGCCCCTTGCTGGTCCCTTCCCTCTGACGAGGCCCTCTGAGCTCCAGCCCCTTGCAGTGTGGAGACAGCCCCTGCCAGCAACCTCCTCTCCAAGGAGGCCTCAAGCGAGGCCTAGGCCCAGGGGAAAGGCACCAGCGGGGATGAGCCTGGGGAGGCGCCCGGGCATGTCTGGACCCAGTCCCCGCAGCCTGCCCCTTGCTGGGGCAGTACCCCCGGAGGCCAGGAAGGTCTGGGCAAGGCTGGCCAGGGGCAGGGGCCCTGCTGGGTCCTGCCCCTGGCCTGTGGGGCCTCTGAGCACAACCGGCCCTCTGCCGCTGGAAGACCTCCCCGGCTGCCTCCAAAGGCCGCTTTGCAAGCACTCTCGCCGGCTGTTCCCGCCAGCCACGCACAACGCTCCCAAGCCCGGGAGAAAAGCGCTTCGGGGTGGTGCTCTCTCCCGGCCCTTGCCCCTGAGCCTGGGGGCCAGGCAGGGGGTCCACACTCCCAGGCCAAGGCAGAACCACATGCACACGTCTGTTCCTGCCCCCTGCACCGGCAGAGAGCTCGGGGGAGCCAGAGTCTGTCAGGCAGCTGCTGGGCTGGCCGCCTGTGTGGGAAGGGGCAGAGCCGACCTAGGGGCACACTGGGCCTCTTGCTCTCCCTGCTGCCCTGAGGCTGCTGGGCCAAAGAGGTCTTGGGCATCCAGCCCCTTGCTGGTCCCTTCCCTCTGACGAGGCCCTCTGAGCTCCAGCCCCTTGCAGTGTGGAGAAAGCCCCTGCCAGCAACCTCCTCTCCAAGGAGGCCTCAAGCGAGGCCTAGGCCCAGGGGAAAGGCACCAGCGGGGATGAGCCTGGGGAGGCGCCCGGGCATGTCTGGACCCAGTCCCCGCAGCCTGCCCCTTGCTGGGGCAGTACCCCCGGAGGCCAGGAAGGTCTGGGCAAGGCTGGCCAGGGGCAGGGGCCCTGCTGGGTCCTGCCCCTGGCCTGTGGGGCCTCTGAGCACAACCGGCCCTCTCCCGCTGGAAGACCTCCCCGGCTGCCTCCAAAGGCCGCTTTGCAAGCACTCTCGCCGGCTGTTCCCGCCAGCCGCGCACAACGCTCCCAAGCCCGGGAGAAAAGCGCTTCGGGGTGGTGCTCTCTCCCGGCCCTTGCCCCTGAGCCTGGGGGCCAGGCAGGGGGTCCACACTCCCAGGCCAAGGCAGAACCACATGCACACGTCTGTTCCTGCCCCCTGCACCGGCAGAGAGCTCGGGGGAGCCAGAGTCTGTCAGGCAGCTGCTGGGCTGGCCGCCTGTGTGGGAAGGGGCAGAGCCGACCTAGGGGCACACTGGGCCTCTTGCTCTCCCTGCTGCCCTGAGGCTGCTGGGCCAAAGAGGTCTTGGGCATCCAGCCCCTTGCTGGTCCCTTCCCTCTGACGAGGCCCTCTGAGCTCCAGCCCCTTGCAGTGTGGAG
Source organism: Cervus elaphus (assembly GCF_910594005.1). Lineage (NCBI taxonomy): Eukaryota > Metazoa > Chordata > Mammalia > Artiodactyla > Cervidae > Cervus > Cervus elaphus. Next base: position 589,445 of record NW_025316702.1, on the reverse strand, counting down.
ACAGCCCCTGCCAGCAACCTCCTCTCCAAGGAGGCCTCAAGCGAGGCCTAGGCCCAGGGGAAAGGCACCAGCGGGGATGAGCCTGGGGAGGCGCCCGGGCATGTCAAGACCCAGTCCCCGCAGCCTGCCCCTTGCTGGGGCAGTACCCCCGGAGGCCAGGAAGGTCTGGGCAAGGCTGGCCAGGGGCAGGGGCCCTGCTGGGTCCTGCCCCTGGCCTGTGGGGCCTCTGAGCACAACCGGCCCTCTCCCGCTGGAAGACCTCCCCGGCTGCCTCCAAAGGCCGCTTTGCAAGCACTCTCGCCGGCTGTTCCCGCCAGCCGCGCACAACGCTCCCAAGCCCGGGAGAAAAGCGCTTCGGGGTGGTGCTCTCTCCCGGCCCTTGCCCCTGAGCCTGGGGGCCAGGCAGGGGGTCCACACTCCCAGGCCAAGGCAGAACCACATGCACACGTCTGTTCCTGCCCCCTGCACCGGCAGAGAGCTCGGGGGAGCCAGAGTCTGTCAGGCAGCTGCTGGGCTGGCCGCCTGTGTGGGAAGGGGCAGAGCCGACCTAGGGGCACACTGGGCCTCTTGCTCTCCCTGCTGCCCTGAGGCTGCTGGGCCAAAGAGGTCTTGGGCATCCAGCCCCTTGCTGGTCCCTTCCCTCTGACGAGGCCCTCTGAGCTCCAGCCCCTTGCAGTGTGGAGACAGCCCCTGCCAGCAACCTCCTCTCCAAGGAGGCCTCAAGCGAGGCCTAGGCCCAGGGGAAAGGCACCAGCGGGGATGAGCCTGGGGAGGCGCCCGGGCATGTCTGGACCCAGTCCCCGCAGCCTGCCCCTAGCTGGGGCAGTACCCCCGGAGGCCAGGAAGGTCTGGGCAAGGCTGGCCAGGGGCAGGGGCCCTGCTGGGTCCTGCCCCTGGCCTGTGGGGCCTCTGAGCACAACCGGCCCTCTCCCGCTGGAAGACCTCCCCGGCTGCCTCCAAAGGCCGCTTTGCAAGCACTCTCGCCGGCTGTTCCCGCCAGCCACGCACAACGCTCCCAAGCCCGGGAGAAAAGCGCTTCGGGGTGGTGCTCTCTCCCGGCCCTTGCCCCTGAGCCTGGGGGCCAGGCAGGGAGTCCACACTCCCAGGCCAAGGCAGAACCACATGCACACGTCTGTTCCTGCCCCCTGCACCGGCAGAGAGCTCGGGGGAGCCAGAGTCTGTCAGGCAGTTGCTGGGCTGGCCGCCTGTGTGGGAAGGGGCAGAGCCGACCTAGGGGCACACTGGGCCTCTTGCTCTCCCTGCTGCCCTGAGGCTGCTGGGCCAAAGAGGTCTTGGGCATCCAGCCCCTTGCTGGTCCCTTCCCTCTGACGAGGCCCTCTGAGCTCCAGCCCCTTGCAGTGTGGAGACAGCCCCTGCCAGCAACCTCCTCTCCAAGGAGGCCTCAAGCGAGGCCTAGGCCCAGGGGAAAGGCACCAGCGGGGATGAGCCTGGGGAGGCGCCCGGGCATGTCAAGACCCAGTCCCCGCAGCCTGCCCCTTGCTGGGGCAGTACCCCCGGAGGCCAGGAAGGTCTGGGCAAGGCTGGCCAGGGGCAGGGGCCCTGCTGGGTCCTGCCCCTGGCCTGTGGGGCCTCTGAGCACAACCGGCCCTCTCCCGCTGGAAGACCTCCCCGGCTGCCTCCAAAGGCCGCTTTGCAAGCACTCTCGCCGGCTGTTCCCGCCAGCCACGCACAACGCTCCCAAGCCCGGGAGAAAAGCGCTTCGGGGTGGTGCTCTCTCCCGGCCCTTGCCCCTGAGCCTGGGGGCCAGGCAGGGGGTCCACACTCCCAGGCCAAGGCAGAACCACATGCACACGTCTGTTCCTGCCCCCTGCACCGGCAGAGAGCTCGGGGGAGCCAGAGTCTGTCAGGCAGCTGCTGGGCTGGCCGCCTGTGTGGGAAGGGGCAGAGCCGACCTAGGGGCACACTGGGCCTCTTGCTCTCCCTGCTGCCCTGAGGCTGCTGGGCCAAAGAGGTCTTGGGCATCCAGCCCCTTGCTGGTCCCTTCCCTCTGACGAGGCCCTCTGAGCTCCAGCCCCTTGCAGTGTGGAGAAAGCCCCTGCCAGCAACCTCCTCTCCAAGGAGGCCTCAAGCGAGGCCTAGGCCCAGGGGAAAGGCACCAGCGGGGATGAGCCTGGGGAGGCGCCCGGGCATGTCTGGACCCAGTCCCCGCAGCCTGCCCCTTGCTGGGGCAGTACCCCCGGAGGCCAGGAAGGTCTGGGCAAGGCTGGCCAGGGGCAGGGGCCCTGCTGGGTCCTGCCCCTGGCCTGTGGGGCCTCTGAGCACAACCGGCCCTCTCCCGCTGGAAGACCTCCCCGGCTGCCTCCAAAGGCCGCTTTGCAAGCACTCTCGCCGGCTGTTCCCGCCAGCCGCGCACAACGCTCCCAAGCCCGGGAGAAAAGCGCTTCGGGGTGGTGCTCTCTCCCGGCCCTTGCCCCTGAGCCTGGGGGCCAGGCAGGGGGTCCACACTCCCAGGCCAAGGCAGAACCACATGCACACGTCTGTTCCTGCCCCCTGCACCGGCAGAGAGCTCGGGGGAGCCACAGTCTGTCAGGCAGCTGCTGGGCTGGCCGCCTGTGTGGGAAGGGGCAGAGCCGACCTAGGGGCACACTGGGCCTCTTGCTCTCCCTGCTGCCCTGAGGCTGCTGGGCCAAAGAGGTCTTGGGCATCCAGCCCCTTGCTGGTCCCTTCCCTCTGACGAGGCCCTCTGAGCTCCAGCCCCTTGCAGTGTGGAGACAGCCCCTGGCAGCAACCTCCTCTCCAAGGAGGCCTCAAGCGAGGCCTAGGCCCAGGGGAAAGGCACCAGCGGGGATGAGCCTGGGGAGGCGCCCGGGCATGTCAAGACCCAGTCCCCGCAGCCTGCCCCTTGCTGGGGCAGTACCCCCGGAGGCCAGGAAGGTCTGGGCAAGGCTGGCCAGGGGCAGGGGCCCTGCTGGGTCCTGCCCCTGGCCTGTGGGGCCTCTGAGCACAACCGGCCCTCTCCCACTGGAAGACCTCCCCGGCTGCCTCCAAAGGCCGCTTTGCAAGCACTCTCGCCGGCTGTTCCCGCCAGCCGCGCACAACGCTCCCAAGCCCGGGAGAAAAGCGCTTCGGGGTGGTGCTCTCTCCCGGCCCTTGCCCCTGAGCCTGGGGGCCAGGCAGGGGGTCCACACTCCCAGGCCAAGGCAGAACCACATGCACACGTCTGTTCCTGCCCCCTGCACCGGCAGAGAGCTCGGGGGAGCCAGAGTCTGTCAGGCAGCTGCTGGGCTGGCCGCCTGTGTGGGAAGGGGCAGAGCCGACCTAGGGGCACACTGGGCCTCTTGCTCTCCCTGCTGCCCTGAGGCTGCTGGGCCAAAGAGGTCTTGGGCATCCAGCCCCTTGCTGGTCCCTTCCCTCTGACGAGGCCCTCTGAGCTCCAGCCCCTTGCAGTGTGGAGACAGCCCCTGCCAGCAACCTCCTCTCCAAGGAGGCCTCAAGCGAGGCCTAGGCCCAGGGGAAAGGCACCAGCGGGGATGAGCCTGGGGAGGCGCCCGGGCATGTCTGGACCCAGTCCCCGCAGCCTGCCCCTAGCTGGGGCAGTACCCCCGGAGGCCAGGAAGGTCTGGGCAAGGCTGGCCAGGGGCAGGGGCCCTGCTGGGTCCTGCCCCTGGCCTGTGGGGCCTCTGAGCACAACCGGCCCTCTCCCGCTGGAAGACCTCCCCGGCTGCCTCCAAAGGCCGCTTTGCAAGCACTCTCCCCGGCTGTTCCCGCCAGCCACGCACAACGCTCCCAAGCCCGGGAGAAAAGCGCTTCGGGGTGGTGCTCTCTCCCGGCCCTTGCCCCTGAGCCTGGGGGCCAGGCAGGGAGTCCACACTCCCAGGCCAAGGCAGAACCACATGCACACGTCTGTTCCTGCCCCCTGCACCGGCAGAGAGCTCGGGGGAGCCAGAGTCTGTCAGGCAGTTGCTGGGCTGGCCGCCTGTGTGGGAAGGGGCAGAGCCGACCTAGGGGCACACTGGGCCTCTTGCTCTCCCTGCTGCCCTGAGGCTGCTGGGCCAAAGAGGTCTTGGGCATCCAGCCCCTTGCTGGTCCCATCCCTCTGACGAGGCCCTCTGAGCTCCAGCCCCTTGCAGTGTGGAGACAGCCCCTGCCAGCAACCTCCTCTCCAAGGAGGCCTCAAGCGAGGCCTAGGCCCAGGGGAAAGGCACCAGCGGGGATGAGCCTGGGGAGGCGCCCGGGCATGTCTGGACCCAGTCCCCGCAGCCTGCCCCTTGCTGGGGCAGTACCCCCGGAGGCCAGGAAGGTCTGGGCAAGGCTGGCCAGGGGCAGGGGCCCTGCTGGGTCCTGCCCCTGGCCTGTGGGGCCTCTGAGCACAACCGGCCCTCTGCCGCTGGAAGACCTCCCCGGCTGCCTCCAAAGGCCGCTTTGTAAGCACTCTCGCCGGCTGTTCCCGCCAGCCGCGCACAACGCTCCCAAGCCCGGGAGAAAAGCGCTTCGGGGTGGTGTTCTCTCCCGGCCCTTGCCCCTGAGCCTGGGGGCCAGGCAGGGGGTCCACACTCCCAGGCCAAGGCAGAACCACATGCACACGTCTGTTCCTGCCCCCTGCACCGGCAGAGAGCTCGGGGGAGCCAGAGTCTGGCAGGCAGCTGCTGGGCTGGCCGCCTGTGTGGGAAGGGGCAGAGCCGACCTAGGGGCACACTGGGCCTCTTGCTCTCCCTGCTGCCCTGAGGCTGCTGGGCCAAAGAGGTCTTGGGCATCCAGCCCCTTGCTGGTCCCTTCCCTCTGACGAGGCCCTCTGAGCTCCAGCCCCTTGCAGTGTGGAGACAGCCCCTGCCAGCAACCTCCTCTCCAAGGAGGCCTCAAGCGAGGCCTAGGCCCAGGGGAAAGGCACCAGCGGGGATGAGCCTGGGGAGGCGCCCGGGCATGTCTGGACCCAGTCCCCGCAGCCTGCCCCTAGCTGGGGCAGTACCCCCGGAGGCCAGGAAGGTCTGGGCAAGGCTGGCCAGGGGCAGGGGCCTTGCTGGGTCCTGCCCCTGGCCTGTGGGGCCTCTGAGCACAACCGGCCCTCTCCCGCTGGAAGACCTCCCCGGCTGCCTCCAAAGGCCGCTTTGCAAGCACTCTCGCCGGCTGTTCCCGCCAGCCGCGCACAACGCTCCCAAGCCCGGGAGAAAAGCGCTTCGGGGTGGTGCTCTCTCCCGGCCCTTGCCCATGAGCCTGGGGTCCAGGCAGGGGGTCCACACTCCCAGGCCAAGGCAGAACCACATGCACACGTCTGTTCCTGCCCCCTGCACCGGCAGAGAGCTCGGGGGAGCCAGAGTCTGTCAGGCAGCTGCTGGGCTGGCCGCCTGTGTGGGAAGGGGCAGAGCCGACCTAGGGGCACACTGGGCCTCTTGCTCTCCCTGCTGCCCTGAGGCTGCTGGGCCAAAGAGGTCTTGGGCATCCAGCCCCTTGCTGGTCCCTTCCCTCTGACGAGGCCCTCTGAGCTCCAGCCCCTTGCAGTGTGGAGACAGCCCCTGCCAGCAACCTCCTCTCCAAGGAGGCCTCAAGCGAGGCCTAGGCCCAGGGGAAAGGCACCAGCGGGGATGAGCCTGGGGAGGCGCCCAGGCATGTCTGGACCCAGTCCCCGCAGCCTGCCCCTTGCTGGGGCAGTACCCTCGGAGGCCAGGAAGGTCTGGGCAAGGCTGGCCAGGGGCAGGGGCCCTGCTGGGTCCTGCCCCTGGCCTGTGGGGCCTCTGAGCACAACCGGCCCTCTCCCGCTGGAAGACCTCCCCGGCTGCCTCCAAAGGCCGCTTTGCAAGCACTCTCGCCGGCTGTTCCCGCCAGCCGCGCACAACGCTCCCAAGCCCGGGAGAAAAGCGCTTCGGGGTGGTGCTCTCTCCCGGCCCTTGCCCCTGAGCCTGGGGGCCAGGCAGGGGGTCCACACTCCCAGGCCAAGGCAGAACCACATGCACACGTCTGTTCCTGCCCCCTGCACCGGCAGAGAGCTCGGGGGAGCCAGAGTCTGGTAGGCAGCTGCTGGGCTGGCCGCCTGTGTGGGAAGGGGCAGAGCCGACCTAGGGCCACACTGGGCCTCTTGCTCTCCCTGCTGCCCTGAGGCTGCTGGGCCAAAGAGGTCTTGGGCATCCAGCCCCTTGCTGGTCCCTTCCCTCTGACGAGGCCCTCTGAGCTCCAGCCCATTGCAGTGTGGAGACAGCCCCTGCCAGCAACCTCCTCTCCAAGGAGGCCTCAAGCGAGGCCTAGGCCCAGGGGAAAGGCACCAGCGGGGATGAGCCTGGGGAGGCGCCCGGGCATGTCTGGACCCAGTCCCCGCAGCCTGCCCCTTGCTGGGGCAGTACCCCCGGAGGCCAGGAAGGTCTGGGCAAGGCTGGCCAGGGGCAGGGGCCCTGCTGGGTCCTGCCCCTGGCCTGTGGGGCCTCTGAGCACAACCGGCCCTCTGCCGCTGGAAGACCTCCCCGGCTGCCTCCAAAGGCCACTTTGCAAGCACTCTCGCCGGCTGTTCCCGCCAGCCGCGCACAACGCTCCCAAGCCCGGGAGAAAAGCGCTTCGGGGTGGTGCTCTCTCCCGGCCCTTGCCCCTGAGCCTGGGGGCCAGGCAGGGGGTCCACACTCCCAGGCCAAGGCAGAACCACATGCACACGTCTGTTCCTGCCCCCTGCACCGGCAGAGAGCTCGGGGGAGCCAGAGTCTGTCAGGCAGCTGCTGGGCTGGCCGCCTGTGTGGGAAGGGGCAGAGCCGACCTAGGGGCACACTGGGCCTCTTGCTCTCCCTGCTGCCCTGAGGCTGCTGGGCCAAAGAGGTCTTGGGCATCCAGCCCCTTGCTGGTCCCTTCCCTCTGACGAGGCCCTCTGAGCTCCAGCCCCTTGCAGTGTGGAGACAGCCCCTGCCAGCAACCTCCTCTCCAAGGAGGCCTCAAGCGAGGCCTAGGCCCAGGGGAAAGGCACCAGCGGGGATGAGCCTGGGGAGGCGCCCGGGCATGTCTGGACCCAGTCCCCGCAGCCTGCCCCTAGCTGGGGCAGTACCCCCGGAGGCCAGGAAGGTCTGGGCAAGGCTGGCCAGGGGCAGGGGCCCTGCTGGGTCCTGCCCCTGGCCTGTGGGGCCTCTGAGCACAACCGGCCCTCTGCCGCTGGAAGACCTCCCCGGCTGCCTCCAAAGGCCGCTTTGCAAGCACTCTCGCGGGCTGTTCCCGCCAGCCGCGCCCAACGCTCCCAAGCCCGGGAGAAAAGCGCTTCGGGGTGGTGCTCTCTCCCGGCCCTTGCCCCTGAGCCTGGGGGCCAGGCAGGGGGTCCACACTCCCAGGCCAAGGCAGAACCACATGCACACGTCTGTTCCTGCCCCCTGCACCGGCAGAGAGCTCGGGGGAGCCAGAGTCTGTCAGGCAGCTGCTGGGCTGGCCGCCTGTGTGGGAAGGGGCAGAGCCGACCTAGGGGCACACTGGGCCTCTTGCTCTCCCTGCTGCCCTGAGGCTGCTGGGCCAAAGAGGTCTTGGGCATCCAGCCCCTTGCTGGTCCCTTCCCTCTGACGAGGCCCTCTGAGCTCCAGCCCCTTGCAGTGTGGAGACAGCCCCTGCCAGCAACCTCCTCTCCAAGGAGGCCTCAAGCGAGGCCTAGGCCCAGGGGAAAGGCACCAGCGGGGATGAGCCTGGGGAGGCGCCCGGGCATGTCTGGACCCAGTCCCCGCAGCCTGCCCCTTGCTGGGGCAGTACCCCCGGAGGCCAGGAAGGTCTGGGCAAGGCTGGCCAGGGGCAGGGGCCCTGCTGGGTCCTGCCCCTGGCCTGTGGGGCCTCTGAGCACAAGCGGCCCTCTCCCGCTGGAAGACCTCCCCGGCTGCCTCCAAAGGCCGCTTTGCAAGCACTCTCGCCGGCTGTTCCCGCCAGCCGCGCACAACGCTCCCAAGCCCGGGAGAAAAGCGCTTCGGGGTGGTGCTCTCTCCCGGCCCTTGCCCCTGAGCCTGGGGGCCAGGCAGGGGGTCCACACTCCCAGGCCAAGGCAGAACCACATGCACACGTCTGTTCCTGCCCCCTGCACCGGCAGAGAGCTCGGGGGAGCCAGAGTCTGTCAGGCAGCTGCTGGGCTGGCCGCCTGTGTGGGAAGGGGCAGAGCCGATCTAGGGGCACACTGGGCCTCTTGCTCTCCCTGCTGCCCTGAGGCTGCTGGGCCAAAGAGGTCTTGGGCATCCAGCCCCTTGCTGGTCCCTACCCTCTGACGAGGCCCTCTGAGCTCCAGCCCCTTGCAGTGTGGAGACAGCCCCTGCCAGCAACCTCCTCTCCAAGGAGGCCTCAAGCGAGGCCTAGGCCCAGGGGAAAGGCACCAGCGGGGATGAGCCTGGGGAGGCGCCCGGGCATGTCTGGACCCAGTCCCGGCAGCCTGCCCCTTGCTGGGGCAGTACCCTCGGAGGCCAGGAAGGTCTGGGCAAGGCTGGCCAGGGGCAGGGGCCCTGCTGGGTCCTGCCCCTGGCCTGTGGGGCCTCTGAGCACAACCGGCCCTCTCCCGCTGGAAGACCTCCCCGGCTGCCTCCAAAGGCCGCTTTGCAAGCACTCTCGCCGGCTGTTCCCGCCAGCCGCGCACAACGCTCCCAAGCCCGGGAGAAAAGCGCTTCGGGGTGGTGCTCTCTCCCGGCCCTTGCCCCTGAGCCTGGGGGCCAGGCAGGGGGTCCACCCTCCCAGGCCAAGGCAGAACCACATGCACACGTCTGTTCCTGCCCCCTGCACCGGCAGAGAGCTCGGGGGAGCCAGAGACTGTCAGGCAGCTGCTGGGCTGGCCGCCTGTGTGGGAAGGGGCAGAGCCGACCTAGGGGCACACTGGGCCTCTTGCTCTCCCTGCTGCCCTGAGGCTGCTGGGCCAAAGAGGTCTTGGGCATCCAGCCCCTTGCTGGTCCCTTCCCTCTGACGAGGCCCTCTGAGCTCCAGCCCCTTGCAGTGTGGAGACAGCCCCTGCCAGCAACCTCCTCTCCAAGGAGGCCTCAAGCGAGGCCTAGGCCCAGGGGAAAGGCACCAGCGGGGATGAGCCTGGGGAGGCGCCCGGGCATGTCTGGACCCAGTCCCCGCAGCCTGCCCCTTGCTGGGGCAGTACCCCCGGAGGCCAGGAAGGTCTGGGCAAGGCTGGCCAGGGGCAGGGGCCCTGCTGGGTCCTGCCCCTGGCCTGTGGGGCCTCTGAGCACAAGCGGCCCTCTCCCGCTGGAAGACCTCCCCGGCTGCCTCCAAAGGCCGCTTTGCAAGCACTCTCGCCGGCTGTTCCCGCCAGCCGCGCACAACGCTCCCAAGCCCGGGAGAAAAGCGCTTCGGGGTGGTGCTCTCTCCCGGCCCTTGCCCCTGAGCCTGGGGGCCAGGCAGGGGGTCCACACTCCCAGGCCAAGGCAGAACCACATGCACACGTCTGTTCCTGCCCCCTGCACCGGCAGAGAGCTCGGGGGAGCCAGAGTCTGTCAGGCAGCTGCTGGGCTGGCCGCCTGTGTGGGAAGGGGCAGAGCCGACCTAGGGGCACACTGGGCCTCTTGCTCTCCCTGCTGCCCTGAGGCTGCTGGGCCAAAGAGGTCTTGGGCATCCAGCCCCTTGCTGGTCCCTACCCTCTGACGAGGCCCTCTGAGCTCCAGCCCCTTGCAGTGTGGAGACAGCCCCTGCCAGCAACCTCCTCTCCAAGGAGGCCTCAAGCGAGGCCTAGGCCCAGGGGAAAGGCACCAGCGGGGATGAGCCTGGGGAGGCGCCCGGGCATGTCTGGACCCAGTCCCCGCAGCCTGCCCCTTGCTGGGGCAGTACCCTCGGAGGCCAGGAAGGTCTGGGCAAGGCTGGCCAGGGGCAGGGGCCCTGCTGGGTCCTGCCCCTGGCCTGTGGGGCCTCTGAGCACAACCGGCCCTCTGCCGCTGGAAGACCTCCCCGGCTGCCTCCAAAGGCCGCTTTGCAAGCACTCTCGCCGGCTGTTCCCGCCAGCCGCGCACAACGCTCCCAAGCCCGGGAGAAAAGCGCTTCGGGGTGGTGCTCTCTCCCGGCCCTTGCCCCTGAGCCTGGGGACCAGGCAGGGGGTCCACACTCCCAGGCCAAGGCAGAACCACATGCACACGTCTGTTCCTGCCCCCTGCACCGGCAGAGACCTCGGGGGAGCCAGTCTGTCAGGCAGCTGCTGGGCTGGCCGCCTGTGTGGGAAGGGGCAGAGCCGACCTAGGGCCACACTGGGCCTCTTGCTCTCCCTGCTGCCCTGAGGCTGCTGGGCCAAAGAGGTCTTGGGCATCCAGCCCCTTGCTGGTCCCTTCCCTCTGACGAGGCCCTCTGAGCTCCAGCCCCTTGCAGTGTGGAGACAGCCCCTGCCAGCAACCTCCTCTCCAAGGAGGCCTCAAGCGAGGCCTAGGCCCAGGGGAAAGGCACCAGCGGGGATGAGCCTGGGGAGGCGCCCGGGCATGTCTGGACCCAGTCCCCGCAGCCTGCCCCTTGCTGGGGCAGTACCCCCGGAGGCCAGGAAGGTCTGGGCAAGGCTGGCCAGGGGCAGGGGCCCTGCTGGGTCCTGCCCCTGGCCTGTGGGGCCTCTGAGCACAAGCGGCCCTCTCCCGCTGGAAGACCTCCCCAGCTGCCTCCAAAGGCCGCTTTGCAAGCACTCTCGCCGGCTGTTCCCGCCAGCCGCGCACAACGCTCCCAAGCCCGGGAGAAAAGCGCTTCGGGGTGGTGCTCTCTCCCGGCCCTTGACCCTGAGCCTGGGGGCCAGGCAGGGGGTCCACACTCCCAGGCCAAGGCAGAACCACATGCACACGTCTGTTCCTGCCCCCTGCACCGGCAGAGAGCTCGGGGGAGCCAGAGTCTGTCAGGCAGCTGCTGGGCTGGCCGCCTGTGTGGGAAGGGGCAGAGCCGACCTAGGGGCACACTGGGCCTCTTGCTCTCCCTGCTGCCCTGAGGCTGCTGGGCCAAAGAGGTCTTGGGCATCCAGCCCCTTGCTGGTCCCTTCCCTATGACGAGGCCCTCTAAGCTCCAGCCCCTTGCAGTGTGGAGACAGCCCCTGGCAGCAACCTCCTCTCCAAGGAGGCCTCAAGCGAGGCCTAGGCCCAGGGGAAAGGCACCAGCGGGGATGAGCCTGGGGAGGCGCCCGGGCATGTCTGGACCCAGTCCCCGCAGCCTGCCCCTTGCTGGGGCAGTACCCCCGGAGGCCAGGAAGGTCTGGGCAAGGCTGGTCAGGGGCAGGGGCCCTGCTGGGTCCTGCCCCTGGCCTGTGGGGCCTCTGAGCACAACCGGCCCTCTGCCGCTGGAAGACCTCCCCGGCTGCCTCCAAAGGCCGCTTTGCAAGCACTCTCGCCGGCTGTTCCCGCCAGCCGCGCACAACGCTCCCAAGCCCGGGAGAAAAGCGCTTCGGGGTGGTGCTCTCTCCCGGCCCGTGCCCCTGAGCCTGGGGGCCAGGCAGGGGGTCCACACTCCCAGACCAAGGCAGAATCACATGCACACGTCTGTTCCTGCCCCCTGCACCGGCAGAGAGCTCGGGGGAGCCAGAGTCTGTCAGGCAGCTGCTGGGCTGGCCGCCTGTGTGGGAAGGGGCAGAGCCGACCTAGGGGCACACTGGGCCTCTTGCTCTCCCTGCTGCCCTGAGGCTGCTGGGCCAAAGAGGTCTTGGGCATCCAGCCCCTTGCTGGTCCCTTCCCTCTGACGAGGCCCTCTGAGCTCCAGCCCCTTGCAGTGTGGAGACAGCCCCTGCCAGCAACCTCCTCTCCAAGGAGGCCTCAAGCGAGGCCTAGGCTCAGGGGAAAGGCACCAGCGGGGATGAGCCTGGGGAGGCGCCCGGGCATGTCTGGACCCAGTCCCCGCAGCCTGCCCCTTGCTGGGGCAGTACCCCCGGAGGCCAGGAAGGTCTGGGCAAGGCTGGCCAGGGGCAGGGGCCCTGCTGGGTCCTGCCCCTGGCCTGTGGGGCCTCTGAGCACAACCGGCCCTCTCCCGCTGGAAGACCTCCCCGGCTGCCTCCAAAGGCCGCTTTGCAAGCACTCTCGCCGGCTGTTCCCGCCAGCCGCGCACAACGCTCCCAAGCCTGGGAGAAAAGCGCTACGGGGTGGTGCTCTCTCCCGGCCCTTGCCCCTGAGCCTGGGGGCCAGGCAGGGGGTCCACACTCCCAGGCCAAGGCAGAACCACATGCACACGTCTGTTCCTGCCCCCTGCACCGGCAGAGAGCTCGGGGGAGCCAGAGTCTGTCAGGCAGCTGCTGGGCTGGCCGCCTGTGTGGGAAGGGGCAGAGCCGACCTAGGGGCACACTGGGCCTCTTGCTCTCCCTGCTGCCCTGAGGCTGCTGGGCCAAAGAGGTCTTGGGCATCCAGCCCCTTGCTGGTCCCTTCCCTCTGACGAGGCCCTCTGAGCTCCAGCCCCTTGCAGTGTGGAGACAGCCCCTGGCAGCAACCTCCTCTCCAAGGAGGCCTCAAGCGAGGCCTAGGCCCAGGGGAAAGGCACCAGCGGGGATGAGCCTGGGGAGGCGCCCGGGCATGTCAAGACCCAGTCCCCGCAGCCTGCCCCTTGCTGGGGCAGTACCCCCGGAGGCCAGGAAGGTCTGGGCAAGGCTGGCCAGGGGCAGGGGCCCTGCTGGGTCCTGCCCCTGGCCTGTGGGGCCTCTGAGCACAACCGGCCCTCTGCCGCTGGAAGACCTCCCCGGCTGCCTCCAAAGGCCACTTTGCAAGCACTCTCGCCGGCTGTTCCCGCCAGCCGCGCCCAACGCTCCCAAGCCAGTGAGAAAAGCGCTTCGGGGTGGTGCTCTCTCCCGGCCCTTGCCCCTGAGCCTGGGGGCCAGGCAGGGGGTCCACACTCCCAGGCCAAGGCAGAACCACATGCACACGTCTGTTCCTGTCCCCTGCACCGGCAGAGAGCTCGGGGGAGCCAGAGTCTGTCAGGCAGCTGCTGGGCTGGCCGCCTGTGTGGGAAGGGGCAGAGCCGACCTAGGGGCACACTGGGCCTCTTGCTCTCCCTGCTGCCCTGAGGCTGCTGGGCCAAAGAGGTCTTGGGCATCCAGCCCCTTGCTGGTCCCTTCCCTCTGACGAGGCCCTCTGAGCGCCAGCCCCTTGCATTGTGGAGACAGCCCCTGCCAGCAACCTCCTCTCCAAGGAGGCCTCAAGCGAGGCCTAGGCCCAGGGGAAAGGCACCAGCGGGGATGAGCCTGGGGAGGCGCCCGGGCATGTCTGGACCCAGTCCCCGCAGCCTGCCCCTTGCTGGGGCAGTACCCCCGGAGGCCAGGAAGGTCTGGGCAAGGCTGGCCAGGGGCAGGGGCCCTGCTGGGTCCTGCCCCTGGCCTGTGGGGCCTCTGAGCACAACCGGCCCTCTGCCGCTGGAAGACCTCCCCGGCTGTCTCCAAAGGCCGCTTTGCAAGCACTCTCGCCGGCTGTTCCCGCCAGCCGCGCACAACGCTCCCAAGCCCGGGAGAAAAGCGCTTCGGGGTGGTGCTCTCTCCCGGCCCTTGCCCCTGAGCCTGGGGGCCAGGCAGGGGGTCCACACTCCCAGGCCAAGGCAGAACCACATGCACACGTCTGTTCCTGCCCCCTGCACCGGCAGAGAGCTCGGGGGAGCCAGAGTCTGTCAGGCAGCTGCTGGGCTGGCCGCCTGTGTGGGAAGGGGCAGAGCCGACCTAGGGGCACACTGGGCCTCTTGCTCTCCCTGCTGCCCTGAGGCTGCTGGGCCAAAGAGGTCTTGGGCATCCAGCCCCTTGCTGGTCCCTTCCCTCTGACGAGGCCCTCTGAGCTCCAGCCCCTTGCAGTGTGGAGACAGCCCCTGCCAGCAACCTCCTCTCCAAGGAGGCCTCAAGCGAGGCCTAGGCCCAGGGGAAAGGCACCAGCGGGGATGAGCCTGGGGAGGCGCCCGGGCATGTCTGGACCCAGTCCCCGCAGCCTGCCCCTTGCTGGGGCAGTACCCCCGGAGGCCAGGAAGGTCTGGGCAAGGCTGGCCAGGGGCAGGGGCCCTGCTGGGTCCTGCCCCTGGCCTGTGGGGCCTCTGAGCACAACCGGCCCTCTGCCGCTGGAAGACCTCCCCGGCTGCCTCCAAAGGCCGCTTTGCAAGCACTCTCGCCGGCTGTTCCCGCCAGCCGCGCACAACGCTCCCAAGCCCGGGAGAAAAGCGCTTCGGGGTGGTGCTCTCTCCCGGCCCTTGCCCCTGAGCCTGGGGGCCAGGCAGGGGGTCCACACTCCCAGGCCAAGGCAGAACCACATGCACACGTCTGTTCCTGCCCCCTGCACCGGCAGAGAGCTCGGGGGAGCCAGAGTCTGTCAGGCAGCTGCTGGGCTGGCCGCCTTTGTAGGAAGGGGCAGAGCCGACCTAGGGGCACACTGGGCCTCTTGCTCTCCCTGCTGCCCTGAGGCTGCTGGGCCAAAGAGGTCTTGGGCATCCAGCCCCTTGCTGGTCCCTTCCCTCTGACGGGGCCCTCTGAGCTCCAGCCCCTTGCAGTGTGGAGACAGCCCCTGCCAGCAACCTCCTCTCCAAGGAGGCCTCAAGCGAGGCCTAGGCCCAGGGGAAAGGCACCAGCGGGGATGAGCCTGGGGAGGCGCCCGGGCATGTCTGGACCCAGTCCCGCAGCCTGCCCCTTGCTGGGGCAGTACCCCCGGAGGCCAGGAAGGTCTGGGCAAGGCTGGCCAGGGGCAGGGGCCCTGCTGGGGTCCTGCCCCTGGCCTGTGGGGCCTCTGAGCACAACCGGCCCTCTCCCGCTGGAAGACCTCCCCGGCTGCCTCCAAAGGCCGCTTTGCAAGCACTCTCCGCCGGCTGTTCCCGCCAGCCGCGCACCAACGCTCCCAAGCCCGGGAGAAAAGCGCTTCGGGGTGGTGCTCTCTCCCGGCCCTTGCCCCTGAGCCTGGGGGCCAGGCAGGGGGTCCACACTCCCAGGCCAAGGCAGAACCACATGCACACGTCTGTTCCTGCCCCCTGCACCGGCAGAGAGCTCGGGGGAGCCAGAGTCTGTCAGGGCAGCTGCTGGGCTGGCCGCCTGTGTGGGAAGGGGCAGAGCCGACCTAGGGCCACACTGGGCCTCTTGCTCTCCCTGCTGCCCTGAGGCTGCTGGGCCAAAGAGGTCTTGGGCATCCAGCCCCTTGCTGGTCCCTTCCCTCTGACGAGGCCCTCTGAGCTCCAGCCCCTTGCAGTGTGGAGACAGCCCCTGCCAGCAACCTCCTCTCCAAGGAGGCCTCAAGCGAGGGCCTAGGCCCAGGGGAAAGGCACCAGCGGGGATGAGCCTGGGGAGGCGCCCGGGCCATGTCTGGACCCAGTCCCCCGCAGCCCTGCCCCTTGCTGGGGCAGTACCCCCGGAGGCCAGGAAGGTCTGGGCAAGGCTGGCCAGGGGCAGGGGCCCTGCTGGGTCCTGCCCCTGGCCTGTGGGGCCTCTGAGCACAACCGGCCCTCTGCCGCTGGAAGACCTCCCCGGCTGCCTCCAAAGGCCGCTTTGCAAGCACTCTCGCCGGCTGTTCCCGCCAGCCGCGCACAACGCTCCCAAGCCCGGGAGAAAAGCGCTTCGGGGTGGTGCTCTCTCCCGGCCCTTGCCCC
The DNA here is from genome assembly GCF_910594005.1 of Cervus elaphus. Classification (NCBI taxonomy): domain Eukaryota; kingdom Metazoa; phylum Chordata; class Mammalia; order Artiodactyla; family Cervidae; genus Cervus; species Cervus elaphus. The sequence goes on along the minus strand of NW_025316702.1, from coordinate 574,028 downwards.
TGAGCCTGGGGGCCAGGCAGGGGGTCCACACTCCCAGGCCAAGGCAGAACCACATGCACACGTCTGTTCCTGCCCCCTGCACCGGCAGAGAGCTCGGGGGAGCCAGAGTCTGTCAGGCAGCTGCTGGGCTGGCCGCCTGTGTGGGAAGGGGCAGAGCCGACCTAGGGGCACACTGGGCCTCTTGCTCTCCCTGCTGCCCTGAGGCTGCTGGGCCAAAGAGGTCTTGGGCATCCAGCCCCTTGCTGGTCCCTTCCCTCTGACGAGGCCCTCTGAGCTCCAGCCCCTTGCAGTGTGGAGACAGCCCCTGCCAGCAACCTCCTCTCCAAGGAGGCCTCAAGCGAGGCCTAGGCCCAGGGGAAAGGCACCAGCGGGGATGAGCCTGGGGAGGGCGCCCGGGCATGTCTGGACCCAGTCCCCGCAGCCTGCCCCTTGCTGGGGCAGTACCCCCGGAGGCCAGGAAGGTCTGGGCAAGGCTGGCCAGGGGCAGGGGCCCTGCTGGGTCCTGCCCCTGGCCTGTGGGGCCTCTGAGCACAACCGGCCCTCTGCCGCTGGAAGACCTCCCCGGCTGCCTCCAAAGGCCGCTTTGCAAGCACTCTCGCCGGCTGTTCCCGCCAGCCGCGCACAACGCTCCCAAGCCCGGGAGAAAAGCGCTTCGGGGTGGTGCTCTCTCCCGGCCCTTGCCCCTGAGCCTGGGGGCCAGGCAGGGGGTCCACACTCCCAGGCCAAGGCAGAACCACATGCACACGTCTGTTCCTGCCCCCTGCACCGGCAGAGAGCTCGGGGGAGCCAGAGTCTGTCAGGCAGCTGCTGGGCTGGCCGCCTGTGTGGGAAGGGGCAGAGCCGACCTAGGGGCACACTGGGCCTCTTGCTCTCCCTGCTGCCCTGAGGCTGCTGGGCCAAAGAGGTCTTGGGCATCCAGCCCCTTGCTGGTCCCTTCCCTCTGACGAGGCCCTCTGAGCTCCAGCACCTTGCAGTGTGGAGACAGCCCCTGCCAGCAACCTCCTCTCCAAGGAGGCCTCAAGCGAGGCCTAGGCCCAGGGGAAAGGCACCAGCGGGGATGAGCCTGGGGAGGCGCCCGGGCATGTCTGGACCCAGTCCCCGCAGCCTGCCCCTTGCTGGGGCAGTACCCCCGGAGGCCAGGAAGGTCTGGGCAAGGCTGGCCAGGGGCAGGGGCCCTGCTGGGTCCTGCCCCTGGCCTGTGGGGCCTCTGAGCACAACCGGCCCTCTCCCGCTGGAAGACCTCCCCGGCTGCCTCCAAAGGCCGCTTTGCAAGCACTCTCGCCGGCTGTTCCCGCCAGCCGCGCACAACGCTCCCAAGCCCGGGAGAAAAGCGCTTCGGGGTGGTGCTCTCTCCCGGCCCTTGCCCCTGAGCCTGGGGGCCAGGCAGGGGGTCCACACTCCCAGGCCAAGGCAGAACCACATGCACACGTCTGTTCCTGCCCCCTGCACCGGCAGAGAGCTCGGGGGAGCCAGAGTCTGTCAGGCAGCTGCTGGGCTGGCCGCCTGTGTGGGAAGGGGCAGAGCCGACCTAGGGGCACACTGGGCCTCTTGCTCTCCCTGCTGCCCTGAGGCTGCTGGGCCAAAGAGGTCTTGGGCATCCAGCCCCTTGCTGGTCCCTTCCCTCTGACGAGGCCCTCTGAGCTCCAGCACCTTGCAGTGTGGAGACAGCCCCTGCCAGCAACCTCCTCTCCAAGGAGGCCTCAAGCGAGGCCTAGGCCCAGGGGAAAGGCACCAGCGGGGATGAGCCTGGGGAGGCGCCCGGGCATGTCTGGACCCAGTCCCCACAGCCTGCCCCTTGCTGGGGCAGTACCCCCGGAGGCCAGGAAGGTCTGGGCAAGGCTGGCCAGGGGCAGGGTCCCTGCTGGGACCTGCCCCTGGCCTGTGGGGCCTCTGAGCACAACCGGCCCTCTGCCGCTGGAAGACCTCCCCGGCTGCCTCCAAAGGCCGCTTTGCAAGCACTCTCGCCGGCTGTTCCCGCCAGCCGCGCACAACGCTCCCAAGCCCGGGAGAAAAGCGCTTCGGGGTGGTGCTCTCTCCCGGCCCTTGCCCCTGAGCCTGGGGGCCAGGCAGGGGGTCCACACTCCCAGGCCAAGGCAGAACCACATGCACACGTCTGTTCCTGCCCCCTGCACCAGCAGAGAGCTCGTGGGAGCCAGAGTCTGTCAGGCAGCTGCTGGGCTGGCCGCCTGTGTGGGAAGGGGCAGAGCCGACCTAGGGCCACACTGGGCCTCTTGCTCTCCCTGCTGCCCTGAGGCTGCTGGGCCAAAGAGGTCTTGGGCATCCAGCCCCTTGCTGGTCCCTTCCCTCTGACGAGGCCCTCTGAGCTCCAGCCCATTGCAGTGTGGAGACAGCCCCTGCCAGCAACCTCCTCTCCAAGGAGGCCTCAAGCGAGGCCTAGGCCCAGGGGAAAGGCACCAGCGGGGATGAGCCTGGGGAGGCGCCCGGGCATGTCTGGACCCAGTCCCCGCAGCCTGCCCCTTGCTGGGGCAGTACCCCCGGAGGCCAGGAAGGTCTGGGCAAGGCTGGCCAGGGGCAGGGGCCCTGCTGGGTCCTGCCCCTGGCCTGTGGGGCCTCTGAGCACAAGCGGCCCTCTCCCGCTGGAAGACCTCCCCGGCTGCCTCCAAAGGCCGCTTTGCAAGCACTCTCGCCGGCTGTTCCCGCCAGCCGCGCACAACGCTCCCAAGCCCGGGAGAAAAGCGCTTCGGGGTGGTGCTCTCTCCCGGCCCTTGCCCCTGAGCCTGGGGGCCAGGCAGGGGGTCCACACTCCCAGGCCAAGGCAGAACCACATGCACACGTCTGTTCCTGCCCCCTGCACCGGCAGAGAGCTCGGGGGAGCCAGAGTCTGTCAGGCAGCTGCTGGGCTGGCCGCCTGTGTGGGAAGGGGCAGAGCCGACCTAGGGGCACACTGGGCCTCTTGCTCTCCCTGCTGCCCTGAGGCTGCTGGGCCAAAGAGGTCTTGGGCATCCAGCCCCTTGCTGGTCCCTTCCCTCTGACGAGGCCCTCTGAGCTCCAGCCCCTTGCAGTGTGGAGACAGCCCCTGCCAGCAACCTCCTCTCCAAGGAGGCCTCAAGCGAGGCCTAGGCCCAGGGGAAAGGCACCAGCGGGGATGAGCCTGGGGAGGCGCCCGGGCATGTCTGGACCCAGTCCCCGCAGCCTGCCCCTTGCTGGGGCAGTACCCCCGGAGGCCAGGAAGGTCTGGGCAAGGCTGGCCAGGGGCAGGGGCCCTGCTGGGTCCTGCCCCTGGCCTGTGGGGCCTCTGAGCACAACCGGCCCTCTCCCGCTGGAAGACCTCCCCGGCTGCCTCCAAAGGCCGCTTTGCAAGCACTCTCGCCGGCTGTTCCCGCCAGCCGCGCACAACGCTCCCAAGCCCGGGAGAAAAGCGCTTCGGGGTGGTGCTCTCTCCCGGCCCTTGCCCCTGAGCCTGGGGGCCAGGCAGGGGGTCCACACTCCCAGGCCAAGGCAGAACCACATGCACACGTCTGTTCCTGCCCCCTGCACCGGCAGAGAGCTCGGGGGAGCCAGAGTCTGTCAGGCAGCTGCTGGGCTGGCCGCCTGTGTGGGAAGGGGCAGAGCCGACCTAGGGGCACACTGGGCCTCTTGCTCTCCCTGCTGCCCTGAGGCTGCTGGGCCAAAGAGGTCTTGGGCATCCAGCCCCTTGCTGGTCCCTTCCCTCTGACGAGGCCCTCTGAGCTCCAGCCCCTTGCAGTGTGGAGACAGCCCCTGCCAGCAACCTCCTCTCCAAGGAGGCCTCAAGCGAGGCCTAGGCCCAGGGGAAAGGCACCAGCGGGGATGAGCCTGGGGAGGCGCCCGGGCATGTCTGGACCCAGTCCCCGCAGCCTGCCCCTTGCTGGGGCAGTACCCCCGGAGGCCAGGAAGGTCTGGGCAAGGCTGGCCAGGGGCAGGGGCCCTGCTGGGTCCTGCCCCTGGCCTGTGGGGCCTCTGAGCACAACCGGCCCTCTGCCGCTGGAAGACCTCCCCGGCTGCCTCCAAAGGCCGCTTTGCAAGCACTCTCGCCGGCTGTTCCCGCCAGCCGCGCACAACGCTCCCAAGCCCGGGAGAAAAGCGCTTCGGGGTGGTGCTCTCTCCCGGCCCTTGCCCCTGAGCCTGGGGGCCAGGCAGGGGGTCCACACTCCCAGGCCAAGGCAGAACCACATGCACACGTCTGTTCCTGCCCCCTGCACCGGCAGAGAGCTCGGGGGAGCCAGAGTCTGTCAGGCAGCTGCTGGGCTGGCCGCCTGTGTGGGAAGGGGCAGAGCCGACCTAGGGGCACACTGGGCCTCTTGCTCTCCCTGCTGCCCTGAGGCTGCTGGGCCAAAGAGGTCTTGGGCATCCAGCCCCTTGCTGGTCCCTTCCCTCTGACGAGGCCCTCTGAGCTCCAGCCCCTTGCAGTGTGGACAGCCCCTGCCAGCAACCTCCTCTCCAAGGAGGCCTCAAGCGAGGCCTAGGCCCAGGGGAAAGGCACCAGCGGGGATGAGCCTGGGGAGGCGCCCGGGCATGTCTGGACCCAGTCCCCGCAGCCTGCCCCTTGCTGGGGCAGTACCCCCGGAGGCCAGGAAGGTCTGGGCAAGGCTGGCCAGGGGCAGGGGCCCTGCTGGGTCCTGCCCCTGGCCTGTGGGGCCTCTGAGCACAACCGGCCCTCTCTCGCTGGAAGACCTCCCCGGCTGCCTCCAAAGGCCGCTTTGCAAGCACTCTCGCTGGCTGTTCCCGCCAGCCGCGCCCAACGCTGCCAAGCCCGGGAGAAAAGCGCTTCGGGGTGGTGCTCTCTCCTGGCCCTTGCCCCTGAGCCTGGGGGCCAGGCAGGGGGTCCACACTCCCAGGCCAAGGCAGAACCACATGCACACGTCTGTTCCTGCCCCCTGCACCAGCAGAGAGCTCGTGGGAGCCAGAGTCTGTCAGGCAGCTGCTGGGCTGGCCGCCTGTGTGGGAAGGGGCAGAGCCGACCTAGGGCCACACTGGGCCTCTTGCTCTCCCTGCTGCCCTGAGGCTGCTGGGCCAAAGAGGTCTTGGGCATCCAGCCCCTTGCTGGTCCCTTCCCTCTGACGAGGCCCTCTGAGCTCCAGCCCATTGCAGTGTGGAGACAGCCCCTGCCAGCAACCTCCTCTCCAAGGAGGCCTCAAGCGAGGCCTAGGCCCAGGGGAAAGGCACCAGCGGGGATGAGCCTGGGGAGGCGCCCGGGCATGTCTGGACCCAGTCCCCGCAGCCTGCCCCTTGCTGGGGCAGTACCCCCGGAGGCCAGGAAGGTCTGGGCAAGGCTGGCCAGGGGCAGGGGCCCTGCTGGGTCCTGCCCCTGGCCTGTGGGGCCTCTGAGCACAACCGGCCCTCTGCCGCTGGAAGACCTCCCTGGCTGCCTCCAAAGGCCGCTTTGCAAGCACTCTCGCCGGCTGTTCCCGCCAGCCGCGCACAACGCTCCCAAGCCCGGGAGAAAAGCGCTTCGGGGTGGTGCTCTCTCCCGGCCCTTGCCCCTGAGCCTGGGGGCCAGGCAGGGGGTCCACACTCCCAGGCCAAGGCAGAACCACATGCACACGTCTGTTCCTGCCCCCTGCACCGGCAGAGAGCTCGGGGGAGCCAGAGTCTGTCAGGCAGCTGCTGGGCTGGCCGCCTGTGTGGGAAGGGGCAGAGCCGACCTAGGGGCACACTGGGCCTCTTGCTCTCCCTGCTGCCCTGAGGCTGCTGGGCCAAAGAGGTCTTGGGCATCCAGCCCCTTGCTGGTCCCTTCCCTCTGACGAGGCCCTCTGAGCTCCAGCCCCTTGCAGTGTGGAGACAGCCCCTGCCAGCAACCTCCTCTCCAAGGAGGCCTCAAGCGAGGCCTAGGCCCAGGGGAAAGGCACCAGCGGGGATGAGCCTGGGGAGGCGCCCGGGCATGTCTGGACCCAGTCCCCGCAGCCTGCCCCTTGCTGGGGCAGTACCCCCGGAGGCCAGGAAGGTCTGGGCAAGGCTGGCCAGGGGCAGGGGCCCTGCTGGGTCCTGCCCCTGGCCTGTGGGGCCTCTGAGCACAAGCGGCCCTCTCCCGCTGGAAGACCTCCCCGGCTGCCTCCAAAGGCCGCTTTGCAAGCACTCTCGCCGGCTGTTCCCGCCAGCCGCGCACAACGCTCCCAAGCCCGGGAGAAAAGCGCTTCGGGGTGGTGCTCTCTCCCGGCCCTTGCCCCTGAGCCTGGGGGCCAGGCAGGGGGTCCACACTCCCAGGCCAAGGCAGAACCACATGCACACGTCTGTTCCTGCCCCCTGCACCGGCAGAGAGCTCGGGGGAGCCAGAGTCTGTCAGGCAGCTGCTGGGCTGGCCGCCTGTGTGGGAAGGGGCAGAGCCGACCTAGGGGCACACTGGGCCTCTTGCTCTCCCTGCTGCCCTGAGGCTGCTGGGCCAAAGAGGTCTTGGGCATCCAGCCCCTTGCTGGTCCCTTCCCTCTGACGAGGCCCTCTGAGCTCCAGCCCCTTGCAGTGTGGAGACAGCCCCTGCCAGCAACCTCCTCTCCAAGGAGGCCTCAAGCGAGGCCTAGGCCCAGGGGAAAGGCACCAGCGGGGATGAGCCTGGGGAGGCGCCCGGGCATGTCTGGACCCAGTCCCCGCAGCCTGCCCCTTGCTGGGGCAGTACCCCCGGAGGCCAGGAAGGTCTGGGCAAGGCTGGCCAGGGGCAGGGGCCCTGCTGGGTCCTGCCCCTGGCCTGTGGGGCCTCTGAGCACAACCGGCCCTCTCCCGCTGGAAGACCTCCCCGGCTGCCTCCAAAGGCCGCTTTGCAAGCACTCTCGCCGGCTGTTCCCGCCAGCCGCGCACAACGCTCCCAAGCCCGGGAGAAAAGCGCTTCGGGGTGGTGCTCTCTCCCGGCCCTTGCCCCTGAGCCTGGGGGCCAGGCAGGGGGTCCACACTCCCAGGCCAAGGCAGAACCACATGCACACGTCTGTTCCTGCCCCCTGCACCGGCAGAGAGCTCGGGGGAGCCAGAGTCTGTCAGGCAGCTGCTGGGCTGGCCGCCTGTGTGGGAAGGGGCAGAGCCGACCTAGGGGCACACTGGGCCTCTTGCTCTCCCTGCTGCCCTGAGGCTGCTGGGCCAAAGAGGTCTTGGGCATCCAGCCCCTTGCTGGTCCCTTCCCTCTGACGAGGCCCTCTGAGCTCCAGCCCCTTGCAGTGTGGAGACAGCCCCTGCCAGCAACCTCCTCTCCAAGGAGGCCTCAAGCGAGGCCTAGGCCCAGGGGAAAGGCACCAGCGGGGATGAGCCTGGGGAGGCGCCCGGGCATGTCTGGACCCAGTCCCCGCAGCCTGCCCCTTGCTGGGGCAGTACCCCCGGAGGCCAGGAAGGTCTGGGCAAGGCTGGCCAGGGGCAGGGGCCCTGCTGGGTCCTGCCCCTGGCCTGTGGGGCCTCTGAGCACAACCGGCCCTCTGCCGCTGGAAGACCTCCCCGGCTGCCTCCAAAGGCCGCTTTGCAAGCACTCTCGCCGGCTGTTCCCGCCAGCCGCGCACAACGCTCCCAAGCCCGGGAGAAAAGCGCTTCGGGGTGGTGCTCTCTCCCGGCCCTTGCCCCTGAGCCTGGGGGCCAGGCAGGGGGTCCACACTCCCAGGCCAAGGCAGAACCACATGCACACGTCTGTTCCTGCCCCCTGCACCGGCAGAGAGCTCGGGGGAGCCAGAGTCTGTCAGGCAGCTGCTGGGCTGGCCGCCTGTGTGGGAAGGGGCAGAGCCGACCTAGGGGCACACTGGGCCTCTTGCTCTCCCTGCTGCCCTGAGGCTGCTGGGCCAAAGAGGTCTTGGGCATCCAGCCCCTTGCTGGTCCCTTCCCTCTGACGAGGCCCTCTGAGCTCCAGCCCCTTGCAGTGTGGAGACAGCCCCTGCCAGCAACCTCCTCTCCAAGGAGGCCTCAAGCGAGGCCTAGGCCCAGGGGAAAGGCACCAGCGGGGATGAGCCTGGGGAGGCGCCCGGGCATGTCTGGACCCAGTCCCCGCAGCCTGCCCCTTGCTGGGGCAGTACCCCCGGAGGCCAGGAAGGTCTGGGCAAGGCTGGCCAGGGGCAGGGGCCCTGCTGGGTCCTGCCCCTGGCCTGTGGGGCCTCTGAGCACAACCGGCCCTCTGCCGCTGGAAGACCTCCCCGGCTGCCTCCAAAGGCCGCTTTGCAAGCACTCTCGCCGGCTGTTCCCGCCAGCCGCGCACAACGCTCCCAAGCCCGGGAGAAAAGCGCTTCGGGGTGGTGCTCTCTCCCGGCCCTTGCCCCTGAGCCTGGGGGCCAGGCAGGGGGTCCACACTCCCAGGCCAAGGCAGAACCACATGCACACGTCTGTTCCTGCCCCCTGCACCGGCAGAGAGCTCGGGGGAGCCAGAGTCTGTCAGGCAGCTGCTGGGCTGGCCGCCTGTGTGGGAAGGGGCAGAGCCGACCTAGGGGCACACTGGGCCTCTTGCTCTCCCTGCTGCCCTGAGGCTGCTGGGCCAAAGAGGTCTTGGGCATCCAGCCCCTTGCTGGTCCCTTCCCTCTGACGAGGCCCTCTGAGCTCCAGCCCCTTGCAGTGTGGAGACAGCCCCTGCCAGCAACCTCCTCTCCAAGGAGGCCTCAAGCGAGGCCTAGGCCCAGGGGAAAGGCACCAGCGGGGATGAGCCTGGGGAGGCGCCCGGGCATGTCTGGACCCAGTCCCCGCAGCCTGCCCCTTGCTGGGGCAGTACCCCCGGAGGCCAGGAAGGTCTGGGCAAGGCTGGCCAGGGGCAGGGGCCCTGCTGGGTCCTGCCCCTGGCCTGTGGGGCCTCTGAGCACAACCGGCCCTCTGCCGCTGGAAGACCTCCCCGGCTGCCTCCAAAGGCCGCTTTGCAAGCACTCTCGCCGGCTGTTCCCGCCAGCCGCGCACAACGCTCCCAAGCCCGGGAGAAAAGCGCTTCGGGGTGGTGCTCTCTCCCGGCCCTTGCCCCTGAGCCTGGGGGCCAGGCAGGGGGTCCACACTCCCAGGCCAAGGCAGAACCACATGCACACGTCTGTTCCTGCCCCCTGCACCGGCAGAGAGCTCGGGGGAGCCAGAGTCTGTCAGGCAGCTGCTGGGCTGGCCGCCTGTGTGGGAAGGGGCAGAGCCGACCTAGGGGCACACTGGGCCTCTTGCTCTCCCTGCTGCCCTGAGGCTGCTGGGCCAAAGAGGTCTTGGGCATCCAGCCACTTGCTGGTCCCTTCCCTCTGACGAGGCCCTCTGAGCTCCAGCCCCTTGCAGTGTGGAGACAGCCCCTGCCAGCAACCTCCTCTCCAAGGAGGCCTCAAGCGAGGCCTAGGCCCAGGGGAAAGGCACCAGCGGGGATGAGCCTGGGGAGGCGCCCGGGCATGTCAAGACCCAGTCCCCACAGCCTGCCCCTTGCTGGGGCAGTACCCCCGGAGGCCAGGAAGGTCTGGGCAAGGCTGGCCAGGGGCAGGGGCCCTGCTGGGTCCTGCCCCTGGCCTGTGGGGCCTCTGAGCACAACCGGCCCTCTCCCGTTGGAAGACCTCCCCGGCTGCCTCCAAAGGCCGCTTTGCAAGCACTCTCGCCGGCTGTTCCCGCCAGCCGCGCCCAACGCTCCCAAGCCAGTGAGAAAAGCGCTTCGGGGTGGTGCTCTCTCCCGGCCCTTGCCCCTGAGCCTGGGGGCCAGGCAGGGGGTCCACACTCCCAGGCCAAGGCAGAACCACATGCACACGTCTGTTCCTGTCCCCTGCACCGGCAGAGAGCTCGGGGGAGCCAGAGTCTGTCAGGCAGCTGCTGGGCTGGCCTCCTGTGTGGGAAGGGGCAGAGCCGACCTAGGGGCACACTGGGCCTCTTGCTCTCCCTGCTGCCCTGAGGCTGCTGGGCCAAAGAGGTCTTGGGCATCCAGCCCCTTGCTTGTCCCTTCCCTCTGACGAGGCCCTCTGAGCTCCAGCACCTTGCAGTGTGGAGACAGCCCCTGCCAGCAACCTCCTCTCCAAGGAGGCCTCAAGCGAGGCCTAGGCCCAGGGGAAAGGCACCAGCGGGGATGAGCCTGGGGAGGCGCCCGGGCATGTCTGGACCCAGTCCCCGCAGCCTGCCCCTTGCTGGGGCAGTACCCCCGGAGGCCAGGAAGGTCTGGGCAAGGCTGGCCAGGGGCAGGGGCCCTGCTGGGTCCTGCCCCTGGCCTGTGGGGCCTCTGAGCACAACCGGCCCTCTCCCGCTGGAAGACCTCCCCGGCTGCCTCCAAAGGCCGCTTTGCAAGCACTCTCGCCGGCTGTTCCCGCCAGCCGCGCACAACGCTCCCAAGCCCGGGAGAAAAGCGCTTCGGGGTGGTGCTCTCTCCCGGCCCTTGCCCCTGAGCCTGGGGGCCAGGCAGGGGGTCCACACTCCCAGGCCAAGGCAGAACCACATGCACACGTCTGTTCCTGCCCCCTGCACCGGCAGAGAGCTCGGGGGAGCCAGAGTCTGTCAGGCAGCTGCTGGGCTGGCCGCCTGTGTGGGAAGGGGCAGAGCCGACCTAGGGGCACACTGGGCCTCTTGCTCTCCCTGCTGCCCTGAGGCTGCTGGGCCAAAGAGGTCTTGGGCATCCAGCCCCTTGCTGGTCCCTTCCCTCTGACGAGGCCCTCTGAGCGCCAGCCCCTTGCATTGTGGAGACAGCCCCTGCCAGCAACCTCCTCTCCAAGGAGGCCTCAAGCGAGGCCTAGGCCCAGGGGAAAGGCACCAGCGGGGATGAGCCTGGGGAGGCGCCCGGGCATGTCTGGACCCAGTCCCCGCAGCCTGCCCCTTGCTGGGGCAGTACCCCCGGAGGCCAGGAAGGTCTGGGCAAGGCTGGCCAGGGGCAGGGGCCCTGCTGGGTCCTGCCCCTGGCCTGTGGGGCCTCTGAGCACAAGCGGCCCTCTGCCGCTGGAAGACCTCCCCGGCTGTCTCCAAAGGCAGCTTTGCAAGCACTCTCGCCGGCTGTTCCCGCCAGCCGCGCACAACGCTCCCAAGCCCGGGAGAAAAGCGCTTCGGGGTGGTGCTCTCTCCCGGCCCTTGCCCCTGAGCCTGGGGGCCAGGCAGGGGGTCCACACTCCCAGGCCAAGGCAGAACCACATGCACACGTCTGTTCCTGCCCCCTGCACCGGCAGAGAGCTCGGGGGAGCCAGAGTCTGTCAGGCAGCTGCTGGGCTGGCCGCCTTTGTAGGAAGGGGCAGAGCCGACCTAGGGGCACACTGGGCCTCTTGCTCTCCCTGCTGCCCTGAGGCTGCTGGGCCAAAGAGGTCTTGGGCATCCAGCCCCTTGCTGGTCCCTTCCCTCTGACGAGGCCCTCTGAGCTCCAGCCCCTTGCAGTGTGGAGACAGCCCCTGCCAGCAACCTCCTCTCCAAGGAGGCCTCAAGCGAGGCCTAGGCCCAGGGGAAAGGCACCAGCGGGGATGAGCCTGGGGAGGCGCCCGGGCATGTCTGGACCCAGTCCCCGCAGCCTGCCCCTTGCTGGGGCAGTACCCCCGGAGGCCAGGAAGGTCTGGGCAAGGCTGGCCAGGGGCAGGGGCCCTGCTGGGTCCTGCCCCTGGCCTGTGGGGCCTCTGAGCACAACCGGCCCTCTCCCGCTGGAAGACCTCCCCGGCTGCCTCCAAAGGCCGCTTTGCAAGCACTCTCGCCGGCTGTTCCCGCCAGCCGCGCACAACGCTCCCAAGCCCGGGAGAAAAGCGCTTCGGGGTGGTGCTCTCTCCCGGCCCTTGCCCCTGAGCCTGGGGGCCAGGCAGGGGGTCCACACTCCCAGGCCAAGGCAGAACCACATGCACACGTCTGTTCCTGCCCCCTGCACCGGCAGAGAGCTCGGGGGAGCCAGAGTCTGTCAGGCAGCTGCTGGGCTGGCCGCCTGTGTGGGAAGGGGCAGAGCCGACCTAGGGCCACACTGGGCCTCTTGCTCTCCCTGCTGCCCTGAGGCTGCTGGGCCAAAGAGGTCTTGGGCATCCAGCCCCTTGCTGGTCCCTTCCCTCTGACGAGGCCCTCTGAGCTCCAGCCCCTTGCAGTGTGGAGACAGCCCCTGCCAGCAACCTCCTCTCCAAGGAGGCCTCAAGCGAGGCCTAGGCCCAGGGGAAAGGCACCAGCGGGGATGAGCCTGGGGAGGCGCCCGGGCATGTCTGGACCCAGTCCCCGCAGCCTGCCCCTTGCTGGGGCAGTACCCCCGGAGGCCAGGAAGGTCTGGGCAAGGCTGGCCAGGGGCAGGGGCCCTGCTGGGTCCTGCCCCTGGCCTGTGGGGCCTCTGAGCACAACCGGCCCTCTGCCGCTGGAAGACCTCCCCGGCTGCCTCCAAAGGCCGCTTTGCAAGCACTCTCGCCGGCTGTTCCCGCCAGCCGCGCACAACGCTCCCAAGCCCGGGAGAAAAGCGCTTCGGGGTGGTGCTCTCTCCCGGCCCTTGCCCCTGAGCCTGGGGGCCAGGCAGGGGGTCCACACTCCCAGGCCAAGGCAGAACCACATGCACACGTCTGTTCCTGCCCCCTGCACCGGCAGAGAGCTCGGGGGAGCCAGAGTCTGTCAGGCAGCTGCTGGGCTGGCCGCCTGTGTGGGAAGGGGCAGAGCCGACCTAGGGGCACACTGGGCCTCTTGCTCTCCCTGCTGCCCTGAGGCTGCTGGGCCAAAGAGGTCTTGGGCATCCAGCCCCTTGCTGGTCCCTTCCCTCTGACGAGGCCCTCTGAGCTCCAGCCCCTTGCAGTGTGGAGACAGCCCCTGCCAGCAACCTCCTCTCCAAGGAGGCCTCAAGCGAGGCCTAGGCCCAGGGGAAAGGCACCAGCGGGGATGAGCCTGGGGAGGCGCCCGGGCATGTCTGGACCCAGTCCCCGCAGCCTGCCCCTTGCTGGGGCAGTACCCCCGGAGGCCAGGAAGGTCTGGGCAAGGCTGGCCAGGGGCAGGGGCCCTGCTGGGTCCTGCCCCTGGCCTGTGGGGCCTCTGAGCACAACCGGCCCTCTGCCGCTGGAAGACCTCCCCGGCTGCCTCCAAAGGCCGCTTTGCAAGCACTCTCGCCGGCTGTTCCCGCCAGCCGCGCACAACGCTCCCAAGCCCGGGAGAAAAGCGCTTCGGGGTGGTGCTCTCTCCCGGCCCTTGCCCCTGAGCCTGGGGGCCAGGCAGGGGGTCCACACTCCCAGGCCAAGGCAGAACCACATGCACACGTCTGTTCCTGCCCCCTGCACCGGCAGAGAGCTCGGGGGAGCCAGAGTCTGTCAGGCAGCTGCTGGGCTGGCCGCCTGTGTGGGAAGGGGCAGAGCCGACCTAGGGGCACACTGGGCCTCTTGCTCTCCCTGCTGCCCTGAGGCTGCTGGGCCAAAGAGGTCTTGGGCATCCAGCCCCTTGCTGGTCCCTTCCCTCTGACGAGGCCCTCTGAGCTCCAGCACCTTGCAGTGTGGAGACAGCCCCTGCCAGCAACCTCCTCTCCAAGGAGGCCTCAAGCGAGGCCTAGGCCCAGGGGAAAGGCACCAGCGGGGATGAGCCTGGGGAGGCGCCCGGGCATGTCTGGACCCAGTCCCCGCAGCCTGCCCCTTGCTGGGGCAGTACCCCCGGAGGCCAGGAAGGTCTGGGCAAGGCTGGCCAGGGGCAGGGGCCCTGCTGGGTCCTGCCCCTGGCCTGTGGGGCCTCTGAGCACAACCGGCCCTCTCCCGCTGGAAGACCTCCCCGGCTGCCTCCAAAGGCCGCTTTGCAAGCACTCTCGCCGGCTGTTCCCGCCAGCCGCGCACAACGCTCCCAAGCCCGGGAGAAAAGCGCTTCGGGGTGGTGCTCTCTCCCGGCCCTTGCCCCTGAGCCTGGGGGCCAGGCAGGGGGTCCACACTCCCAGGCCAAGGCAGAACCACATGCACACGTCTGTTCCTGCCCCCTGCACCGGCAGAGAGCTCGGGGGAGCCAGAGTCTGTCAGGCAGCTGCTGGGCTGGCCGCCTGTGTGGGAAGGGGCAGAGCCGACCTAGGGGCACACTGGGCCTCTTGCTCTCCCTGCTGCCCTGAGGCTGCTGGGCCAAAGAGGTCTTGGGCATCCAGCCCCTTGCTGGTCCCTTCCCTCTGACGAGGCCCTCTGAGCTCCAGCACCTTGCAGTGTGGAGACAGCCCCTGCCAGCAACCTCCTCTCCAAGGAGGCCTCAAGCGAGGCCTAGGCCCAGGGGAAAGGCACCAGCGGGGATGAGCCTGGGGAGGCGCCCGGGCATGTCTGGACCCAGTCCCCACAGCCTGCCCCTTGCTGGGGCAGTACCCCCGGAGGCCAGGAAGGTCTGGGCAAGGCTGGCCAGGGGCAGGGTCCCTGCTGGGACCTGCCCCTGGCCTGTGGGGCCTCTGAGCACAACCGGCCCTCTGCCGCTGGAAGACCTCCCCGGCTGCCTCCAAAGGCCGCTTTGCAAGCACTCTCGCCGGCTGTTCCCGCCAGCCGCGCACAACGCTCCCAAGCCCGGGAGAAAAGCGCTTCGGGGTGGTGCTCTCTCCCGGCCCTTGCCCCTGAGCCTGGGGGCCAGGCAGGGGGTCCACACTCCCAGGCCAAGGCAGAACCACATGCACACGTCTGTTCCTGCCCCCTGCACCAGCAGAGAGCTCGTGGGAGCCAGAGTCTGTCAGGCAGCTGCTGGGCTGGCCGCCTGTGTGGGAAGGGGCAGAGCCGACCTAGGGCCACACTGGGCCTCTTGCTCTCCCTGCTGCCCTGAGGCTGCTGGGCCAAAGAGGTCTTGGGCATCCAGCCCCTTGCTGGTCCCTTCCCTCTGACGAGGCCCTCTGAGCTCCAGCCCATTGCAGTGTGGAGACAGCCCCTGCCAGCAACCTCCTCTCCAAGGAGGCCTCAAGCGAGGCCTAGGCCCAGGGGAAAGGCACCAGCGGGGATGAGCCTGGGGAGGCGCCCGGGCATGTCTGGACCCAGTCCCCGCAGCCTGCCCCTTGCTGGGGCAGTACCCCCGGAGGCCAGGAAGGTCTGGGCAAGGCTGGCCAGGGGCAGGGGCCCTGCTGGGTCCTGCCCCTGGCCTGTGGGGCCTCTGAGCACAAGCGGACCTCTCCCGCTGGAAGACCTCCCCGGCTGCCTCCAAAGGCCGCTTTGCAAGCACTCTCGCCGGCTGTTCCCGCCAGCCGCGCACAACGCTCCCAAGCCCGGGAGAAAAGCGCTTCGGGGTGGTGCTCTCTCCCGGCCCTTGCCCCTGAGCCTGGGGGCCAGGCAGGGGGTCCACACTCCCAGGCCAAGGCAGAACCACATGCACACGTCTGTTCCTGCCCCCTGCACCGGCAGAGAGCTCGGGGGAGCCAGAGTCTGTCAGGCAGCTGCTGGGCTGGCCGCCTGTGTGGGAAGGGGCAGAGCCGACCTAGGGGCACACTGGGCCTCTTGCTCTCCCTGCTGCCCTGAGGCTGCTGGGCCAAAGAGGTCTTGGGCATCCAGCCCCTTGCTGGTCCCTTCCCTCTGACGAGGCCCTCTGAGCTCCAGCCCCTTGCAGTGTGGAGACAGCCCCTGCCAGCAACCTCCTCTCCAAGGAGGCCTCAAGCGAGGCCTAGGCCCAGGGGAAAGGCACCAGCGGGGATGAGCCTGGGGAGGCGCCCGGGCATGTCTGGACCCAGTCCCCGCAGCCTGCCCCTTGCTGGGGCAGTACCCCCGGAGGCCAGGAAGGTCTGGGCAAGGCTGGCCAGGGGCAGGGGCCCTGCTGGGTCCTGCCCCTGGCCTGTGGGGCCTCTGAGCACAACCGGCCCTCTCCCGCTGGAAGACCTCCCCGGCTGCCTCCAAAGGCCGCTTTGCAAGCACTCTCGCCGGCTGTTCCCGCCAGCCGCGCACAACGCTCCCAAGCCCGGGAGAAAAGCGCTTCGGGGTGGTGCTCTCTCCCGGCCCTTGCCCCTGAGCCTGGGGGCCAGGCAGGGGGTCCACACTCCCAGGCCAAGGCAGAACCACATGCACACGTCTGTTCCTGCCCCCTGCACCGGCAGAGAGCTCGGGGGAGCCAGAGTCTGTCAGGCAGCTGCTGGGCTGGCCGCCTGTGTGGGAAGGGGCAGAGCCGACCTAGGGGCACACTGGGCCTCTTGCTCTCCCTGCTGCCCTGAGGCTGCTGGGCCAAAGAGGTCTTGGGCATCCAGCCCCTTGCTGGTCCCTTCCCTCTGACGAGGCCCTCTGAGCTCCAGCCCCTTGCAGTGTGGAGACAGCCCCTGCCAGCAACCTCCTCTCCAAGGAGGCCTCAAGCGAGGCCTAGGCCCAGGGGAAAGGCACCAGCGGGGATGAGCCTGGGGAGGCGCCCGGGCATGTCTGGACCCAGTCCCCGCAGCCTGCCCCTTGCTGGGGCAGTACCCCCGGAGGCCAGGAAGGTCTGGGCAAGGCTGGCCAGGGGCAGGGGCCCTGCTGGGTCCTGCCCCTGGCCTGTGGGGCCTCTGAGCACAACCGGCCCTCTGCCGCTGGAAGACCTCCCCGGCTGCCTCCAAAGGCCGCTTTGCAAGCACTCTCGCCGGCTGTTCCCGCCAGCCGCGCACAACGCTCCCAAGCCCGGGAGAAAAGCGCTTCGGGGTGGTGCTCTCTCCCGGCCCTTGCCCCTGAGCCTGGGGGCCAGGCAGGGGGTCCACACTCCCAGGCCAAGGCAGAACCACATGCACACGTCTGTTCCTGCCCCCTGCACCGGCAGAGAGCTCGGGGGAGCCAGAGTCTGTCAGGCAGCTGCTGGGCTGGCCGCCTGTGTGGGAAGGGGCAGAGCCGACCTAGGGGCACACTGGGCCTCTTGCTCTCCCTGCTGCCCTGAGGCTGCTGGGCCAAAGAGGTCTTGGGCATCCAGCCCCTTGCTGGTCCCTTCCCTCTGACGAGGCCCTCTGAGCTCCAGCCCCTTGCAGTGTGGACAGCCCCTGCCAGCAACCTCCTCTCCAAGGAGGCCTCAAGCGAGGCCTAGGCCCAGGGGAAAGGCACCAGCGGGGATGAGCCTGGGGAGGCGCCCGGGCATGTCTGGACCCAGTCCCCGCAGCCTGCCCCTTGCTGGGGCAGTACCCCCGGAGGCCAGGAAGGTCTGGGCAAGGCTGGCCAGGGGCAGGGGCCCTGCTGGGTCCTGCCCCTGGCCTGTGGGGCCTCTGAGCACAACCGGCCCTCTCTCGCTGGAAGACCTCCCCGGCTGCCTCCAAAGGCCGCTTTGCAAGCACTCTCGCTGGCTGTTCCCGCCAGCCGCGCCCAACGCTGCCAAGCCCGGGAGAAAAGCGCTTCGGGGTGGTGCTCTCTCCTGGCCCTTGCCCCTGAGCCTGGGGGCCAGGCAGGGGGTCCACACTCCCAGGCCAAGGCAGAACCACATGCACACGTCTGTTCCTGCCCCCTGCACCAGCAGAGAGCTCGTGGGAGCCAGAGTCTGTCAGGCAGCTGCTGGGCTGGCCGCCTGTGTGGGAAGGGGCAGAGCCGACCTAGGGCCACACTGGGCCTCTTGCTCTCCCTGCTGCCCTGAGGCTGCTGGGCCAAAGAGGTCTTGGGCATCCAGCCCCTTGCTGGTCCCTTCCCTCTGACGAGGCCCTCTGACCTCCAGCCCATTGCAGTGTGGAGACAGCCCCTGCCAGCAACCTCCTCTCCAAGGAGGCCTCAAGCGAGGCCTAGGCCCAGGGGAAAGGCACCAGCGGGGATGAGCCTGGGGAGGCGCCCGGGCATGTCTGGACCCAGTCCCCGCAGCCTGCCCCTTGCTGGGGCAGTACCCCCGGAGGCCAGGAAGGTCTGGGCAAGGCTGGCCAGGGGCAGGGGCCCTGCTGGGTCCTGCCCCTGGCCTGTGGGGCCTCTGAGCACAACCGGCCCTCTGCCGCTGGAAGACCTTCCTGGCTGCCTCCAAAGGCCGCTTTGCAAGCACTCTCGCCGGCTGTTCCCGCCAGCCGCGCACAACGCTCCCAAGCCCGGGAGAAAAGCGCTTCGGGGTGGTGCTCTCTCCCGGCCCTTGCCCCTGAGCCTGGGGGCCAGGCAGGGGGTCCACACTCCCAGGCCAAGGCAGAACCACATGCACACGTCTGTTCCTGCCCCCTGCACCGGCAGAGAGCTCGGGGGAGCCAGAGTCTGTCAGGCAGCTGCTGGGCTGGCCGCCTGTGTGGGAAGGGGCAGAGCCGACCTAGGGGCACACTGGGCCTCTTGCTCTCCCTGCTGCCCTGAGGCTGCTGGGCCAAAGAGGTCTTGGGCATCCAGCCCCTTGCTGGTCCCTTCCCTCTGACGAGGCCCTCTGAGCTCCAGCCCCTTGCAGTGTGGAGACAGCCCCTGCCAGCAACCTCCTCTCCAAGGAGGCCTCAAGCGAGGCCTAGGCCCAGGGGAAAGGCACCAGCGGGGATGAGCCTGGGGAGGCGCCCGGGCATGTCTGGACCCAGTCCCCGCAGCCTGCCCCTTGCTGGGGCAGTACCCCCGGAGGCCAGGAAGGTCTGGGCAAGGCTGGCCAGGGGCAGGGGCCCTGCTGGGTCCTGCCCCTGGCCTGTGGGGCCTCTGAGCACAAGCGGCCCTCTCCCGCTGGAAGACCTCCCCGGCTGCCTCCAAAGGCCGCTTTGCAAGCACTCTCGCCGGCTGTTCCCGCCAGCCGCGCACAACGCTCCCAAGCCCGGGAGAAAAGCGCTTCGGGGTGGTGCTCTCTCCCGGCCCTTGCCCCTGAGCCTGGGGGCCAGGCAGGGGGTCCACACTCCCAGGCCAAGGCAGAACCACATGCACACGTCTGTTCCTGCCCCCTGCACCGGCAGAGAGCTCGGGGGAGCCAGAGTCTGTCAGGCAGCTGCTGGGCTGGCCGCCTGTGTGGGAAGGGGCAGAGCCGACCTAGGGGCACACTGGGCCTCTTGCTCTCCCTGCTGCCCTGAGGCTGCTGGGCCAAAGAGGTCTTGGGCATCCAGCCCCTTGCTGGTCCCTTCCCTCTGACGAGGCCCTCTGAGCTCCAGCCCCTTGCAGTGTGGAGACAGCCCCTGCCAGCAACCTCCTCTCCAAGGAGGCCTCAAGCGAGGCCTAGGCCCAGGGGAAAGGCACCAGCGGGGATGAGCCTGGGGAGGCGCCCGGGCATGTCTGGACCCAGTCCCCGCAGCCTGCCCCTTGCTGGGGCAGTACCCCCGGAGGCCAGGAAGGTCTGGGCAAGGCTGGCCAGGGGCAGGGGCCCTGCTGGGTCCTGCCCCTGGCCTGTGGGGCCTCTGAGCACAACCGGCCCTCTCCCGCTGGAAGACCTCCCCGGCTGCCTCCAAAGGCCGCTTTGCAAGCACTCTCGCCGGCTGTTCCCGCCAGCCGCGCACAACGCTCCCAAGCCCGGGAGAAAAGCGCTTCGGGGTGGTGCTCTCTCCCGGCCCTTGCCCCTGAGCCTGGGGGCCAGGCAGGGGGTCCACACTCCCAGGCCAAGGCAGAACCACATGCACACGTCTGTTCCTGCCCCCTGCACCGGCAGAGAGCTCGGGGGAGCCAGAGTCTGTCAGGCAGCTGCTGGGCTGGCCGCCTGTGTGGGAAGGGGCAGAGCCGACCTAGGGGCACACTGGGCCTCTTGCTCTCCCTGCTGCCCTGAGGCTGCTGGGCCAAAGAGGTCTTGGGCATCCAGCCCCTTGCTGGTCCCTTCCCTCTGACGAGGCCCTCTGAGCTCCAGCCCCTTGCAGTGTGGAGACAGCCCCTGCCAGCAACCTCCTCTCCAAGGAGGCCTCAAGCGAGGCCTAGGCCCAGGGGAAAGGCACCAGCGGGGATGAGCCTGGGGAGGCGCCCGGGCATGTCTGGACCCAGTCCCCGCAGCCTGCCCCTTGCTGGGGCAGTACCCCCGGAGGCCAGGAAGGTCTGGGCAAGGCTGGCCAGGGGCAGGGGCCCTGCTGGGTCCTGCCCCTGGCCTGTGGGGCCTCTGAGCACAACCGGCCCTCTGCCGCTGGAAGACCTCCCCGGCTGCCTCCAAAGGCCGCTTTGCAAGCACTCTCGCCGGCTGTTCCCGCCAGCCGCGCACAACGCTCCAAGCCCGGGAGAAAAGCGCTTCGGGGTGGTGCTCTCTCCCGGCCCTTGCCCCTGAGCCTGGGGGCCAGGCAGGGGGTCCACACTCCCAGGCCAAGGCAGAACCACATGCACACGTCTGTTCCTGCCCCCTGCACCGGCAAGAGAGCTCGGGGGAGCCAGAGTCTGTCAGGCAGCTGCTGGGCTGGCCGCCTGTGTGGGAAGGGGCAGAGCCGACCTAGGGGCACACTGGGCCTCTTGCTCTCCCTGCTGCCCTGAGGCTGCTGGGCCAAAGAGGTCTTGGGCATCCAGCCCCTTGCTGGTCCCTTCCCTCTGACGAGGCCCTCTGAGCTCCAGCCCCTTGCAGTGTGGAGACAGCCCCTGCCAGCAACCTCCTCTCCAAGGAGGCCTCAAGCGAGGCCTAGGCCCAGGGGAAAGGCACCAGCGGGGATGAGCCTGGGGAGGCGCCCGGGCATGTCTGGACCCAGTCCCCGCAGCCTGCCCCTTGCTGGGGCAGTACCCCCGGAGGCCAGGAAGGTCTGGGCAAGGCTGGCCAGGGGCAGGGGCCCTGCTGGGTCCTGCCCCTGGCCTGTGGGGCCTCTGAGCACAACCGGCCCTCTCTCGCTGGAAGACCTCCCCGGCTGCCTCCAAAGGCCGCTTTGCAAGCACTCTCGCCGGCTGTTCCCGCCAGCCGCGCCCAACGCTCCCAAGCCCGGGAGAAAAGCGCTTCGGGGTGGTGCTCTCTCCGGCCCTTGCCCCTGAGCCTGGGGGCCAGGCAGGGGGTCCACACTCCCAGGCCAAGGCAGAACCACATGCACACGTCTGTTCCTGCCCCCTGCACCGGCAGAGAGCTCGTGGGAGCCAGAGTCTGTCAGGCAGCTGCTGGGCTGGCCGCCTGTGTGGGAAGGGGCAGAGCCGACCTAGGGCCACACTGGGCCTCTTGCTCTCCCTGCTGCCCTGAGGCTGCTGGGCCAAAGAGGTCTTGGGCATCCAGCCCCTTGCTGGTCCCTTCCCTCTGACGAGGCCCTCTGAGCTCCAGCCCCTTGCAGTGTGGAGACAGCCCCTGCCAGCAACCTCCTCTCCAAGGAGGCCTCAAGCGAGGCCTAGGCCCAGGGGAAAGGCACCAGCGGGGATGAGCCTGGGGAGGCGCCCGGGCATGTCTGGACCCAGTCCCCGCAGCCTGCCCCTTGCTGGGGCAGTACCCCCGGAGGCCAGGAAGGTCTGGGCAAGGCTGGCCAGGGGCAGGGGCCCTGCTGGGTCCTGCCCCTGGCCTGTGGGGCCTCTGAGCACAACCGGCCCTCTGCCGCTGGAAGCCCTCCCCGGCTGCCTCCAAAGGCCGCTTTGCAAGCACTCTCGCCGGCTGTTCCCGCCAGCCGCGCACAACGCTCCCAAGCCCGGGAGGAAAAGCGCTTCGGGGTGGTGCTCTCTCCCGGCCCTTGCCCCTGAGCCTGGGGGCCAGGCAGGGGGTCCACACTCCCAGGCCAAGGCAGAACCACATGCACACGTCTGTTCCTGCCCCCTGCACTGGCAGAGAGCTCGGGGGAGCCAGAGTCTGTCAGGCAGCTGCTGGGCTGGCCGCCTGTGTGGGAAGGGGCAGAGCCGACCTAGGGGCACACTGGGCCTCTTGCTCTCCCTGCTGCCCTGAGGCTGCTGGGCCAAAGAGGTCTTGGGCATCCAGCCCCTTGCTGGTCCCTTCCCTCTGACGAGGCCCTCTGAGCTCCAGCCCCTTGCAGTGTGGAGACAGCCCCTGCCAGCAACCTCCTCTCCAAGGAGGCCTCAAGCGAGGCCTAGGCCCAGGGGAAAGGCACCAGCGGGGATGAGCCTGGGGAGGCGCCCGGGCATGTCTGGACCCAGTCCCCGCAGCCTGCCCCTTGCTGGGGCAGTACCCCCGGAGGCCAGGAAGGTCTGGGCAAGGCTGGCCAGGGGCAGGGGCCCTGCTGGGTCCTGCCCCTGGCCTGTGGGGCCTCTGAGCACAACCGGCCCTCTCTCGCTGGAAGACCTCCCCGGCTGCCTCCAAAGGCCGCTTTGCAAGCACTCTCGCCGGCTGTTCCCGCCAGCCGCGCCCAACGCTCCCAAGCCCGGGAGAAAAGCGCTTCGGGGTGGTGCTCTCTCCTGGCCCTTGCCCCTGAGCCTGGGGGCCAGGCAGGGGGTCCACACTCCCAGGCCAAGGCAGAACCACATGCACACGTCTGTTCCTGCCCCCTGCACCGGCAGAGAGCTCGTGGGAGCCAGAGTCTGTCAGGCAGCTGCTGGGCTGGCCGCCTGTGTGGGAAGGGGCAGAGCCGACCTAGGGCCACACTGGGCCTCTTGCTCTCCCTGCTGCCCTGAGGCTGCTGGGCCAAAGAGGTCTTGGGCATCCAGCCCCTTGCTGGTCCCTTCCCTCTGACGAGGCCCTCTGAGCTCCAGCCCATTGCAGTGTGGAGACAGCCCCTGCCAGCAACCTCCTCTCCAAGGAGGCCTCAAGCGAGGCCTAGGCCCAGGGGAAAGGCACCAGCGGGGATGAGCCTGGGGAGGCGCCCGGGCATGTCTGGACCCAGTCCCCGCAGCCTGCCCCTTGCTGGGGCAGTACCCCCGGAGGCCAGGAAGGTCTGGGCAAGGCTGGCCAGGGGCAGGGGCCCTGCTGGGTCCTGCCCCTGGCCTGTGGGGCCTCTGAGCACAACCGCCCTCTGCCGCTGGAAGACCTCCCCGGCTGCCTCCAAAGGCCGCTTTGCAAGCACTCTCGCCGGCTGTTCCCGCCAGCCGCGCACAACGCTCCCAAGCCGGGGAGAAAAGCGCTTCGGGGTGGTGCTCTCTCCCGGCCCTTGCCCCTGAGCCTGGGGGCCAGGCAGGGGGTCCACACTCCCAGGCCAAGGCAGAACCACATGCACACGTCTGTTCCTGCCCCCTGCACCGGCAGAGAGCTCGGGGGAGCCAGAGTCTGTCAGGCAGCTGCTGGGCTGGCCGCCTGTGTGGGAAGGGGCAGAGCCGACCTAGGGGCACACTGGGCCTCTTGCTCTCCCTGCTGCCCTGAGGCTGCTGGGCCAAAGAGGTCTTGGGCATCCAGCCCCTTGCTGGTCCCTTCCCTCTGACGAGGCCCTCTGAGCTCCAGCCCCTTGCAGTGTGGAGACAGCCCCTGCCAGCAACCTCCTCTCCAAGGAGGCCTCAAGCGAGGCCTAGGCCCAGGGGAAAGGCACCAGCGGGGATGAGCCTGGGGAGGCGCCCGGGCATGTCTGGACCCAGTCCCCGCAGCCTGCCCCTTGCTGGGGCAGTACCCCCGGAGGCCAGGAAGGTCTGGGCAAGGCTGGCCAGGGGCAGGGGCCCTGCTGGGTCCTGCCCCTGGCCTGTGGGGCCTCTGAGCACAAGCGGCCCTCTCCCGCTGGAAGACCTCCCCGGCTGCCTCCAAAGGCCGCTTTGCAAGCACTCTCGCCGGCTGTTCCCGCCAGCCGCGCACAACGCTCCCAAGCCCGGGAGAAAAGCGCTTCGGGGTGGTGCTCTCTCCCGGCCCTTGCCCCTGAGCCTGGGGGCCAGGCAGGGGGTCCACACTCCCAGGCCAAGGCAGAACCACATGCACACGTCTGTTCCTGCCCCCTGCACCGGCAGAGAGCTCGGGGGAGCCAGAGTCTGTCAGGCAGCTGCTGGGCTGGCCGCCTGTGTGGGAAGGGGCAGAGCCGACCTAGGGGCACACTGGGCCTCTTGCTCTCCCTGCTGCCCTGAGGCTGCTGGGCCAAAGAGGTCTTGGGCATCCAGCCCCTTGCTGGTCCCTTCCCTCTGACGAGGCCCTCTGAGCTCCAGCCCCTTGCAGTGTGGAGACAGCCCCTGCCAGCAACCTCCTCTCCAAGGAGGCCTCAAGCGAGGCCTAGGCCCAGGGGAAAGGCACCAGCGGGGATGAGCCTGGGGAGGCGCCCGGGCATGTCTGGACCCAGTCCCCGCAGCCTGCCCCTTGCTGGGGCAGTACCCCCGGAGGCCAGGAAGGTCTGGGCAAGGCTGGCCAGGGGCAGGGGCCCTGCTGGGTCCTGCCCCTGGCCTGTGGGGCCTCTGAGCACAACCGGCCCTCTCCCGCTGGAAGACCTCCCCGGCTGCCTCCACAGGCCGCTTTGCAAGCACTCTCGCCGGCTGTTCCCGCCAGCCGCGCACAACGCTCCCAAGCCCGGGAGAAAAGCGCTTCGGGGTGGTGCTCTCTCCCGGCCCTTGCCCCTGAGCCTGGGGGCCAGGCAGGGGGTCCACACTCCCAGGCCAAGGCAGAACCACATGCACACGTCTGTTCCTGCCCCCTGCACCGGCAGAGAGCTCGGGGGAGCCAGAGTCTGTCAGGCAGCTGCTGGGCTGGCCGCCTGTGTGGGAAGGGGCAGAGCCGACCTAGGGGCACACTGGGCCTCTTGCTCTCCCTGCTGCCCTGAGGCTGCTGGGCCAAAGAGGTCTTGGGCATCCAGCCCCTTGCTGGTCCCTTCCCTCTGACGAGGCCCTCTGAGCTCCAGCCCCTTGCAGTGTGGAGACAGCCCCTGCCAGCAACCTCCTCTCCAAGGAGGCCTCAAGCGAGGCCTAGGCCCAGGGGAAAGGCACCAGCGGGGATGAGCCTGGGGAGGCGCCCGGGCATGTCTGGACCCAGTCCCCGCAGCCTGCCCCTTGCTGGGGCAGTACCCCCGGAGGCCAGGAAGGTCTGGGCAAGGCTGGCCAGGGGCAGGGGCCCTGCTGGGTCCTGCCCCTGGCCTGTGGGGCCTCTGAGCACAACCGGCCCTCTGCCGCTGGAAGACCTCCCCGGCTGCCTCCAAAGGCCGCTTTGCAAGCACTCTCGCCGGCTGTTCCCGCCAGCCGCGCCCAACGCTCCCAAGCCCGGGAGAAAAGCGCTTCGGGGTGGTGCTCTCTCCTGGCCCTTGCCCCTGAGCCTGGGGGCCAGGCAGGGGGTCCACACTCCCAGGCCAAGGCAGAACCACATGCACACGTCTGTTCCTGCCCCCTGCACCGGCAGAGAGCTCGGGGGAGCCAGAGTCTGTCAGGCAGCTGCTGGGCTGGCCGCCTGTGTGGGAAGGGGCAGAGCCGACCTAGGGGCACACTGGGCCTCTTGCTCTCCCTGCTGCCCTGAGGCTGCTGGGCCAAAGAGGTCTTGGGCATCCAGCCCCTTGCTGGTCCCTTCCCTCTGACGAGGCCCTCTGAGCTCCAGCCCCTTGCAGTGTGGAGACAGCCCCTGCCAGCAACCTCCTCTCCAAGGAGGCCTCAAGCGAGGCCTAGGCCCAGGGGAAAGGCACCAGCGGGGATGAGCCTGGGGAGGCGCCCGGGCATGTCTGGACCCAGTCCCCGCAGCCTGCCCCTTGCTGGGGCAGTACCCCCGGAGGCCAGGAAGGTCTGGGCAAGGCTGGCCAGGGGCAGGGGCCCTGCTGGGTCCTGCCCCTGGCCTGTGGGGCCTCTGAGCACAACCGGCCCTCTCTCGCTGGAAGACCTCCCCGGCTGCCTCCAAAGGCCGCTTTGCAAGCACTCTCGCCGGCTGTTCCCGCCAGCCGCGCCCAACGCTCCCAAGCCCGGGAGAAAAGCGCTTCGGGGTGGTGCTCTCTCCCGGCCCTTGCCCCTGAGCCTGGGGGCCAGGCAGGGGGTCCACACTCCCAGGCCAAGGCAGAACCACATGCACACGTCTGTTCCTGCCCCCTGCACCGGCAGAGAGCTCGTGGGAGCCAGAGTCTGTCAGGCAGCTGCTGGGCTGGCCGCCTGTGTGGGAAGGGGCAGAGCCGACCTAGGGCCACACTGGGCCTCTTGCTCTCCCTGCTGCCCTGAGGCTGCTGGGCCAAAGAGGTCTTGGGCATCCAGCCCCTTGCTGGTCCCTTCCCTCTGACGAGGCCCTCTGAGCTCCAGCCCCTTGCAGTGTGGAGACAGCCCCTGCCAGCAACCTCCTCTCCAAGGAGGCCTCAAGCGAGGCCTAGGCCCAGGGGAAAGGCACCAGCGGGGATGAGCCTGGGGAGGCGCCCGGGCATGTCTGGACCCAGTCCCCGCAGCCTGCCCCTTGCTGGGGCAGTACCCCCGGAGGCCAGGAAGGTCTGGGCAAGGCTGGCCAGGGGCAGGGGCCCTGCTGGGTCCTGCCCCTGGCCTGTGGGGCCTCTGAGCACAACCGGCCCTCTCCCGCTGGAAGACCTCCCCGGCTGCCTCCAAAGGCCGCTTTGCAAGCACTCTCGCCGGCTGTTCCCGCCAGCCGCGCACAACGCTCCCAAGCCCGGGAGAAAAGCGCTTCGGGGTGGTGCTCTCTCCCGGCCCTTGCCCCTGAGCCTGGGGGCCAGGCAGGGGGTCCACACTCCCAGGCCAAGGCAGAACCACATGCACACGTCTGTTCCTGCCCCCTGCATTGGCAGAGAGCTCGGGGGAGCCAGAGTCTGTCAGGCAGCTGCTGGGCTGGCCGCCTGTGTGGGAAGGGGCAGAGCCGACCTAGGGGCACACTGGGCCTCTTGCTCTCCCTGCTGCCCTGAGGCTGCTGGGCCAAAGAGGTCTTGGGCATCCAGCCCCTTGCTGGTCCCTTCCCTCTGACGAGGCCCTCTGAGCTCCAGCCCCTTGCAGTGTGGAGACAGCCCCTGCCAGCAACCTCCTCTCCAAGGAGGCCTCAAGCGAGGCCTAGGCCCAGGGGAAAGGCACCAGCGGGGATGAGCCTGGGGAGGCGCCCGGGCATGTCTGGACCCAGTCCCCGCAGCCTGCCCCTTGCTGGGGCAGTACCCCCGGAGGCCAGGAAGGTCTGGGCAAGGCTGGCCAGGGGCAGGGGCCCTGCTGGGTCCTGCCCCTGGCCTGTGGGGCCTCTGAGCACAACCGGCCCTCTCTCGCTGGAAGACCTCCCCGGCTGCCTCCAAAGGCCGCTTTGCAAGCACTCTCGCCGGCTGTTCCCGCCAGCCGCGCCCAACGCTCCCAAGCCCGGGAGAAAAGCGCTTCGGGGTGGTGCTCTCTCCTGGCCCTTGCCCCTGAGCCTGGGGGCCAGGCAGGGGGTCCACACTCCCAGGCCAAGGCAGAACCACATGCACACGTCTGTTCCTGCCCCCTGCACCGGCAGAGAGCTCGTGGGAGCCAGAGTCTGTCAGGCAGCTGCTGGGCTGGCCGCCTGTGTGGGAAGGGGCAGAGCCGACCTAGGGCCACACTGGGCCTCTTGCTCTCCCTGCTGCCCTGAGGCTGCTGGGCCAAAGAGGTCTTGGGCATCCAGCCCCTTGCTGGTCCCTTCCCTCTGACGAGGCCCTCTGAGCTCCAGCCCATTGCAGTGTGGAGACAGCCCCTGCCAGCAACCTCCTCTCCAAGGAGGCCTCAAGCGAGGCCTAGGCCCAGGGGAAAGGCACCAGCGGGGATGAGCCTGGGGAGGCGCCCGGGCATGTCTGGACCCAGTCCCCGCAGCCTGCCCCTTGCTGGGGCAGTACCCCCGGAGGCCAGGAAGGTCTGGGCAAGGCTGGCCAGGGGCAGGGGCCCTGCTGGGTCCTGCCCCTGGCCTGTGGGGCCTCTGAGCACAACCGGCCCTCTGCCGCTGGAAGACCTCCCCGGCTGCCTCCAAAGGCCGCTTTGCAAGCACTCTCGCCGGCGGTTCCCGCCAGCCGCGCACAACGCTCCCAAGCCCGGGAGAAAAGCGCTTCGGGGTGGTGCTCTCTCCCGGCCCTTGCCCCTGAGCCTGGGGGCCAGGCAGGGGGTCCACACTCCCAGGCCAAGGCAGAACCACATGCACACGTCTGTTCCTGCCCCCTGCACCGGCAGAGAGCTCGGGGGAGCCAGAGTCTGGCAGGCAGCTGCTGGGCTGGCCGCCTGTGTGGGAAGGGGCAGAGCCGACCTAGGGGCACACTGGGCCTCTTGCTCTCCCTGCTGCCCTGAGGCTGCTGGGCCAAAGAGGTCTTGGGCATCCAGCCCCTTGCTGGTCCCTTCCCTCTGACGAGGCCCTCTGAGCTCCAGCCCCTTGCAGTGTGGAGACAGCCCCTGCCAGCAACCTCCTCTCCAAGGAGGCCTCAAGCGAGGCCTAGGCCCAGGGGAAAGGCACCAGCGGGGATGAGCCTGGGGAGGCGCCCGGGCATGTCTGGACCCAGTCCCCGCAGCCTGCCCCTTGCTGGGGCAGTACCCCCGGAGGCCAGGAAGGTCTGGGCAAGGCTGGCCAGGGGCAGGGGCCCTGCTGGGTCCTGCCCCTGGCCTGTGGGGCCTCTGAGCACAAGCGGCCCTCTCCCGCTGGAAGGCCTCCCCGGCTGCCTCCAAAGGCCGCTTTGCAAGCACTCTCGCCGGCTGTTCCCGCCAGCCGCGCACAACGCTCCCAAGCCCGGGAGAAAAGCGCTTCGGGGTGGTGCTCTCTCCCGGCCCTTGCCCCTGAGCCTGGGGGCCAGGCAGGGGGTCCACACTCCCAGGCCAAGGCAGAACCACATGCACACGTCTGTTCCTGCCCCCTGCACCGGCAGAGAGCTCGGGGGAGCCAGAGTCTGTCAGGCAGCTGCTGGGCTGGCCGCCTGTGTGGGAAGGGGCAGAGCCGACCTAGGGGCACACTGGGCCTCTTGCTCTCCCTGCTGCCCTGAGGCTGCTGGGCCAAAGAGGTCTTGGGCATCCAGCCCCTTGCTGGTCCCTTCCCTCTGACGAGGCCCTCTGAGCTCCAGCCCCTTGCAGTGTGGAGACAGCCCCTGCCAGCAACCTCCTCTCCAAGGAGGCCTCAAGCGAGGCCTAGGCCCAGGGGAAAGGCACCAGCGGGGATGAGCCTGGGGAGGCGCCCGGGCATGTCTGGACCCAGTCCCCGCAGCCTGCCCCTTGCTGGGGCAGTACCCCCGGAGGCCAGGAAGGTCTGGGCAAGGCTGGCCAGGGGCAGGGGCCCTGCTGGGTCCTGCCCCTGGCCTGTGGGGCCTCTGAGCACAAGCGGCCCTCTCCCGCTGGAAGACCTCCCCGGCTGCCTCCAAAGGCCGCTTTGCAAGCACTCTCGCCGGCTGTTCCCGCCAGCCGCGCACAACGCTCCCAAGCCCGGGAGAAAAGCGCTTCGGGGTGGTGCTCTCTCCCGGCCCTTGCCCCTGAGCCTGGGGGCCAGGCAGGGGGTCCACACTCCCAGGCCAAGGCAGAACCACATGCACACGTCTGTTCCTGCCCCCTGCACCGGCAGAGAGCTCGGGGGAGCCAGAGTCTGTCAGGCAGCTGCTGGGCTGGCCGCCTGTGTGGGAAGGGGCAGAGCCGACCTAGGGGCACACTGGGCCTCTTGCTCTCCCTGCTGCCCTGAGGCTGCTGGGCCAAAGAGGTCTTGGGCATCCAGCCCCTTGCTGGTCCCTACCCTCTGACGAGGCCCTCTGAGCTCCAGCCCCTTGCAGTGTGGAGACAGCCCCTGCCAGCAACCTCCTCTCCAAGGAGGCCTCAAGCGAGGCCTAGGCCCAGGGGAAAGGCACCAGCGGGGATGAGCCTGGGGAGGCGCCCGGGCATGTCTGGACCCAGTCCCGGCAGCCTGCCCCTTGCTGGGGCAGTACCCTCGGAGGCCAGGAAGGTCTGGGCAAGGCTGGCCAGGGGCAGGGGCCCTGCTGGGTCCTGCCCCTGGCCTGTGGGGCCTCTGAGCACAACCGGCCCTCTGCCGCTGGAAGACCTCCCCGGCTGCCTCCAAAGGCCGCTTTGCAAGCACTCTCGCCGGCTGTTCCCGCCAGCCGCGCACAACGCTCCCAAGCCCGGGAGAAAAGCGCTTCGGGGTGGTGCTCTCTCCCGGCCCTTGCCCCTGAGCCTGGGGACCAGGCAGGGGGTCCACACTCCCAGGCCAAGGCAGAACCACATGCACACGTCTGTTCCTGCCCCCTGCACCGGCAGAGAGCTCGGGGGAGCCAGTCTGTCAGGCAGCTGCTGGGCTGGCCGCCTGTGTGGGAAGGGGCAGAGCCGACCTAGGGCCACACTGGGCCTCTTGCTCTCCCTGCTGCCCTGAGGCTGCTGGGCCAAAGAGGTCTTGGGCATCCAGCCCCTTGCTGGTCCCTTCCCTCTGACGAGGCCCTCTGAGCTCCAGCCCCTTGCAGTGTGGAGACAGCCCCTGCCAGCAACCTCCTCTCCAAGGAGGCCTCAAGCGAGGCCTAGGCCCAGGGGAAAGGCACCAGCGGGGATGAGCCTGGGGAGGCGCCCGGGCATGTCTGGACCCAGTCCCCGCAGCCTGCCCCTTGCTGGGGCAGTACCCCCGGAGGCCAGGAAGGTCTGGGCAAGGCTGGCCAGGGGCAGGGGCCCTGCTGGGTCCTGCCCCTGGCCTGTGGGGCCTCTGAGCACAAGCGGCCCTCTCCCGCTGGAAGACCTCCCCAGCTGCCTCCAAAGGCCGCTTTGCAAGCACTCTCGCCGGCTGTTCCCGCCAGCCGCGCACAACGCTCCCAAGCCCGGGAGAAAAGCGCTTCGGGGTGGTGCTCTCTCCCGGCCCTTGACCCTGAGCCTGGGGGCCAGGCAGGGGGTCCACACTCCCAGGCCAAGGCAGAACCACATGCACACGTCTGTTCCTGCCCCCTGCACCGGCAGAGAGCTCGGGGGAGCCAGAGTCTGTCAGGCAGCTGCTGGGCTGGCCGCCTGTGTGGGAAGGGGCAGAGCCGACCTAGGGGCACACTGGGCCTCTTGCTCTCCCTGCTGCCCTGAGGCTGCTGGGCCAAAGAGATCTTGGGCATCCAGCCCCTTGCTGGTCCCTTCCCTCTGACGAGGCCCTCTAAGCTCCAGCCCCTTGCAGTGTGGAGACAGCCCCTGGCAGCAACCTCCTCTCCAAGGAGGCCTCAAGCGAGGCCTAGGCCCAGGGGAAAGGCACCAGCGGGGATGAGCCTGGGGAGGCGCCCGGGCATGTCTGGACCCAGTCCCCGCAGCCTGCCCCTTGCTGGGGCAGTACCCCCGGAGGCCAGGAAGGTCTGGGCAAGGCTGGTCAGGGGCAGGGGCCCTGCTGGGTCCTGCCCCTGGCCTGTGGGGCCTCTGAGCACAACCGGCCCTCTGCCGCTGGAAGACCTCCCCGGCTGCCTCCAAAGGCCGCTTTGCAAGCACTCTCGCCGGCTGTTCCCGCCAGCCGCGCACAACGCTCCCAAGCCCGGGAGAAAAGCGCTTCGGGGTGGTGCTCTCTCCCGGCCCGTGCCCCTGAGCCTGGGGGCCAGGCAGGGGGTCCACACTCCCAAACCAAGGCAGAATCACATGCACACGTCTGTTCCTGCCCCCTGCACCGGCAGAGAGCTCGGGGGAGCCAGAGTCTGTCAGGCAGCTGCTGGGCTGGCCGCCTGTGTGGGAAGGGGCAGAGCCGACCTAGGGGCACACTGGGCCTCTTGCTCTCCCTGCTGCCCTGAGGCTGCTGGGCCAAAGAGGTCTTGGGCATCCAGCCCCTTGCTGGTCCCTTCCCTCTGACGAGGCCCTCTGAGCTCCAGCCCCTTGCAGTGTGGAGACAGCCCCTGCCAGCAACCTCCTCTCCAAGGAGGCCTCAAGCGAGGCCTAGGCTCAGGGGAAAGGCACCAGCGGGGATGAGCCTGGGGAGGCGCCCGGGCATGTCTGGACCCAGTCCCCGCAGCCTGCCCCTTGCTGGGGCAGTACCCCCGGAGGCCAGGAAGGTCTGGGCAAGGCTGGCCAGGGGCAGGGGCCCTGCTGGGTCCTGCCCCTGGCCTGTGGGGCCTCTGAGCACAACCGGCCCTCTCCCGCTGGAAGACCTCCCCGGCTGCCTCCAAAGGCCGCTTTGCAAGCACTCTCGCCGGCTGTTCCCGCCAGCCGCGCACAACGCTCCCAAGCCTGGGAGAAAAGCGCTACGGGGTGGTGCTCTCTCCCGGCCCTTGCCCCTGAGCCTGGGGGCCAGGCAGGGGGTCCACACTCCCAGGCCAAGGCAGAACCACATGCACACGTCTGTTCCTGCCCCCTGCACCGGCAGAGAGCTCGGGGGAGCCAGAGTCTGTCAGGCAGCTGCTGGGCTGGCCGCCTGTGTGGGAAGGGGCAGAGCCGACCTAGGGGCACACTGGGCCTCTTGCTCTCCCTGCTGCCCTGAGGCTGCTGGGCCAAAGAGGTCTTGGGCATCCAGCCCCTTGCTGGTCCCTTCCCTCTGACGAGGCCCTCTGAGCTCCAGCCCCTTGCAGTGTGGAGACAGCCCCTGCCAGCAACCTCCTCTCCAAGGAGGCCTCAAGCGAGGCCTAGGCCCAGGGGAAAGGCACCAGCGGGGATGAGCCTGGGGAGGCGCCCGGGCATGTCAAGACCCAGTCCCCGCAGCCTGCCCCTTGCTGGGGCAGTACCCCCGGAGGCCAGGAAGGTCTGGGCAAGGCTGGCCAGGGGCAGGGGCCCTGCTGGGTCCTGCCCCTGGCCTGTGGGGCCTCTGAGCACAACCGGCCCTCTCCCGCTGGAAGACCTCCCCGGCTGCCTCCAAAGGCCGCTTTGCAAGCACTCTCGCCGGCTGTTCCCGCCAGCCGCGCACAACGCTCCCAAGCCCGGGAGAAAAGCGCTTCGGGGTGGTGCTCTCTCCCGGCCCTTGCCCCTGAGCCTGGGGGCCAGGCAGGGGGTCCACACTCCCAGGCCAAGGCAGAACCACATGCACACGTCTGTTCCTGCCCCCTGCACCGGCAGAGAGCTCGGGGGAGCCAGAGTCTGTCAGGCAGCTGCTGGGCTGGCCGCCTGTGTGGGAAGGGGCAGAGCCGACCTAGGGGCACACTGGGCCTCTTGCTCTCCCTGCTGCCCTGAGGCTGCTGGGCCAAAGAGGTCTTGGGCATCCAGCCCCTTGCTGGTCCCTTCCCTCTGACGAGGCCCTCTGAGCGCCAGCCCCTTGCATTGTGGAGACAGCCCCTGCCAGCAACCTCCTCTCCAAGGAGGCCTCAAGCGAGGCCTAGGCCCAGGGGAAAGGCACCAGCGGGGATGAGCCTGGGGAGGCGCCCGGGCATGTCTGGACCCAGTCCCCGCAGCCTGCCCCTTGCTGGGGCAGTACCCCCGGAGGCCAGGAAGGTCTGGGCAAGGCTGGCCAGGGGCAGGGGCCCTGCTGGGTCCTGCCCCTGGCCTGTGGGGCCTCTGAGCACAACCGGCCCTCTCCCGCTGGAAGACCTCCCCGGCTGTCTCCAAAGGCCGCTTTGCAAGCACTCTCGCCGGCTGTTCCCGCCAGCCGCGCACAACGCTCCCAAGCCCGGGAGAAAAGCGCTTCGGGGTGGTGCTCTCTCCCGGCCCTTGCCCCTGAGCCTGGGGGCCAGGCAGCGGGTCCACACTCCCAGGCCAAGGCAGAACCACATGCACACGTCTGTTCCTGCCCCCTGCACCGGCAGAGAGCTCGGGGGAGCCAGAGTCTGTCAGGCAGCTGCTGGGCTGGCCGCCTTTGTAGGAAGGGGCAGAGCCGACCTAGGGGCACACTGGGCCTCTTGCTCTCCCTGCTGCCCTGAGGCTGCTGGGCCAAAGAGGTCTTGGGCATCCAGCCCCTTGCTGGTCCCTTCCCTCTGACGAGGCCCTCTGAGCTCCAGCCCCTTGCAGTGTGGAGACAGCCCCTGCCAGCAACCTCCTCTCCAAGGAGGCCTCAAGCGCCTAGGCCCAGGGGAAAGGCACCAGCGGGGATGAGCCTGGGGAGGCGCCCGGGCATGTCTGGACCCAGTCCCCGCAGCCTGCCCCTTGCTGGGGCAGTACCCCCGGAGGCCAGGAAGGTCTGGGCAAGGCTGGCCAGGGGCAGGGGCCCTGCTGGGTCCTGCCCCTGGCCTGTGGGGCCTCTGAGCACAACCGGCCCTCTCCCGCTGGAAGACCTCCCCGGCTGCCTCCAAAGGCCGCTTTGCAAGCACTCTCGCCGGCTGTTCCCGCCAGCCGCGCACAACGCTCCCAAGCCCGGGAGAAAGCGCTTCGGGGTGGTGCTCTCTCCCGGCCCTTGCCCCTGAGCCTGGGGGCCAGGCAGGGGGTCCACACTCCCAGGCCAAGGCAGAACCACATGCACACGTCTGTTCCTGCCCCCTGCACCGGCAGAGAGCTCGGGGGAGCCAGAGTCTGTCAGGCAGCTGCTGGGCTGGCCGCCTGTGTGGGGAAGGGGCAGAGCCGACCTAGGGGCACACTGGGCCTCTTGCTCTCCCTGCTGCCCTGAGGCTGCTGGGCCAAAGAGGTCTTGGGCATCCAGCCCCTTGCTGGTCCCTTCCCTCTGACGAGGCCCTCTGAGCTCCAGCCCCTTGCAGTGTGGAGACAGCCCCTGCCAGCAACCTCCTCTCCAAGGAGGCCTCAAGCGAGGCCTAGGCCCAGGGGAAAGGCACCAGCGGGGATGAGCCTGGGGGAGGGCGCCCGGGCATGTCTGGACCCAGTCCCCGCAGCCTGCCCCTTGCTGGGGCAGTACCCCCGGAGGCCAGGAAGGTCTGGGCAAGGCTGGCCAGGGGCAGGGGCCCTGCTGGGTCCTGCCCCTGGCCTGTGGGGCCTCTGAGCACAACCGGCCCTCTGCCGCTGGAAGACCTCCCCGGCTGCCTCCAAAGGCCGCTTTGCAAGCACTCTCGCCGGCTGTTCCCGCCAGCCGCGCACAACGCTCCCAAGGCCCGGGAGAAAAGCGCTTCGGGGTGGTGCTCTCTCCCGGCCCTTGCCCCTGAGCCTGGGGGCCAGGCAGGGGGTCCACACTCCCAGGCCAAGGCAGAACCACATGCACACGTCTGTTCCTACCCCCTGCACCGGCAGAGAGCTCGGGGGGAGCCAGAGTCTGTCAGGCAGCTGCTGGGCTGGCCGCCTGTGTGGGAAGGGGCAGAGCCGACCTAGGGGCACACTGGGCCTCTTGCTCTCCCTGCTGCCCTGAGGCTGCTGGGCCAAAGAGGTCTTGGGCATCCAGCCCCTTGCTGGTCCCTTCCCTCTGACGAGGCCCTCTGAGCTCCAGCCCCTTGCAGTGTGGAGACAGCCCCTGCCAGCAACCTCCTCTCCAAGGAGGCCTCAAGCGAGGCCTAGGCCCAGGGGAAAGGCACCAGCGGGGATGAGCCTGGGGAGGCGCCCGGGCATGTCAAGACCCAGTCCCCGCAGCCTGCCCCTTGCTGGGGCAGTACCCCCGGAGGCCAGGAAGGTCTGGGCAAGGCTGGCCAGGGGCAGGGGCCCTGCTGGGTCCTGCCCCTGGCCTGTGGGGCCTCTGAGCACAACCGGCCCTCTCCGTTGGAAGACCTCCCCGGCTGCCTCCAAAGGCCGCTTTGCAAGCACTCTCGCCGGCTGTTCCCGCCAGCCGCGCCCAACGCTCCCAAGCCAGTGAGAAAAGCGCTTCGGGGTGGTGCTCTCTCCCGGCCCTTGCCCCTGAGCCTGGGGGCCAGGCAGGGGGTCCACACTCCCAGGCCAAGGCAGAACCACATGCACACGTCTGTTCCTGTCCCCTGCACCGGCAGAGAGCTCGGGGGAGCCAGAGTCTGTCAGGCAGCTGCTGGGCTGGCCGCCTGTGTGGGAAGGGGCAGAGCCGACCTAGGGGCACACTGGGCCTCTTGCTCTCCCTGCTGCCCTGAGGCTGCTGGGCCAAAGAGGTCTTGGGCATCCAGCCCCTTGCTTGTCCCTTCCCTCTGACGAGGCCCTCTGAGCTCCAGCACCTTGCAGTGTGGAGACAGCCCCTGCCAGCAACCTCCTCTCCAAGGAGGCCTCAAGCGAGGCCTAGGCCCAGGGGAAAGGCACCAGCGGGGATGAGCCTGGGGAGGCGCCCGGGCATGTCTGGACCCAGTCCCCGCAGCCTGCCCCTTGCTGGGGCAGTACCCCCCGGAGGCCAGGAAGGTCTGGGCAAGGCTGGCCAGGGGCAGGGGCCCTGCTGGGTCCTGCCCCTGGCCTGTGGGGCCTCTGAGCACAACCGGCCCTCTCCCGCTGGAAGACCTCCCCGGCTGCCTCCAAAGGCCGCTTTGCAAGCACTCTCGCCGGCTGTTCCCGCCAGCCGCGCACAACGCTCCCAAGCCCGGGAGAAAAGCGCTTCGGGGTGGTGCTCTCTCCCGGCCCTTGCCCCTGAGCCTGGGGGCCAGGCAGGGGGTCCACACTCCCAGGCCAAGGCAGAACCACATGCACACGTCTGTTCCTGCCCCCTGCACCGGCAGAGAGCTCGGGGGAGCCAGAGTCTGTCAGGCAGCTGCTGGGCTGGCCGCCTGTGTGGGAAGGGGCAGAGCCGACCTAGGGGCACACTGGGCCTCTTGCTCTCCCTGCTGCCCTGAGGCTGCTGGGCCAAAGAGGTCTTGGGCATCCAGCCCCTTGCTGGTCCCTTCCCTCTGACGAGGCCCTCTGAGCGCCAGCCCCTTGCATTGTGGAGACAGCCCCTGCCAGCAACCTCCTCTCCAAGGAGGCCTCAAGCGAGGCCTAGGCCCAGGGGAAAGGCACCAGCGGGGATGAGCCTGGGGAGGCGCCCGGGGCATGTCTGGACCCAGTCCCCCGCAGCCCTGCCCCTTGCTGGGGCAGTACCCCCGGAGGCCAGGAAGGTCTGGGCAAGGCTGGCCAGGGGCAGGGGCCCTGCTGGGTCCTGCCCCTGGCCTGTGGGGCCTCTGAGCACAAGCGGCCCTCTGCCGCTGGAAGACCTCCCCGGCTGTCTCCAAAGGCAGCTTTGCAAGCACTCTCGCCGGCTGTTCCCGCCAGCCGCGCACAAACGCTCCCAAGCCCGGGAGAAAAGCGCTTCGGGGTGGTGCTCTCTCCCGGCCCTTGCCCCTGAGCCTGGGGGCCAGGCAGGGGGTCCACACTCCCAGGCCAAGGCAGAACCACATGCACACGTCTGTTCCTGCCCCCTGCACCGGCAGAGAGCTCGGGGGAGCCAGAGTCTGTCAGGCAGCTGCTGGGCTGGCCGCCTTTGTAGGAAGGGGCAGAGCCGACCTAGGGGCACACTGGGCCTCTTGCTCTCCCTGCTGCCCTGAGGCTGCTGGGCCAAAGAGGTCTTGGGCATCCAGCCCCTTGCTGGTCCCTTCCCTCTGACGAGGCCCTCTGAGCTCCAGCCCCTTGCAGTGTGGAGACAGCCCCTGCCAGCAACCTCCTCTCCAAGGAGGCCTCAAGCGAGGCCTAGGCCCAGGGGAAAGGCACCAGCGGGGATGAGCCTGGGGAGGCGCCCGGGCATGTCTGGACCCAGTCCCCGCAGCCTGCCCCTTGCTGGGGCAGTACCCCCCGGAGGCCAGGAAGGTCTGGGCAAGGCTGGCCAGGGGCAGGGGCCCTGCTGGGTCCTGCCCCTGGCCTGTGGGGCCTCTGAGCACAACCGGCCCTCTCCCGCTGGAAGACCTCCCCGGCTGCCTCCAAAGGCCGCTTTGCAAGCACTCTCGCCGGCTGTTCCCGCCAGCCGCGCACAACGCTCCCAAGCCCGGGAGAAAAGCGCTTCGGGGTGGTGCTCTCTCCCCGGCCCTTGCCCCTGAGGCCTGGGGGCCAGGCAGGGGGTCCACACTCCCAGGCCAAGGCAGAACCCACATGCACACGTCTGTTCCTGCCCCCTGCACCGGCAGAGAGCTCGGGGGAGCCAGAGTCTGTCAGGCAGCTGCTGGGCTGGCCGCCTGTGTGGGAAGGGGCAGAGCCGACCTAGGGGCACACTGGGCCTCTTGCTCTCCCTGCTGCCCTGAGGCTGCTGGGCCAAAGAGGTCTTGGGCATCCAGCCCCTTGCTGGTCCCTTCCCTCTGACGAGGCCCTCTGAGCTCCAGCCCCTTGCAGTGTGGAGACAGCCCCTGCCAGCAACCCTCCTCTCCAAGGAGGCCTCAAGCGAGGCCTAGGCCCAGGGGAAAGGCACCAGCGGGGATGAGCCTGGGGAGGCGCCCGGGCATGTCTGGACCCAGTCCCCGCAGCCTGCCCCTTGCTGGGGCAGTACCCCCGGAGGCCAGGAAGGTCTGGGCAAGGCTGGCCAGGGGCAGGGGCCCTGCTGGGTCCTGCCCCTGGCCTGTGGGGCCTCTGAGCACAACCGGCCCTCTCCCGCTGGAAGACCTCCCCGGCTGCCTCCAAAGGCCGCTTTGCAAGCACTCTCGCCGGCTGTTCCCGCCAGCCGCGCACAACGCTCCCAAGCCCGGGAGAAAAGCGCTTCGGGGTGGTGCTCTCTCCCGGCCCTTGCCCCTGAGCCTGGGGGCCAGGCAGGGGGTCCACACTCCCAGGCCAAGGCAGAACCACATGCACACGTCTGTTCCTGCCCCCTGCACCGGCAGAGAGCTCGGGGGAGCCAGAGTCTGTCAGGCAGCTGCTGGGCTGGCCGCCTGTGTGGGAAGGGGCAGAGCCGACCTAGGGGCACACTGGGCCTCTTGCTCTCCCTGCTGCCCTGAGGCTGCTGGGCCAAAGAGGTCTTGGGCATCCAGCCCCTTGCTGGTCCCTTCCCTCTGACGAGGCCCTCTGAGCTCCAGCCCCTTGCAGTGTGGAGACAGCCCCTGCCAGCAACCTCCTCTCCAAGGAGGCCTCAAGCGAGGCCTAGGCCCAGGGGAAAGGCACCAGCGGGGATGAGCCTGGGGAGGCGCCCGGGCATGTCTGGACCCAGTCCCCGCAGCCTGCCCCTTGCTGGGGCAGTACCCCCCGGAGGCCAGGAAGGTCTGGGCAAGGCTGGCCAGGGGCAGGGGCCCTGCTGGGTCCTGCCCCTGGCCTGTGGGGCCTCTGAGCACAACCGGCCCTCTGCCGCTGGAAGACCTCCCCGGCTGCCTCCAAAGGCCGCTTTGCAAGCACTCTCGCCGGCTGTTCCCGCCAGCCGCGCACAACGCTCCCAAGCCCGGGAGAAAAGCGCTTCGGGGTGGTGCTCTCTCCCGGCCCTTGCCCCTGAGCCTGGGGGCCAGGCAGGGGGTCCACACTCCCAGGCCAAGGCAGAACCACATGCACACGTCTGTTCCTGCCCCCTGCACCGGCAGAGAGCTCGGGGGAGCCAGAGTCTGTCAGGCAGCTGCTGGGCTGGCCGCCTGTGTGGGAAGGGGCAGAGCCGACCTAGGGGCACACTGGGCCTCTTGCTCTCCCTGCTGCCCTGAGGCTGCTGGGCCAAAGAGGTCTTGGGCATCCAGCCCCTTGCTGGTCCCTTCCCTCTGACGAGGCCCTCTGAGCTCCAGCACCTTGCAGTGTGGAGACAGCCCCTGCCAGCAACCTCCTCTCCAAGGAGGCCTCAAGCGAGGCCTAGGCCCAGGGGAAAGGCACCAGCGGGGATGAGCCTGGGGAGGCGCCCGGGCATGTCTGGACCCAGTCCCCGCAGCCTGCCCCTTGCTGGGGCAGTACCCCCGGAGGCCAGGAAGGTCTGGGCAAGGCTGGCCAGGGGCAGGGGCCCTGCTGGGTCCTGCCCCTGGCCTGTGGGGCCTCTGAGCACAACCGGCCCTCTCCCCGCTGGAAGACCTCCCCGGCTGCCTCCAAAGGCCGCTTTGCAAGCACTCTCGCCGGCTGTTCCCGCCAGCCGCGCACAACGCTCCCAAGCCGGGAGAAAAGCGCTTCGGGGTGGTGCTCTCTCCCGGCCCTTGCCCCTGAGCCTGGGGGCCAGGCAGGGGGTCCACACTCCCAGGCCAAGGCAGAACCACATGCACACGTCTGTTCCTGCCCCCTGCACCGGCAGAGAGCTCGGGGGAGCCAGAGTCTGTCAGGCAGCTGCTGGGCTGGCCGCCTGTGTGGGAAGGGGCAGAGCCGACCTAGGGGCACACTGGGCCTCTTGCTCTCCCTGCTGCCCTGAGGCTGCTGGGCCAAAGAGGTCTTGGGCATCCAGCCCCTTGCTCTTTCCCTTCCCTCTGACGAGGCCCTCTGAGCTCCAGCACCTTGCAGTGTGGAGACAGCCCCTGCCAGCAACCTCCTCTCCAAGGAGGCCTCAAGCGAGGCCTAGGCCCAGGGGAAAGGCACCAGCGGGGATGAGCCTGGGGAGGCGCCCGGGCATGTCTGGACCCAGTCCCCGCAGCCTGCCCCTTGCTGGGGCAGTACCCCCGGAGGCCAGGAAGGTCTGGGCAAGGCTGGCCAGGGGCAGGGTCCCTGCTGGGACCTGCCCCTGGCCTGTGGGGCCTCTGAGCACAACCGGCCCTCTGCCGCTGGAAGACCTCCCCGGCTGCCTCCAAAGGCCGCTTTGCAAGCACTCTCGCCGGCTGTTCCCGCCAGCCGCGCACAACGCTCCCAAGCCCGGGAGAAAAGCGCTTCGGGGTGGTGCTCTCTCCCGGCCCTTGCCCCCTGAGCCTGGGGGCCAGGCAGGGGGTCCACACTCCCAGGCCAAGGCAGAACCACATGCACACGTCTGTTCCTGCCCCCTGCACCGGCAGAGAGCTCGGGGGAGCCAGAGTCTGTCAGGCAGCTGCTGGGCTGGCCGCCTGTGTGGGAAGGGGCAGAGCCGACCTAGGGGCACACTGGGCCTCTTGCTCTCCCTGCTGCCCTGAGGCTGCTGGGCCAAAGAGGTCTTGGGCATCCAGCCCCTTGCTGGTCCCTTCCCTCTGACGAGGCCCTCTGAGCTCCAGCCCCTTGCAGTGTGGAGACAGCCCCTGGCAGCAACCTCCTCTCCAAGGAGGCCTCAAGCGAGGCCTAGGCCCAGGGGAAAGGCACCAGCGGGGATGAGCCTGGGGAGGCGCCCGGGCATGTCTGGACCCAGTCCCCGCAGCCTGCCCTTGCTGGGGCAGTACCCCCGGAGGCCAGGAAGGTCTGGGCAAGGCTGGCCAGGGGCAGGGGCCCTGCTGGGGTCCTGCCCCTGGCCTGTGGGGCCTCTGAGCACAAGCGGCCCTCTGCCGCTGGAAGACCTCCCCGGCTGTCTCCAAAGGCAGCTTTGCAAGCACTCTCGCCGGCTGTTCCCGCCAGCCGCGCACAACGCTCCCAAGCCCGGGAGAAAAGCGCTTCGGGGTGGTGCTCCTCTCCCGGCCCTTGCCCCTGAGCCTGGGGGCCAGGCAGGGGGTCCACACTCCCAGGCCAAGGCAGAACCACATGCACACGTCTGTTCCTGCCCCCTGCACCGGCAGAGAGCTCGGGGGAGCCAGAGTCTGTCAGGCAGCTGCTGGGCTGGCCGCCCTTTGTAGGAAGGGGCAGAGCCGACCTAGGGGCACACTGGGCCTCTTGCTCTCCCTGCTGCCCTGAGGCTGCTGGGCCAAAGAGGTCTTGGGCATCCAGCCCCTTGCTGGTCCCTTCCCTCTGACGAGGCCCTCTGAGCTCCAGCCCCTTGCAGTGTGGAGACAGCCCCTGCCAGCAACCTCCTCTCCAAGGAGGCCTCAAGCGAGGCCTAGGCCCAGGGGAAAGGCACCAGCGGGGATGAGCCTGGGGAGGCGCCCGGGCATGTCTGGACCCAGTCCCCCGCAGCCTGCCCCTTGCTGGGGCAGTACCCCCCGGAGGCCAGGAAGGTCTGGGCAAGGCTGGCCAGGGGCAGGGGCCCTGCTGGGTCCTGCCCCTGGCCTGTGGGGCCTCTGAGCACAACCGGCCCTCTCCCGCTGGAAGACCTCCCCGGCTGCCTCCAAAGGCCGCTTTGCAAGCACTCTCGCGGCTGTTCCCGCCAGCCGCGCACAACGCTCCCAAGCCCGGGAGAAAAGCGCTTCGGGGTGGTGCTCTCTCCCGGCCCTTGCCCCTGAGCCTGGGGGCCAGGCAGGGGGTCCACACTCCCAGGCCAAGGCAGAACCACATGCACACGTCTGTTCCTGCCCCCTGCACCGGCAGAGAGCTCGGGGGAGCCAGAGTCTGTCAGGCAGCTGCTGGGCTGGCCGCCTGTGTGGGAAGGGGCAGAGCCGACCTAGGGGCACACTGGGCCTCTTGCTCTCCCTGCTGCCCTGAGGCTGCTGGGCCAAAGAGGTCTTGGGCATCCAGCCCCTTGCTGGGTCCCTTCCCTCTGACGAGGCCCTCTGAGCTCCAGCCCCTTGCAGTGTGGAGACAGCCCCTGCCAGCAACCTCCTCTCCAAGGAGGCCTCAAGCGAGGCCTAGGCCCAGGGGAAAGGCACCAGCGGGGATGAGCCTGGGGAGGCGCCCGGGCATGTCTGGACCCAGTCCCCGCAGCCTGCCCCTTGCTGGGGCAGTACCCCCGGAGGCCAGGAAGGTCTGGGCAAGGCTGGCCAGGGGCAGGGGCCCTGCTGGGTCCTGCCCCTGGCCTGTGGGGCCTCTGAGCACAACCGGCCCTCTGCCGCTGGAAGACCTCCCCGGCTGCCTCCAAAGGCCGCTTTGCAAGCACTCTCGCCGGCTGTTCCCGCCAGCCGCGCACAACGCTCCCAAGCCCGGGAGAAAAGCGCTTCGGGGTGGTGCTCTCTCCCGGCCCTTGCCCCTGAGCCTGGGGGCCAGGCAGGGGGTCCACACTCCCAGGCCAAGGCAGAACCACATGCACACGTCTGTTCCTGCCCCCTGCACCGGCAGAGAGCTCGGGGGAGCCAGAGTCTGTCAGGCAGCTGCTGGGCTGGCCGCCTGTGTGGGAAGGGGCAGAGCCGACCTAGGGGCACACTGGGCCTCTTGCTCTCCCTGCTGCCCTGAGGCTGCTGGGCCAAAGAGGTCTTGGGCATCCAGCCCCTTGCTGGTCCCTTCCCTCTGACGAGGCCCTCTGAGCTCCAGCCCCTTGCAGTGTGGAGACAGCCCCTGCCAGCAACCTCCTCTCCAAGGAGGCCTCAAGCGAGGCCTAGGCCCAGGGGAAAGGCACCAGCGGGGATGAGCCTGGGGAGGCGCCCGGGCATGTCTGGACCCAGTCCCCGCAGCCTGCCCCTTGCTGGGGCAGTACCCCCGGAGGCCAGGAAGGTCTGGGCAAGGCTGGCCAGGGGCAGGGGCCCTGCTGGGTCCTGCCCCTGGCCTGTGGGGCCTCTGAGCACAACCGGCCCTCTGCCGCTGGAAGACCTCCCCGGCTGCCTCCAAAGGCCGCTTTGCAAGCACTCTCGCCGGCTGTTCCCGCCAGCCGCGCACAACGCTCCCAAGCCCGGGAGAAAAGCGCTTCGGGGTGGTGCTCTCTCCCGGCCCTTGCCCCTGAGCCTGGGGGCCAGGCAGGGGGTCCACACTCCCAGGCCAAGGCAGAACCACATGCACACGTCTGTTCCTGCCCCCTGCACCGGCAGAGAGCTCGGGGGAGCCAGAGTCTGTCAGGCAGCTGCTGGGCTGGCCGCCTGTGTGGGAAGGGGCAGAGCCGACCTAGGGGCACACTGGGCCTCTTGCTCTCCCTGCTGCCCTGAGGCTGCTGGGCCAAAGAGGTCTTGGGCATCCAGCCCCTTGCTGGTCCCTTCCCTCTGACGAGGCCCTCTGAGCTCCAGCACCTTGCAGTGTGGAGACAGCCCCTGCCAGCAACCTCCTCTCCAAGGAGGCCTCAAGCGAGGCCTAGGCCCAGGGGAAAGGCACCAGCGGGGATGAGCCTGGGGAGGCGCCCGGGCATGTCTGGACCCAGTCCCCGCAGCCTGCCCCTTGCTGGGGCAGTACCCCCGGAGGCCAGGAAGGTCTGGGCAAGGCTGGCCAGGGGCAGGGGCCCTGCTGGGTCCTGCCCCTGGCCTGTGGGGCCTCTGAGCACAACCGGCCCTCTCCCGCTGGAAGACCTCCCCGGCTGCCTCCAAAGGCCGCTTTGCAAGCACTCTCGCCGGCTGTTCCCGCCAGCCGCGCACAACGCTCCCAAGCCCGGGAGAAAAGCGCTTCGGGGTGGTGCTCTCTCCCGGCCCTTGCCCCTGAGCCTGGGGGCCAGGCAGGGGGTCCACACTCCCAGGCCAAGGCAGAACCACATGCACACGTCTGTTCCTGCCCCCTGCACCGGCAGAGAGCTCGGGGGAGCCAGAGTCTGTCAGGCAGCTGCTGGGCTGGCCGCCTGTGTGGGAAGGGGCAGAGCCGACCTAGGGGCACACTGGGCCTCTTGCTCTCCCTGCTGCCCTGAGGCTGCTGGGCCAAAGAGGTCTTGGGCATCCAGCCCCTTGCTCTTCCCTTCCCTCTGACGAGGCCCTCTGAGCTCCAGCACCTTGCAGTGTGGAGACAGCCCCTGCCAGCAACCTCCTCTCCAAGGAGGCCTCAAGCGAGGCCTAGGCCCAGGGGAAAGGCACCAGCGGGGATGAGCCTGGGGAGGCGCCCGGGCATGTCTGGACCCAGTCCCCGCAGCCTGCCCCTTGCTGGGGCAGTACCCCCGGAGGCCAGGAAGGTCTGGGCAAGGCTGGCCAGGGGCAGGGTCCCTGCTGGGACCTGCCCCTGGCCTGTGGGGCCTCTGAGCACAACCGGCCCTCTGCCGCTGGAAGACCTCCCCGGCTGCCTCCAAAGGCCGCTTTGCAAGCACTCTCGCCGGCTGTTCCCGCCAGCCGCGCACAACGCTCCCAAGCCCGGGAGAAAAGCGCTTCGGGGTGGTGCTCTCTCCCGGCCCTTGCCCCTGAGCCTGGGGGCCAGGCAGGGGGTCCACACTCCCAGGCCAAGGCAGAACCACATGCACACGTCTGTTCCTGCCCCCTGCACCGGCAGAGAGCTCGGGGGAGCCAGAGTCTGTCAGGCAGCTGCTGGGCTGGCCGCCTGTGTGGGAAGGGGCAGAGCCGACCTAGGGGCACACTGGGCCTCTTGCTCTCCCTGCTGCCCTGAGGCTGCTGGGCCAAAGAGGTCTTGGGCATCCAGCCCCTTGCTGGTCCCTTCCCTCTGACGAGGCCCTCTGAGCTCCAGCCCCTTGCAGTGTGGAGACAGCCCCTGGCAGCAACCTCCTCTCCAAGGAGGCCTCAAGCGAGGCCTAGGCCCAGGGGAAAGGCACCAGCGGGGATGAGCCTGGGGAGGCGCCCGGGCATGTCTGGACCCAGTCCCCGCA
Organism: Cervus elaphus; assembly: GCF_910594005.1. Classification (NCBI taxonomy): domain Eukaryota; kingdom Metazoa; phylum Chordata; class Mammalia; order Artiodactyla; family Cervidae; genus Cervus; species Cervus elaphus. The sequence goes on along the minus strand of NW_025316702.1, from coordinate 529,886 downwards.
GCCTGCCCCTTGCTGGGGCAGTACCCCCGGAGGCCAGGAAGGTCTGGGCAAGGCTGGCCAGGGGCAGGGGCCCTGCTGGGTCCTGCCCCTGGCCTGTGGGGCCTCTGAGCACAACCGGCCCTCTCTCGCTGGAAGACCTCCCCGGCTGCCTCCAAAGGCCGCTTTGCAAGCACTCTCGCCGGCTGTTCCCGCCAGCCGCGCCCAACGCTGCCAAGCCCGGGAGAAAAGCGCTTCGGGGTGGTGCTCTCTCCTGGCCCTTGCCCCTGAGCCTGGGGGCCAGGCAGGGGGTCCACACTCCCAGGCCAAGGCAGAACCACATGCACACGTCTGTTCCTGCCCCCTGCACCAGCAGAGAGCTCGTGGGAGCCAGAGTCTGTCAGGCAGCTGCTGGGCTGGCCGCCTGTGTGGGAAGGGGCAGAGCCGACCTAGGGCCACACTGGGCCTCTTGCTCTCCCTGCTGCCCTGAGGCTGCTGGGCCAAAGAGGTCTTGGGCATCCAGCCCCTTGCTGGTCCCTTCCCTCTGACGAGGCCCTCTGAGCTCCAGGCCATTGCAGTGTGGAGACAGCCCCTGCCAGCAACCTCCTCTCCAAGGAGGCCTCAAGCGAGGCCTAGGCCCAGGGGAAAGGCACCAGCGGGGATGAGCCTGGGGAGGCGCCCGGGCATGTCTGGACCCAGTCCCCGCAGCCTGCCCCTTGCTGGGGCAGTACCCCCGGAGGCCAGGAAGGTCTGGGCAAGGCTGGCCAGGGGCAGGGGCCCTGCTGGGTCCTGCCCCTGGCCTGTGGGGCCTCTGAGCACAAGCGGCCCTCTCCCGCTGGAAGACCTCCCCGGCTGCCTCCAAAGGCCGCTTTGCAAGCACTCTCGCCGGCTGTTCCCGCCAGCCGCGCACAACGCTCCCAAGCCCGGGAGAAAAGCGCTTCGGGGTGGTGCTCTCTCCCGGCCCTTGCCCCTGAGCCTGGGGGCCAGGCAGGGGGTCCACACTCCCAGGCCAAGGCAGAACCACATGCACACGTCTGTTCCTGCCCCCTGCACCGGCAGAGAGCTCGGGGGAGCCAGAGTCTGTCAGGCAGCTGCTGGGCTGGCCGCCTGTGTGGGAAGGGGCAGAGCCGACCTAGGGGCACACTGGGCCTCTTGCTCTCCCTGCTGCCCTGAGGCTGCTGGGCCAAAGAGGTCTTGGGCATCCAGCCCCTTGCTGGTCCCTTCCCTCTGACGAGGCCCTCTGAGCTCCAGCCCCTTGCAGTGTGGAGACAGCCCCTGCCAGCAACCTCCTCTCCAAGGAGGCCTCAAGCGAGGCCTAGGCCCAGGGGAAAGGCACCAGCGGGGATGAGCCTGGGGAGGCGCCCGGGCATGTCTGGACCCAGTCCCCGCAGCCTGCCCCTTGCTGGGGCAGTACCCCCGGAGGCCAGGAAGGTCTGGGCAAGGCTGGCCAGGGGCAGGGGCCCTGCTGGGTCCTGCCCCTGGCCTGTGGGGCCTCTGAGCACAACCGGCCCTCTCCCGCTGGAAGACCTCCCCGGCTGCCTCCAAAGGCCGCTTTGCAAGCACTCTCGCCGGCTGTTCCCGCCAGCCGCGCACAACGCTCCCAAGCCCGGGAGAAAAGCGCTTCGGGGTGGTGCTCTCTCCCGGCCCTTGCCCCTGAGCCTGGGGGCCAGGCAGGGGGTCCACACTCCCAGGCCAAGGCAGAACCACATGCACACGTCTGTTCCTGCCCCCTGCACCGGCAGAGAGCTCGGGGGAGCCAGAGTCTGTCAGGCAGCTGCTGGGCTGGCCGCCTGTGTGGGAAGGGGCAGAGCCGACCTAGGGGCACACTGGGCCTCTTGCTCTCCCTGCTGCCCTGAGGCTGCTGGGCCAAAGAGGTCTTGGGCATCCAGCCCCTTGCTGGTCCCTTCCCTCTGACGAGGCCCTCTGAGCTCCAGCCCCTTGCAGTGTGGAGACAGCCCCTGCCAGCAACCTCCTCTCCAAGGAGGCCTCAAGCGAGGCCTAGGCCCAGGGGAAAGGCACCAGCGGGGATGAGCCTGGGGAGGCGCCCGGGCATGTCTGGACCCAGTCCCCGCAGCCTGCCCCTTGCTGGGGCAGTACCCCCGGAGGCCAGGAAGGTCTGGGCAAGGCTGGCCAGGGGCAGGGGCCCTGCTGGGTCCTGCCCCTGGCCTGTGGGGCCTCTGAGCACAACCGGCCCTCTGCCGCTGGAAGACCTCCCCGGCTGCCTCCAAAGGCCGCTTTGCAAGCACTCTCGCCGGCTGTTCCCGCCAGCCGCGCACAACGCTCCCAAGCCCGGGAGAAAAGCGCTTCGGGGTGGTGCTCTCTCCCGGCCCTTGCCCCTGAGCCTGGGGGCCAGGCAGGGGGTCCACACTCCCAGGCCAAGGCAGAACCACATGCACACGTCTGTTCCTGCCCCCTGCACCGGCAGAGAGCTCGGGGGAGCCAGAGTCTGTCAGGCAGCTGCTGGGCTGGCCGCCTGTGTGGGAAGGGGCAGAGCCGACCTAGGGGCACACTGGGCCTCTTGCTCTCCCTGCTGCCCTGAGGCTGCTGGGCCAAAGAGGTCTTGGGCATCCAGCCCCTTGCTGGTCCCTTCCCTCTGACGAGGCCCTCTGAGCTCCAGCCCCTTGCAGTGTGGAGACAGCCCCTGCCAGCAACCTCCTCTCCAAGGAGGCCTCAAGTGAGGCCTAGGCCCAGGGGAAAGGCACCAGCGGGGATGAGCCTGGGGAGGCGCCCGGGCATGTCTGGACCCAGTCCCCGCAGCCTGCCCCTTGCTGGGGCAGTACCCCCGGAGGCCAGGAAGGTCTGGGCAAGGCTGGCCAGGGGCAGGGGCCCTGCTGGGTCCTGCCCCTGGCCTGTGGGGCCTCTGAGCACAACCGGCCCTCTCCCGCTGGAAGACCTCCCCGGCTGCCTCCAAAGGCCGCTTTGCAAGCACTCTCGCCGGCTGTTCCCGCCAGCCGCGCACAACGCTCCCAAGCCCGGGAGAAAAGCGCTTCGGGGTGGTGCTCTCTCCCGGCCCTTGCCCCTGAGCCTGGGGGCCAGGCAGGGGGTCCACACTCCCAGGCCAAGGCAGAACCACATGCACACGTCTGTTCCTGCCCCCTGCACCGGCAGAGAGCTCGGGGGAGCCAGAGTCTGTCAGGCAGCTGCTGGGCTGGCCGCCTGTGTGGGAAGGGGCAGAGCCGACCTAGGGGCACACTGGGCCTCTTGCTCTCCCTGCTGCCCTGAGGCTGCTGGGCCAAAGAGGTCTTGGGCATCCAGCCCCTTGCTGGTCCCTTCCCTCTGACGAGGCCCTCTGAGCTCCAGCCCCTTGCAGTGTGGAGACAGCCCCTGCCAGCAACCTCCTCTCCAAGGAGGCCTCAAGCGAGGCCTAGGCCCAGGGGAAAGGCACCAGCGGGGATGAGCCTGGGGAGGCGCCCGGGCATGTCTGGACCCAGTCCCCGCAGCCTGCCCCTTGCTGGGGCAGTACCCCCGGAGGCCAGGAAGGTCTGGGCAAGGCTGGCCAGGGGCAGGGGCCCTGCTGGGTCCTGCCCCTGGCCTGTGGGGCCTCTGAGCACAACCGGCCCTCTCTCGCTGGAAGACCTCCCCGGCTGCCTCCAAAGGCCGCTTTGCAAGCACTCTCGCTGGCTGTTCCCGCCAGCCGCGCCCAACGCTGCCAAGCCCGGGAGAAAAGCGCTTCGGGGTGGTGCTCTCTCCTGGCCCTTGCCCCTGAGCCTGGGGGCCAGGCAGGGGGTCCACACTCCCAGGCCAAGGCAGAACCACATGCACACGTCTGTTCCTGCCCCCTGCACCAGCAGAGAGCTCGTGGGAGCCAGAGTCTGTCAGGCAGCTGCTGGGCTGGCCGCCTGTGTGGGAAGGGGCAGAGCCGACCTAGGGCCACACTGGGCCTCTTGCTCTCCCTGCTGCCCTGAGGCTGCTGGGCCAAAGAGGTCTTGGGCATCCAGCCCCTTGCTGGTCCCTTCCCTCTGACGAGGCCCTCTGAGCTCCAGCCCATTGCAGTGTGGAGACAGCCCCTGCCAGCAACCTCCTCTCCAAGGAGGCCTCAAGCGAGGCCTAGGCCCAGGGGAAAGGCACCAGCGGGGATGAGCCTGGGGAGGCGCCCGGGCATGTCTGGACCCAGTCCCCGCAGCCTGCCCCTTGCTGGGGCAGTACCCCCGGAGGACAGGAAGGTCTGGGCAAGGCTGGCCAGGGGCAGGGGCCCTGCTGGGTCCTGCCCCTGGCCTGTGGGGCCTCTGAGCACAACCGGCCCTCTGCCGCTGGAAGACCTCCCTGGCTGCCTCCAAAGGCCGCTTTGCAAGCACTCTCGCCGGCTGTTCCCGCCAGCCGCGCACAACGCTCCCAAGCCCGGGAGAAAAGCGCTTCGGGGTGGTGCTCTCTCCCGGCCCTTGCCCCTGAGCCTGGGGGCCAGGCAGGGGGTCCACACTCCCAGGCCAAGGCAGAACCACATGCACACGTCTGTTCCTGCCCCCTGCACCGGCAGAGAGCTCGGGGGAGCCAGAGTCTGTCAGGCAGCTGCTGGGCTGGCCGCCTGTGTGGGAAGGGGCAGAGCCGACCTAGGGGCACACTGGGCCTCTTGCTCTCCCTGCTGCCCTGAGGCTGCTGGGCCAAAGAGGTCTTGGGCATCCAGCCCCTTGCTGGTCCCTTCCCTCTGACGAGGCCCTCTGAGCTCCAGCCCCTTGCAGTGTGGAGACAGCCCCTGCCAGCAACCTCCTCTCCAAGGAGGCCTCAAGCGAGGCCTAGGCCCAGGGGAAAGGCACCAGCGGGGATGAGCCTGGGGAGGCGCCCGGGCATGTCTGGACCCAGTCCCCGCAGCCTGCCCCTTGCTGGGGCAGTACCCCCGGAGGCCAGGAAGGTCTGGGCAAGGCTGGCCAGGGGCAGGGGCCCTGCTGGGTCCTGCCCCTGGCCTGTGGGGCCTCTGAGCACAAGCGGCCCTCTCCCGCTGGAAGACCTCCCCGGCTGCCTCCAAAGGCCGCTTTGCAAGCACTCTCGCCGGCTGTTCCCGCCAGCCGCGCACAACGCTCCCAAGCCCGGGAGAAAAGCGCTTCGGGGTGGTGCTCTCTCCCGGCCCTTGCCCCTGAGCCTGGGGGCCAGGCAGGGGGTCCACACTCCCAGGCCAAGGCAGAACCACATGCACACGTCTGTTCCTGCCCCCTGCACCGGCAGAGAGCTCGGGGGAGCCAGAGTCTGTCAGGCAGCTGCTGGGCTGGCCGCCTGTGTGGGAAGGGGCAGAGCCGACCTAGGGGCACACTGGGCCTCTTGCTCTCCCTGCTGCCCTGAGGCTGCTGGGCCAAAGAGGTCTTGGGCATCCAGCCCCTTGCTGGTCCCTTCCCTCTGACGAGGCCCTCTGAGCTCCAGCCCCTTGCAGTGTGGAGACAGCCCCTGCCAGCAACCTCCTCTCCAAGGAGGCCTCAAGCGAGGCCTAGGCCCAGGGGAAAGGCACCAGCGGGGATGAGCCTGGGGAGGCGCCCGGGCATGTCTGGACCCAGTCCCCGCAGCCTGCCCCTTGCTGGGGCAGTACCCCCGGAGGCCAGGAAGGTCTGGGCAAGGCTGGCCAGGGGCAGGGGCCCTGCTGGGTCCTGCCCCTGGCCTGTGGGGCCTCTGAGCACAACCGGCCCTCTCCCGCTGGAAGACCTCCCCGGCTGCCTCCAAAGGCCGCTTTGCAAGCACTCTCGCCGGCTGTTCCCGCCAGCCGCGCACAACGCTCCCAAGCCCGGGAGAAAAGCGCTTCGGGGTGGTGCTCTCTCCCGGCCCTTGCCCCTGAGCCTGGGGGCCAGGCAGGGGGTCCACACTCCCAGGCCAAGGCAGAACCACATGCACACGTCTGTTCCTGCCCCCTGCACCGGCAGAGAGCTCGGGGGAGCCAGAGTCTGTCAGGCAGCTGCTGGGCTGGCCGCCTGTGTGGGAAGGGGCAGAGCCGACCTAGGGGCACACTGGGCCTCTTGCTCTCCCTGCTGCCCTGAGGCTGCTGGGCCAAAGAGGTCTTGGGCATCCAGCCCCTTGCTGGTCCCTTCCCTCTGACGAGGCCCTCTGAGCTCCAGCACCTTGCAGTGTGGAGACAGCCCCTGCCAGCAACCTCCTCTCCAAGGAGGCCTCAAGCGAGGCCTAGGCCCAGGGGAAAGGCACCAGCGGGGATGAGCCTGGGGAGGCGCCCGGGCATGTCTGGACCCAGTCCCCGCAGCCTGCCCCTTGCTGGGGCAGTACCCCCGGAGGCCAGGAAGGTCTGGGCAAGGCTGGCCAGGGGCAGGGGCCCTGCTGGGTCCTGCCCCTGGCCTGTGGGGCCTCTGAGCACAACCGGCCCTCTGCCGCTGGAAGACCTCCCCGGCTGCCTCCAAAGGCCGCTTTGCAAGCACTCTCGCCGGCTGTTCCCGCCAGCCGCGCACAACGCTCCCAAGCCCGGGAGAAAAGCGCTTCGGGGTGGTGCTCTCTCCCGGCCCTTGCCCCTGAGCCTGGGGGCCAGGCAGGGGGTCCACACTCCCAGGCCAAGGCAGAACCACATGCACACGTCTGTTCCTGCCCCCTGCACCGGCAGAGAGCTCGGGGGAGCCAGAGTCTGTCAGGCAGCTGCTGGGCTGGCCGCCTGTGTGGGAAGGGGCAGAGCCGACCTAGGGGCACACTGGGCCTCTTGCTCTCCCTGCTGCCCTGAGGCTGCTGGGCCAAAGAGGTCTTGGGCATCCAGCCCCTTGCTGGTCCCTTCCCTCTGACGAGGCCCTCTGAGCTCCAGCCCCTTGCAGTGTGGAGACAGCCCCTGCCAGCAACCTCCTCTCCAAGGAGGCCTCAAGCGAGGCCTAGGCCCAGGGGAAAGGCACCAGCGGGGATGAGCCTGGGGAGGCGCCCGGGCATGTCTGGACCCAGTCCCCGCAGCCTGCCCCTTGCTGGGGCAGTACCCCCGGAGGCCAGGAAGGTCTGGGCAAGGCTGGCCAGGGGCAGGGGCCCTGCTGGGTCCTGCCCCTGGCCTGTGGGGCCTCTGAGCACAACCGGCCCTCTCTCGCTGGAAGACCTCCCCGGCTGCCTCCAAAGGCCGCTTTGCAAGCACTCTCGCCGGCTGTTCCCGCCAGCCGCGCCCAACGCTCCCAAGCCCGGGAGAAAAGCGCTTCGGGGTGGTGCTCTCTCCCGGCCCTTGCCCCTGAGCCTGGGGGCCAGGCAGGGGGTCCACACTCCCAGGCCAAGGCAGAACCACATGCACACGTCTGTTCCTGCCCCCTGCACCGGCAGAGAGCTCGTGGGAGCCAGAGTCTGTCAGGCAGCTGCTGGGCTGGCCGCCTGTGTGGGAAGGGGCAGAGCCGACCTAGGGCCACACTGGGCCTCTTGCTCTCCCTGCTGCCCTGAGGCTGCTGGGCCAAAGAGGTCTTGGGCATCCAGCCCCTTGCTGGTCCCTTCCCTCTGACGAGGCCCTCTGAGCTCCAGCCCCTTGCAGTGTGGAGACAGCCCCTGCCAGCAACCTCCTCTCCAAGGAGGCCTCAAGCGAGGCCTAGGCCCAGGGGAAAGGCACCAGCGGGGATGAGCCTGGGGAGGCGCCCGGGCATGTCTGGACCCAGTCCCCGCAGCCTGCCCCTTGCTGGGGCAGTACCCCCGGAGGCCAGGAAGGTCTGGGCAAGGCTGGCCAGGGGCAGGGGCCCTGCTGGGTCCTGCCCCTGGCCTGTGGGGCCTCTGAGCACAACCGGCCCTCTGCCGCTGGAAGACCTCCCCGGCTGCCTCCAAAGGCCGCTTTGCAAGCACTCTCGCCGGCTGTTCCCGCCAGCCGCGCACAACGCTCCCAAGCCCGGGAGAAAAGCGCTTCGGGGTGGTGCTCTCTCCCGGCCCTTGCCCCTGAGCCTGGGGGCCAGGCAGGGGGTCCACACTCCCAGGCCAAGGCAGAACCACATGCACACGTCTGTTCCTGCCCCCTGCACTGGCAGAGAGCTCGGGGGAGCCAGAGTCTGTCAGGCAGCTGCTGGGCTGGCCGCCTGTGTGGGAAGGGGCAGAGCCGACCTAGGGGCACACTGGGCCTCTTGCTCTCCCTGCTGCCCTGAGGCTGCTGGGCCAAAGAGGTCTTGGGCATCCAGCCCCTTGCTGGTCCCTTCCCTCTGACGAGGCCCTCTGAGCTCCAGCCCCTTGCAGTGTGGAGACAGCCCCTGCCAGCAACCTCCTCTCCAAGGAGGCCTCAAGCGAGGCCTAGGCCCAGGGGAAAGGCACCAGCGGGGATGAGCCTGGGGAGGCGCCCGGGCATGTCTGGACCCAGTCCCCGCAGCCTGCCCCTTGCTGGGGCAGTACCCCCGGAGGCCAGGAAGGTCTGGGCAAGGCTGGCCAGGGGCAGGGGCCCTGCTGGGTCCTGCCCCTGGCCTGTGGGGCCTCTGAGCACAACCGGCCCTCTCTCGCTGGAAGACCTCCCCGGCTGCCTCCAAAGGCCGCTTTGCAAGCACTCTCGCCGGCTGTTCCCGCCAGCCGCGCCCAACGCTCCCAAGCCCGGGAGAAAAGCGCTTCGGGGTGGTGCTCTCTCCTGGCCCTTGCCCCTGAGCCTGGGGGCCAGGCAGGGGGTCCACACTCCCAGGCCAAGGCAGAACCACATGCACACGTCTGTTCCTGCCCCCTGCACCGGCAGAGAGCTCGTGGGAGCCAGAGTCTGTCAGGCAGCTGCTGGGCTGGCCGCCTGTGTGGGAAGGGGCAGAGCCGACCTAGGGCCACACTGGGCCTCTTGCTCTCCCTGCTGCCCTGAGGCTGCTGGGCCAAAGAGGTCTTGGGCATCCAGCCCCTTGCTGGTCCCTTCCCTCTGACGAGGCCCTCTGAGCTCCAGCCCATTGCAGTGTGGAGACAGCCCCTGCCAGCAACCTCCTCTCCAAGGAGGCCTCAAGCGAGGCCTAGGCCCAGGGGAAAGGCACCAGCGGGGATGAGCCTGGGGAGGCGCCCGGGCATGTCTGGACCCAGTCCCCGCAGCCTGCCCCTTGCTGGGGCAGTACCCCCGGAGGCCAGGAAGGTCTGGGCAAGGCTGGCCAGGGGCAGGGGCCCTGCTGGGTCCTGCCCCTGGCCTGTGGGGCCTCTGAGCACAACCGGCCCTCTGCCGCTGGAAGACCTCCCCGGCTGCCTCCAAAGGCCGCTTTGCAAGCACTCTCGCCGGCTGTTCCCGCCAGCCGCGCACAACGCTCCCAAGCCCGGGAGAAAAGCGCTTCGGGGTGGTGCTCTCTCCCGGCCCTTGCCCCTGAGCCTGGGGGCCAGGCAGGGGGTCCACACTCCCAGGCCAAGGCAGAACCACATGCACACGTCTGTTCCTGCCCCCTGCACCGGCAGAGAGCTCGGGGGAGCCAGAGTCTGTCAGGCAGCTGCTGGGCTGGCCGCCTGTGTGGGAAGGGGCAGAGCCGACCTAGGGGCACACTGGGCCTCTTGCTCTCCCTGCTGCCCTGAGGCTGCTGGGCCAAAGAGGTCTTGGGCATCCAGCCCCTTGCTGGTCCCTTCCCTCTGACGAGGCCCTCTGAGCTCCAGCCCCTTGCAGTGTGGAGACAGCCCCTGCCAGCAACCTCCTCTCCAAGGAGGCCTCAAGCGAGGCCTAGGCCCAGGGGAAAGGCACCAGCGGGGATGAGCCTGGGGAGGCGCCCGGGCATGTCTGGACCCAGTCCCCGCAGCCTGCCCCTTGCTGGGGCAGTACCCCCGGAGGCCAGGAAGGTCTGGGCAAGGCTGGCCAGGGGCAGGGGCCCTGCTGGGTCCTGCCCCTGGCCTGTGGGGCCTCTGAGCACAAGCGGCCCTCTCCCGCTGGAAGACCTCCCCGGCTGCCTCCAAAGGCCGCTTTGCAAGCACTCTCGCCGGCTGTTCCCGCCAGCCGCGCACAACGCTCCCAAGCCCGGGAGAAAAGCGCTTCGGGGTGGTGCTCTCTCCCGGCCCTTGCCCCTGAGCCTGGGGGCCAGGCAGGGGGTCCACACTCCCAGGCCAAGGCAGAACCACATGCACACGTCTGTTCCTGCCCCCTGCACCGGCAGAGAGCTCGGGGGAGCCAGAGTCTGTCAGGCAGCTGCTGGGCTGGCCGCCTGTGTGGGAAGGGGCAGAGCCGACCTAGGGGCACACTGGGCCTCTTGCTCTCCCTGCTGCCCTGAGGCTGCTGGGCCAAAGAGGTCTTGGGCATCCAGCCCCTTGCTGGTCCCTTCCCTCTGACGAGGCCCTCTGAGCTCCAGCCCCTTGCAGTGTGGAGACAGCCCCTGCCAGCAACCTCCTCTCCAAGGAGGCCTCAAGCGAGGCCTAGGCCCAGGGGAAAGGCACCAGCGGGGATGAGCCTGGGGAGGCGCCCAGGCATGTCTGGACCCAGTCCCCGCAGCCTGCCCCTTGCTGGGGCAGTACCCCCGGAGGCCAGGAAGGTCTGGGCAAGGCTGGCCAGGGGCAGGGGCCCTGCTGGGTCCTGCCCCTGGCCTGTGGGGCCTCTGAGCACAACCGGCCCTCTCCCGCTGGAAGACCTCCCCGGCTGCCTCCAAAGGCCGCTTTGCAAGCACTCTCGCCGGCTGTTCCCGCCAGCCGCGCACAACGCTCCCAAGCCCGGGAGAAAAGCGCTTCGGGGTGGTGCTCTCTCCCGGCCCTTGCCCCTGAGCCTGGGGGCCAGGCAGGGGGTCCACACTCCCAGGCCAAGGCAGAACCACATGCACACGTCTGTTCCTGCCCCCTGCACCGGCAGAGAGCTCGGGGGAGCCAGAGTCTGTCAGGCAGCTGCTGGGCTGGCCGCCTGTGTGGGAAGGGGCAGAGCCGACCTAGGGGCACACTGGGCCTCTTGCTCTCCCTGCTGCCCTGAGGCTGCTGGGCCAAAGAGGTCTTGGGCATCCAGCCCCTTGCTGGTCCCTTCCCTCTGACGAGGCCCTCTGAGCTCCAGCCCCTTGCAGTGTGGAGACAGCCCCTGCCAGCAACCTCCTCTCCAAGGAGGCCTCAAGCGAGGCCTAGGCCCAGGGGAAAGGCACCAGCGGGGATGAGCCTGGGGAGGCGCCCGGGCATGTCTGGACCCAGTCCCCGCAGCCTGCCCCTTGCTGGGGCAGTACCCCCGGAGGCCAGGAAGGTCTGGGCAAGGCTGGCCAGGGGCAGGGGCCCTGCTGGGTCCTGCCCCTGGCCTGTGGGGCCTCTGAGCACAACCGGCCCTCTGCCGCTGGAAGACCTCCCCGGCTGCCTCCAAAGGCCGCTTTGCAAGCACTCTCGCCGGCTGTTCCCGCCAGCCGCGCCCAACGCTCCCAAGCCCGGGAGAAAAGCGCTTCGGGGTGGTGCTCTCTCCCGGCCCTTGCCCCTGAGCCTGGGGGCCAGGCAGGGGGTCCACACTCCCAGGCCAAGGCAGAACCACATGCACACGTCTGTTCCTGCCCCCTGCACCGGCAGAGAGCTCGGGGGAGCCAGAGTCTGTCAGGCAGCTGCTGGGCTGGCCGCCTGTGTGGGAAGGGGCAGAGCCGACCTAGGGGCACACTGGGCCTCTTGCTCTCCCTGCTGCCCTGAGGCTGCTGGGCCAAAGAGGTCTTGGGCATCCAGCCCCTTGCTGGTCCCTTCCCTCTGACGAGGCCCTCTGAGCTCCAGCCCCTTGCAGTGTGGAGACAGCCCCTGCCAGCAACCTCCTCTCCAAGGAGGCCTCAAGCGAGGCCTAGGCCCAGGGGAAAGGCACCAGCGGGGATGAGCCTGGGGAGGCGCCCGGGCATGTCTGGACCCAGTCCCCGCAGCCTGCCCCTTGCTGGGGCAGTACCCCCGGAGGCCAGGAAGGTCTGGGCAAGGCTGGCCAGGGGCAGGGGCCCTGCTGGGTCCTGCCCCTGGCCTGTGGGGCCTCTGAGCACAACCGGCCCTCTCTCGCTGGAAGACCTCCCCGGCTGCCTCCAAAGGCCGCTTTGCAAGCACTCTCGCCGGCTGTTCCCGCCAGCCGCGCCCAACGCTCCCAAGCCCGGGAGAAAAGCGCTTCGGGGTGGTGCTCTCTCCCGGCCCTTGCCCCTGAGCCTGGGGGCCAGGCAGGGGGTCCACACTCCCAGGCCAAGGCAGAACCACATGCACACGTCTGTTCCTGCCCCCTGCACCGGCAGAGAGCTCGTGGGAGCCAGAGTCTGTCAGGCAGCTGCTGGGCTGGCCGCCTGTGTGGGAAGGGGCAGAGCCGACCTAGGGCCACACTGGGCCTCTTGCTCTCCCTGCTGCCCTGAGGCTGCTGGGCCAAAGAGGTCTTGGGCATCCAGCCCCTTGCTGGTCCCTTCCCTCTGACGAGGCCCTCTGAGCTCCAGCCCCTTGCAGTGTGGAGACAGCCCCTGCCAGCAACCTCCTCTCCAAGGAGGCCTCAAGCGAGGCCTAGGCCCAGGGGAAAGGCACCAGCGGGGATGAGCCTGGGGAGGCGCCCGGGCATGTCTGGACCCAGTCCCCGCAGCCTGCCCCTTGCTGGGGCAGTACCCCCGGAGGCCAGGAAGGTCTGGGCAAGGCTGGCCAGGGGCAGGGGCCCTGCTGGGTCCTGCCCCTGGCCTGTGGGGCCTCTGAGCACAACCGGCCCTCTGCCGCTGGAAGACCTCCCCGGCTGCCTCCAAAGGCCGCTTTGCAAGCACTCTCGCCGGCTGTTCCCGCCAGCCGCGCACAACGCTCCCAAGCCCGGGAGAAAAGCGCTTCGGGGTGGTGCTCTCTCCCGGCCCTTGCCCCTGAGCCTGGGGGCCAGGCAGGGGGTCCACACTCCCAGGCCAAGGCAGAACCACATGCACACGTCTGTTCCTGCCCCCTGCACTGGCAGAGAGCTCGGGGGAGCCAGAGTCTGTCAGGCAGCTGCTGGGCTGGCCGCCTGTGTGGGAAGGGGCAGAGCCGACCTAGGGGCACACTGGGCCTCTTGCTCTCCCTGCTGCCCTGAGGCTGCTGGGCCAAAGAGGTCTTGGGCATCCAGCCCCTTGCTGGTCCCTTCCCTCTGACGAGGCCCTCTGAGCTCCAGCCCCTTGCAGTGTGGAGACAGCCCCTGCCAGCAACCTCCTCTCCAAGGAGGCCTCAAGCGAGGCCTAGGCCCAGGGGAAAGGCACCAGCGGGGATGAGCCTGGGGAGGCGCCCGGGCATGTCTGGACCCAGTCCCCGCAGCCTGCCCCTTGCTGGGGCAGTACCCCCGGAGGCCAGGAAGGTCTGGGCAAGGCTGGCCAGGGGCAGGGGCCCTGCTGGGTCCTGCCCCTGGCCTGTGGGGCCTCTGAGCACAACCGGCCCTCTCTCGCTGGAAGACCTCCCCGGCTGCCTCCAAAGGCCGCTTTGCAAGCACTCTCGCCGGCTGTTCCCGCCAGCCGCGCCCAACGCTCCCAAGCCCGGGAGAAAAGCGCTTCGGGGTGGTGCTCTCTCCTGGCCCTTGCCCCTGAGCCTGGGGGCCAGGCAGGGGGTCCACACTCCCAGGCCAAGGCAGAACCACATGCACACGTCTGTTCCTGCCCCCTGCACCGGCAGAGAGCTCGTGGGAGCCAGAGTCTGTCAGGCAGCTGCTGGGCTGGCCGCCTGTGTGGGAAGGGGCAGAGCCGACCTAGGGCCACACTGGGCCTCTTGCTCTCCCTGCTGCCCTGAGGCTGCTGGGCCAAAGAGGTCTTGGGCATCCAGCCCCTTGCTGGTCCCTTCCCTCTGACGAGGCCCTCTGAGCTCCAGCCCATTGCAGTGTGGAGACAGCCCCTGCCAGCAACCTCCTCTCCAAGGAGGCCTCAAGCGAGGCCTAGGCCCAGGGGAAAGGCACCAGCGGGGATGAGCCTGGGGAGGCGCCCGGGCATGTCTGGACCCAGTCCCCGCAGCCTGCCCCTTGCTGGGGCAGTACCCCCGGAGGCCAGGAAGGTCTGGGCAAGGCTGGCCAGGGGCAGGGGCCCTGCTGGGTCCTGCCCCTGGCCTGTGGGGCCTCTGAGCACAACCGGCCCTCTGCCGCTGGAAGACCTCCCCGGCTGCCTCCAAAGGCCGCTTTGCAAGCACTCTCGCCGGCTGTTCCTGCCAGCCGCGCACAACGCTCCCAAGCCCGGGAGAAAAGCGCTTCGGGGTGGTGCTCTCTCCCGGCCCTTGCCCCTGAGCCTGGGGGCCAGGCAGGGGGTCCACACTCCCAGGCCAAGGCAGAACCACATGCACACGTCTGTTCCTGCCCCCTGCACCGGCAGAGAGCTCGGGGGAGCCAGAGTCTGTCAGGCAGCTGCTGGGCTGGCCGCCTGTGTGGGAAGGGGCAGAGCCGACCTAGGGGCACACTGGGCCTCTTGCTCTCCCTGCTGCCCTGAGGCTGCTGGGCCAAAGAGGTCTTGGGCATCCAGCCCCTTGCTGGTCCCTTCCCTCTGACGAGGCCCTCTGAGCTCCAGCCCCTTGCAGTGTGGAGACAGCCCCTGCCAGCAACCTCCTCTCCAAGGAGGCCTCAAGCGAGGCCTAGGCCCAGGGGAAAGGCACCAGCGGGGATGAGCCTGGGGAGGCGCCCGGGCATGTCTGGACCCAGTCCCCGCAGCCTGCCCCTTGCTGGGGCAGTACCCCCGGAGGCCAGGAAGGTCTGGGCAAGGCTGGCCAGGGGCAGGGGCCCTGCTGGGTCCTGCCCCTGGCCTGTGGGGCCTCTGAGCACAAGCGGCCCTCTCCCGCTGGAAGACCTCCCCGGCTGCCTCCAAAGGCCGCTTTGCAAGCACTCTCGCCGGCTGTTCCCGCCAGCCGCGCACAACGCTCCCAAGCCCGGGAGAAAAGCGCTTCGGGGTGGTGCTCTCTCCCGGCCCTTGCCCCTGAGCCTGGGGGCCAGGCAGGGGGTCCACACTCCCAGGCCAAGGCAGAACCACATGCACACGTCTGTTCCTGCCCCCTGCACCGGCAGAGAGCTCGGGGGAGCCAGAGTCTGTCAGGCAGCTGCTGGGCTGGCCGCCTGTGTGGGAAGGGGCAGAGCCGACCTAGGGGCACACTGGGCCTCTTGCTCTCCCTGCTGCCCTGAGGCTGCTGGGCCAAAGAGGTCTTGGGCATCCAGCCCCTTGCTGGTCCCTTCCCTCTGACGAGGCCCTCTGAGCTCCAGCCCCTTGCAGTGTGGAGACAGCCCCTGCCAGCAACCTCCTCTCCAAGGAGGCCTCAAGCGAGGCCTAGGCCCAGGGGAAAGGCACCAGCGGGGATGAGCCTGGGGAGGCGCCCGGGCATGTCTGGACCCAGTCCCCGCAGCCTGCCCCTTGCTGGGGCAGTACCCCCGGAGGCCAGGAAGGTCTGGGCAAGGCTGGCCAGGGGCAGGGGCCCTGCTGGGTCCTGCCCCTGGCCTGTGGGGCCTCTGAGCACAACCGGCCCTCTGCCGCTGGAAGACCTCCCCGGCTGCCTCCAAAGGCCGCTTTGCAAGCACTCTCGCCGGCTGTTCCCGCCAGCCGCGCACAACGCTCCCAAGCCCGGGAGAAAAGCGCTTCGGGGTGGTGCTCTCTCCCGGCCCTTGCCCCTGAGCCTGGGGGCCAGGCAGGGGGTCCACACTCCCAGGCCAAGGCAGAACCACATGCACACGTCTGTTCCTGCCCCCTGCACCGGCAGAGAGCTCGGGGGAGCCAGAGTCTGTCAGGCAGCTGCTGGGCTGGCCGCCTGTGTGGGAAGGGGCAGAGCCGACCTAGGGGCACACTGGGCCTCTTGCTCTCCCTGCTGCCCTGAGGCTGCTGGGCCAAAGAGGTCTTGGGCATCCAGCCCCTTGCTGGTCCCTTCCCTCTGACGAGGCCCTCTGAGCTCCAGCCCCTTGCAGTGTGGAGACAGCCCCTGCCAGCAACCTCCTCTCCAAGGAGGCCTCAAGCGAGGCCTAGGCCCAGGGGAAAGGCACCAGCGGGGATGAGCCTGGGGAGGCGCCCGGGCATGTCTGGACCCAGTCCCCGCAGCCTGCCCCTTGCTGGGGCAGTACCCCCGGAGGCCAGGAAGGTCTGGGCAAGGCTGGCCAGGGGCAGGGGCCCTGCTGGGTCCTGCCCCTGGCCTGTGGGGCCTCTGAGCACAACCGGCCCTCTCTCGCTGGAAGACCTCCCCGGCTGCCTCCAAAGGCCGCTTTGCAAGCACTCTCGCCGGCTGTTCCCGCCAGCCGCGCCCAACGCTCCCAAGCCCGGGAGAAAAGCGCTTCGGGGTGGTGCTCTCTCCTGGCCCTTGCCCCTGAGCCTGGGGGCCAGGCAGGGGGTCCACACTCCCAGGCCAAGGCAGAACCACATGCACACGTCTGTTCCTGCCCCCTGCACCGGCAGAGAGCTCGTGGGAGCCAGAGTCTGTCAGGCAGCTGCTGGGCTGGCCGCCTGTGTGGGAAGGGGCAGAGCCGACCTAGGGCCACACTGGGCCTCTTGCTCTCCCTGCTGCCCTGAGGCTGCTGGGCCAAAGAGGTCTTGGGCATCCAGCCCCTTGCTGGTCCCTTCCCTCTGACGAGGCCCTCTGAGCTCCAGCCCATTGCAGTGTGGAGACAGCCCCTGCCAGCAACCTCCTCTCCAAGGAGGCCTCAAGCGAGGCCTAGGCCCAGGGGAAAGGCACCAGCGGGGATGAGCCTGGGGAGGCGCCCGGGCATGTCTGGACCCAGTCCCCGCAGCCTGCCCCTTGCTGGGGCAGTACCCCCGGAGGCCAGGAAGGTCTGGGCAAGGCTGGCCAGGGGCAGGGGCCCTGCTGGGTCCTGCCCCTGGCCTGTGGGGCCTCTGAGCACAACCGGCCCTCTGCCGCTGGAAGACCTCCCCGGCTGCCTCCAAAGGCCGCTTTGCAAGCACTCTCGCCGGCTGTTCCTGCCAGCCGCGCACAACGCTCCCAAGCCCGGGAGAAAAGCGCTTCGGGGTGGTGCTCTCTCCCGGCCCTTGCCCCTGAGCCTGGGGGCCAGGCAGGGGGTCCACACTCCCAGGCCAAGGCAGAACCACATGCACACGTCTGTTCCTGCCCCCTGCACCGGCAGAGAGCTCGGGGGAGCCAGAGTCTGTCAGGCAGCTGCTGGGCTGGCCGCCTGTGTGGGAAGGGGCAGAGCCGACCTAGGGGCACACTGGGCCTCTTGCTCTCCCTGCTGCCCTGAGGCTGCTGGGCCAAAGAGGTCTTGGGCATCCAGCCCCTTGCTGGTCCCTTCCCTCTGACGAGGCCCTCTGAGCTCCAGCCCCTTGCAGTGTGGAGACAGCCCCTGCCAGCAACCTCCTCTCCAAGGAGGCCTCAAGCGAGGCCTAGGCCCAGGGGAAAGGCACCAGCGGGGATGAGCCTGGGGAGGCGCCCGGGCATGTCTGGACCCAGTCCCCGCAGCCTGCCCCTTGCTGGGGCAGTACCCCCGGAGGCCAGGAAGGTCTGGGCAAGGCTGGCCAGGGGCAGGGGCCCTGCTGGGTCCTGCCCCTGGCCTGTGGGGCCTCTGAGCACAAGCGGCCCTCTCCCGCTGGAAGACCTCCCCGGCTGCCTCCAAAGGCCGCTTTGCAAGCACTCTCGCCGGCTGTTCCCGCCAGCCGCGCACAACGCTCCCAAGCCCGGGAGAAAAGCGCTTCGGGGTGGTGCTCTCTCCCGGCCCTTGCCCCTGAGCCTGGGGGCCAGGCAGGGGGTCCACACTCCCAGGCCAAGGCAGAACCACATGCACACGTCTGTTCCTGCCCCCTGCACCGGCAGAGAGCTCGGGGGAGCCAGAGTCTGTCAGGCAGCTGCTGGGCTGGCCGCCTGTGTGGGAAGGGGCAGAGCCGACCTAGGGGCACACTGGGCCTCTTGCTCTCCCTGCTGCCCTGAGGCTGCTGGGCCAAAGAGGTCTTGGGCATCCAGCCCCTTGCTGGTCCCTTCCCTCTGACGAGGCCCTCTGAGCTCCAGCCCCTTGCAGTGTGGAGACAGCCCCTGCCAGCAACCTCCTCTCCAAGGAGGCCTCAAGCGAGGCCTAGGCCCAGGGGAAAGGCACCAGCGGGGATGAGCCTGGGGAGGCGCCCGGGCATGTCTGGACCCAGTCCCCGCAGCCTGCCCCTTGCTGGGGCAGTACCCCCGGAGGCCAGGAAGGTCTGGGCAAGGCTGGCCAGGGGCAGGGGCCCTGCTGGGTCCTGCCCCTGGCCTGTGGGGCCTCTGAGCACAACCGGCCCTCTCCCGCTGGAAGACCTCCCCGGCTGCCTCCAAAGGCCGCTTTGCAAGCACTCTCGCCGGCTGTTCCCGCCAGCCGCGCACAACGCTCCCAAGCCCGGGAGAAAAGCGCTTCGGGGTGGTGCTCTCTCCCGGCCCTTGCCCCTGAGCCTGGGGGCCAGGCAGGGGGTCCACACTCCCAGGCCAAGGCAGAACCACATGCACACGTCTGTTCCTGCCCCCTGCACCGGCAGAGAGCTCGGGGGAGCCAGAGTCTGTCAGGCAGCTGCTGGGCTGGCCGCCTGTGTGGGAAGGGGCAGAGCCGACCTAGGGGCACACTGGGCCTCTTGCTCTCCCTGCTGCCCTGAGGCTGCTGGGCCAAAGAGGTCTTGGGCATCCAGCCCCTTGCTGGTCCCTTCCCTCTGACGAGGCCCTCTGAGCTCCAGCCCCTTGCAGTGTGGAGACAGCCCCTGCCAGCAACCTCCTCTCCAAGGAGGCCTCAAGCGAGGCCTAGGCCCAGGGGAAAGGCACCAGCGGGGATGAGCCTGGGGAGGCGCCCGGGCATGTCTGGACCCAGTCCCCGCAGCCTGCCCCTTGCTGGGGCAGTACCCCCGGAGGCCAGGAAGGTCTGGGCAAGGCTGGCCAGGGGCAGGGGCCCTGCTGGGTCCTGCCCCTGGCCTGTGGGGCCTCTGAGCACAACCGGCCCTCTGCCGCTGGAAGACCTCCCCGGCTGCCTCCAAAGGCCGCTTTGCAAGCACTCTCGCCGGCTGTTCCCGCCAGCCGCGCCCAACGCTCCCAAGCCCGGGAGAAAAGCGCTTCGGGGTGGTGCTCTCTCCCGGCCCTTGCCCCTGAGCCTGGGGGCCAGGCAGGGGGTCCACACTCCCAGGCCAAGGCAGAACCACATGCACACGTCTGTTCCTGCCCCCTGCACCGGCAGAGAGCTCGGGGGAGCCAGAGTCTGTCAGGCAGCTGCTGGGCTGGCCGCCTGTGTGGGAAGGGGCAGAGCCGACCTAGGGGCACACTGGGCCTCTTGCTCTCCCTGCTGCCCTGAGGCTGCTGGGCCAAAGAGGTCTTGGGCATCCAGCCCCTTGCTGGTCCCTTCCCTCTGACGAGGCCCTCTGAGCTCCAGCCCCTTGCAGTGTGGAGACAGCCCCTGCCAGCAACCTCCTCTCCAAGGAGGCCTCAAGTGAGGCCTAGGCCCAGGGGAAAGGCACCAGCGGGGATGAGCCTGGGGAGGCGCCCGGGCATGTCTGGACCCAGTCCCCGCAGCCTGCCCCTTGCTGGGGCAGTACCCCCGGAGGCCAGGAAGGTCTGGGCAAGGCTGGCCAGGGGCAGGGGCCCTGCTGGGTCCTGCCCCTGGCCTGTGGGGCCTCTGAGCACAACCGGCCCTCTGCCGCTGGAAGACCTCCCCGGCTGCCTCCAAAGGCCGCTTTGCAAGCACTCTCGCCGGCTGTTCCCGCCAGCCGCGCCCAACGCTCCCAAGCCCGGGAGAAAAGCGCTTCGGGGTGGTGCTCTCTCCCGGCCCTTGCCCCTGAGCCTGGGGGCCAGGCAGGGGGTCCACACTCCCAGGCCAAGGCAGAACCACATGCACACGTCTGTTCCTGCCCCCTGCACCGGCAGAGAGCTCGGGGGAGCCAGAGTCTGTCAGGCAGCTGCTGGGCTGGCCGCCTGTGTGGGAAGGGGCAGAGCCGACCTAGGGGCACACTGGGCCTCTTGCTCTCCCTGCTGCCCTGAGGCTGCTGGGCCAAAGAGGTCTTGGGCATCCAGCCCCTTGCTGGTCCCTTCCCTCTGACGAGGCCCTCTGAGCTCCAGCCCCTTGCAGTGTGGAGACAGCCCCTGCCAGCAACCTCCTCTCCAAGGAGGCCTCAAGCGAGGCCTAGGCCCAGGGGAAAGGCACCAGCGGGGATGAGCCTGGGGAGGCGCCCGGGCATGTCTGGACCCAGTCCCCGCAGCCTGCCCCTTGCTGGGGCAGTACCCCCGGAGGCCAGGAAGGTCTGGGCAAGGCTGGCCAGGGGCAGGGGCCCTGCTGGGTCCTGCCCCTGGCCTGTGGGGCCTCTGAGCACAAGCGGCCCTCTCTCGCTGGAAGACCTCCCCGGCTGCCTCCAAAGGCCGCTTTGCAAGCACTCTCGCCGGCTGTTCCCGCCAGCCGCGCCCAACGCTCCCAAGCCCGGGAGAAAAGCGCTTCGGGGTGGTGCTCTCTCCCGGCCCTTGCCCCTGAGCCTGGGGGCCAGGCAGGGGGTCCACACTCCCAGGCCAAGGCAGAACCACATGCACACGTCTGTTCCTGCCCCCTGCACCGGCAGAGAGCTCGTGGGAGCCAGAGTCTGTCAGGCAGCTGCTGGGCTGGCCGCCTGTGTGGGAAGGGGCAGAGCCGACCTAGGGCCACACTGGGCCTCTTGCTCTCCCTGCTGCCCTGAGGCTGCTGGGCCAAAGAGGTCTTGGGCATCCAGCCCCTTGCTGGTCCCTTCCCTCTGACGAGGCCCTCTGAGCTCCAGCCCCTTGCAGTGTGGAGACAGCCCCTGCCAGCAACCTCCTCTCCAAGGAGGCCTCAAGCGAGGCCTAGGCCCAGGGGAAAGGCACCAGCGGGGATGAGCCTGGGGAGGCGCCCGGGCATGTCTGGACCCAGTCCCCGCAGCCTGCCCCTTGCTGGGGCAGTACCCCCGGAGGCCAGGAAGGTCTGGGCAAGGCTGGCCAGGGGCAGGGGCCCTGCTGGGTCCTGCCCCTGGCCTGTGGGGCCTCTGAGCACAACCGGCCCTCTGCCGCTGGAAGACCTCCCCGGCTGCCTCCAAAGGCCGCTTTGCAAGCACTCTCGCCGGCTGTTCCCGCCAGCCGCGCCCAACGCTCCCAAGCCCGGGAGAAAAGCGCTTCGGGGTGGTGCTCTCTCCCGGCCCTTGCCCCTGAGCCTGGGGGCCAGGCAGGGGGTCCACACTCCCAGGCCAAGGCAGAACCACATGCACACGTCTGTTCCTGCCCCCTGCACCGGCAGAGAGCTCGGGGGAGCCAGAGTCTGTCAGGCAGCTGCTGGGCTGGCCGCCTGTGTGGGAAGGGGCAGAGCCGACCTAGGGGCACACTGGGCCTCTTGCTCTCCCTGCTGCGCTGAGGCAGCTGGGCCAAAGAGGTCTTGGGCATCCAGCCCCTTGCTGGTCCCTTCCCTCTGACGAGGCCCTCTGAGCTCCAGCCCCTTGCAGTGTGGAGACAGCCCCTGGCAGCAACCTCCTCTCCAAGGAGGCCTCAAGCGAGGCCTAGGCCCAGGGGAAAGGCACCAGCGGGGATGAGCCTGGGGAGGCGCCCGGGCATGTCTGGACCCAGTCCCCGCAGCCTGCCCCTTGCTGGGGCAGTACCACCGGAGGCCAGGAAGGTCTGGGCAAGGCTGGCCAGGGGCAGGGGCCCTGCTGGGTCCTGCCCCTGGCCTGTGGGGCCTCTGAGCACAAGCGGCCCTCTCCCGCTGGAAGACCTCCCCGGCTGCCTCCAAAGGCCGCTTTGCAAGCACTCTCGCCGGCTGTTCCCGCCAGCCGCGCACAACGCTCCCAAGCCCGGGAGAAAAGCGCTTCGGGGTGGTGCTCTCTCCCGGCCCTTGCCCCTGAGCCTGGGGGCCAGGCAGGGGGTCCACACTCCCAGGCCAAGGCAGAACCACATGCACACGTCTGTTCCTGCCCCCTGCACCGGCAGAGAGCTCGGGGGAGCCAGAGTCTGGCAGGCAGCTGCTGGGCTGGCCGCCTGTGTGGGAAGGGGCAGAGCCGACCTAGGGGCACACTGGGCCTCTTGCTCTCCCTGCTGCCCTGAGGCTGCTGGGCCAAAGAGGTCTTGGGCATCCAGCCCCTTGCTGGTCCCTTCCCTCTGACGAGGCACTCTGAGCTCCAGCCCCTTGCAGTGTGGAGACAGCCCCTGCCAGCAACCTCCTCTCCAAGGAGGCCTCAAGCGAGGCCTAGGCCCAGGGGAAAGGCACCAGCGGGGATGAGCCTGGGGAGGCGCCCGGGCATGTCTGGACCCAGTCCCCGCAGCCTGCCCCTTGCTGGGGCAGTACCCCCGGAGGCCAGGAAGGTCTGGGCAAGGCTGGCCAGGGGCAGGGGCCCTGCTGGGTCCTGCCCCTGGCCTGTGGGGCCTCTGAGCACAACCGGCCCTCTCCCGTTGGAAGACCTCCCCGGCTGCCTCCAAAGGCCGCTTTGCAAGCACTCTCGCCGGCTGTTCCCGCCAGCCGCGCACAACGCTCCCAAGCCCGGGAGAAAAGCGCTTCGGGGTGGTGCTCTCTCCCGGCCCTTGCCCCTGAACCTGGGGGCCAGGCAGGGGGTCCACACTCCCAGGCCAAGGCAGAACCACATGCACACGTCTGTTCCTGCCCCCTGCACCGGCAGAGAGCTCGGGGGAGCCAGAGTCTGTCAGGCAGCTGCTGGGCTGGCCGCCTGTGTGGGAAGGGGCAGAGCCGACCTAGGGGCACACTGGGCCTCTTGCTCTCCCTGCTGCCCTGAGGCTGCTGGGCCAAAGAGGTCTTGGGCATCCAGCCCCTTGCTGGTCCCTTCCCTCTGACGAGGCCCTCTGAGCTCCAGCCCCTTGCAGTGTGGAGACAGCCCCTGCCAGCAACCTCCTCTCCAAGGAGGCCTCAAGCGAGGCCTAGGCCCAGGGGAAAGGCACCAGCGGGGATGAGCCTGGGGAGGCGCCCGGGCATGTCTGGACCCAGTCCCCGCAGCCTGCCCCTTGCTGGGGCAGTACCCCCGGAGGCCAGGAAGGTCTGGGCAAGGCTGGCCAGGGGCAGGGGCCCTGCTGGGTCCTGCCCCTGGCCTGTGGGGCCTCTGAGCACAACCGGCCCTCTCCCGCTGGAAGACCTCCCCGGCTGCCTCCAAAGGCCGCTTTGCAAGCACTCTCGCCGGCTGTTCCCGCCAGCCGCGCACAACGCTCCCAAGCCCGGGAGAAAAGCGCTTCGGGGTGGTGCTCTCTCCCAGCCCTTGCCCCTGAGCCTGGGGGCCAGGCAGGGGGTCCACCTCCCAGGCCAAGGCAGAACCACATGCACACGTATGTTCCTGCCCCCTGCACCGGCAGAGAGCTCGGGGGAGCCAGAGTCTGTCAGGCAGCTGCTGGGCTGGCCGCCTGTGTGGGAAGGGGCAGAGCCGACCTAGGGGCACACTGGGCCTCTTGCTCTCCCTGCTGCCCTGAGGCTGCTGGGCCAAAGAGGTCTTGGGCATCCAGCCCCTTGCTGGTCCCTTCCCTCTGACGAGGCCCTCTGAGCTCCAGCCCCTTGCAGTGTGGAGACAGCCCCTGCCAGCAACCTCCTCTCCAAGGAGGCCTCAAGCGAGGCCTAGGCCCAGGGGAAAGGCACCAGCGGGGATGAGCCTGGGGAGGCGCCCGGGCATGTCTGGACCCAGTCCCCGCAGCCTGCCCCTTGCTGGGGCAGTACCCCCGGAGGCCAGGAAGGTCTGGGCAAGGCTGGCCAGGGGCAGGGGCCCTGCTGGGTCCTGCCCCTGGCCTGTGGGGCCTCTGAGCACAAGCGGCCCTCTCCCGCTGGAAGACCTCCCCGGCTGCCTCCAAAGGCCGCTTTGCAAGCACTCTCGCCGGCTGTTCCCGCCAGCCGCGCACAACGCTCCCAAGCCCGGGAGAAAAGCGCTTCGGGGTGGTGCTCTCTCCCGGCCCTTGCCCCTGAGCCTGGGGGCCAGGCAGGGGGTCCACACTCCCAGGCCAAGGCAGAACCACATGCACACGTCTGTTCCTGCCCCCTGCACCGGCAGAGAGCTCGGGGGAGCCAGAGTCTGTCAGGCAGCTGCTGGGCTGGCCGCCTGTGTGGGAAGGGGCAGAGCCGACCTAGGGGCACACTGGGCCTCTTGCTCTCCCTGCTGCCCTGAGGCTGCTGGGCCAAAGAGGTCTTGGGCATCCAGCCCCTTGCTGGTCCCTTCCCTCTGACGAGGCCCTCTGAGCTCCAGCCCCTTGCAGTGTGGAGACAGCCCCTGCCAGCAACCTCCTCTCCAAGGAGGCCTCAAGCGAGGCCTAGGCCCAGGGGAAAGGCACCAGCGGGGATGAGCCTGGGGAGGCGCCCGGGCATGTCTGGACCCAGTCCCCGCAGCCTGCCCCTTGCTGGGGCAGTACCCCCGGAGGCCAGGAAGGTCTGGGCAAGGCTGGCCAGGGGCAGGGGCCCTGCTGGGTCCTGCCCCTGGCCGGTGGGGCCTCTGAGCACAACCGGCCCTCTCCCGCTGGAAGACCTCCCCGGCTGCCTCCACAGGCCGCTTTGCAAGCACTCTCGCCGGCTGTTCCCGCCAGCCGCGCACAACGCTCCCAAGCCCGGGAGAAAAGCGCTTCGGGGTGGTGCTCTCTCCCGGCCCTTGCCCCTGAGCCTGGGGGCCAGGCAGGGGGTCCACACTCCCAGGCCAAGGCAGAACCACATGCACACGTCTGTTCCTGCCCCCTGCACCGGCAGAGAGCTCGGGGGAGCCAGAGTCTGTCAGGCAGCTGCTGGGCTGGCCGCCTGTGTGGGAAGGGGCAGAGCCGACCTAGGGGCACACTGGGCCTCTTGCTCTCCCTGCTGCCCTGAGGCTGCTGGGCCAAAGAGGTCTTGGGCATCCAGCCCCTTGCTGGTCCCTTCCCTCTGACGAGGCCCTCTGAGCTCCAGCCCCTTGCAGTGTGGAGACAGCCCCTGCCAGCAACCTCCTCTCCAAGGAGGCCTCAAGCGAGGCCTAGGCCCAGGGGAAAGGCACCAGCGGGGATGAGCCTGGGGAGGCGCCCGGGCATGTCTGGACCCAGTCCCCGCAGCCTGCCCCTTGCTGGGGCAGTACCCCCGGAGGCCAGGAAGGTCTGGGCAAGGCTGGCCAGGGGCAGGGGCCCTGCTGGGTCCTGCCCCTGGCCTGTGGGGCCTCTGAGCACAAGCGGCCCTCTGCCGCTGGAAGACCTCCCCGGCTGCCTCCAAAGGCCGCTTTGCAAGCACTCTCGCCGGCTGTTCCCGCCAGCCGCGCACAACGCTCCCAAGCCCGGGAGAAAAGCGCTTCGGGGTGGTGCTCTCTCCCGGCCCTTGCCCCTGAGCCTGGGGGCCAGGCAGGGGGTCCACACTCCCAGGCCAAGGCAGAACCACATGCACACGTCTGTTCCTGCCCCCTGCACCGGCAGAGAGCTCGGGGGAGCCAGAGTCTGTCAGGCAGCTGCTGGGCTGGCCGCCTGTGTGGGAAGGGGCAGAGCCGACCTAGGGGCACACTGGGCCTCTTGCTCTCCCTGCTGCCCTGAGGCTGCTGGGCCAAAGAGGTCTTGGGCATCTAGCCCCTTGCTGGTCCCTTCCCTCTGACGAGGCCCTCTGAGCTCCAGCACCTTGCAGTGTGGAGACAGCCCCTGCCAGCAACCTCCTCTCCAAGGAGGCCTCAAGCGAGGCCTAGGCCCAGGGGAAAGGCACCAGCGGGGATGAGCCTGGGGAGGCGCCCGGGCATGTCTGGACCCAGTCCCCGCAGCCTGCCCCTTGCTGGGGCAGTACCCCCGGAGGCCAGGAGGGTCTGGGCAAGGCTGGCCAGGGGCAGGGGCCCTGCTGGGTCCTGCCCCTGGCCTGTGGGGCCTCTGAGCACAACCGGCCCTCTCCCGCTGGAAGACCTCCCCGGCTGCCTCCAAAGGCCGCTTTGCAAGCACTCTCGCCGGCTGTTCCCGCCAGCCGCGCACAACGCTCCCAAGCCCGGGAGAAAAGCGCTTCGGGGTGGTGCTCTCTCCCGGCCCTTGCCCCTGAGCCTGGGGGCCAGGCAGGGGGTCCACACTCCCAGGCCAAGGCAGAACCACATGCACACGTCTGTTCCTGCCCCCTGCACCGGCAGAGAGCTCGGGGGAGCCAGAGTCTGTCAGGCAGCTGCTGGGCTGGCCGCCTGTGTGGGAAGGGGCAGAGCCGACCTAG
Organism: Cervus elaphus; assembly: GCF_910594005.1. Taxonomy (NCBI): domain Eukaryota; kingdom Metazoa; phylum Chordata; class Mammalia; order Artiodactyla; family Cervidae; genus Cervus; species Cervus elaphus. The sequence goes on along the minus strand of NW_025316702.1, from coordinate 504,187 downwards.
GGGCACACTGGGCCTCTTGCTCTCCCTGCTGCCCTGAGGCTGCTGGGCCAAAGAGGTCTTGGGCATCCAGCCCCTTGCTGGTCCCTTCCCTCTGACGAGGCCCTCTGAGCTCCAGCCCCTTGCAGTGTGGAGACAGCCCCTGCCAGCAACCTCCTCTCCAAGGAGGCCTCAAGCGAGGCCTAGGCCCAGGGGAAAGGCACCAGCGGGGATGAGCCTGGGGAGGCGCCCGGGCATGTCTGGACCCAGTCCCCGCAGCCTGCCCCTTGCTGGGGCAGTACCCCCGGAGGCCAGGAAGGTCTGGGCAAGGCTGGCCAGGGGCAGGGGCCCTGCTGGGTCCTGCCCCTGGCCTGTGGGGCCTCTGAGCACAACCGGCCCTCTCCCGCTGGAAGACCTCCCCGGCTGCCTCCAAAGGCCGCTTTGCAAGCACTCTCGCCGGCTGTTCCCGCCAGCCGCGCACAACGCTCCCAAGCCCGGGAGAAAAGCGCTTCGGGGTGGTGCTCTCTCCCGGCCCTTGCCCCTGAGCCTGGGGGCCAGGCAGGGGGTCCACACTCCCAGGCCAAGGCAGAACCACATGCACACGTCTGTTCCTGCCCCCTGCACCGGCAGAGAGCTCGGGGGAGCCAGAGTCTGTCAGGCAGCTGCTGGGCTGGCCGCCTGTGTGGGAAGGGGCAGAGCCGACCTAGGGCCACACTGGGCCTCTTGCTCTCCCTGCTGCCCTGAGGCTGCTGGGCCAAAGAGGTCTTGGGCATCCAGCCCCTTGCTGGTCCCTTCCCTCTGACGAGGCCCTCTGAGCTCCAGCCCCTTGCAGTGTGGAGACAGCCCCTGCCAGCAACCTCCTCTCCAAGGAGGCCTCAAGCGAGGCCTAGGCCCAGGGGAAAGGCACCAGCGGGGATGAGCCTGGGGAGGCGCCCGGGCATGTCTGGACCCAGTCCCCGCAGCCTGCCCCTTGCTGGGGCAGTACCCCCGGAGGCCAGGAAGGTCTGGGCAAGGCTGGCCAGGGGCAGGGGCCCTGCTGGGTCCTGCCCCTGGCCGGTGGGGCCTCTGAGCACAACCGGCCCTCTCCCGCTGGAAGACCTCCCCGGCTGCCTCCAAAGGCCGCTTTGCAAGCACTCTCGCCGGCTGTTCCCGCCAGCCGCGCACAACGCTCCCAAGCCCGGGAGAAAAGCGCTTCGGGGTGGTGCTCTCTCCCGGCCCTTGCCCCTGAGCCTGGGGGCCAGGCAGGGGGTCCACACTCCCAGGCCAAGGCAGAACCACATGCACACGTCTGTTCCTGCCCCCTGCACCGGCAGAGAGCTCGGGGGAGCCAGAGTCTGTCAGGCAGCTGCTGGGCTGGCCGCCTGTGTGGGAAGGGGCAGAGCCGACCTAGGGGCACACTGGGCCTCTTGCTCATCCTGCTGCCCTGAGGCTGCTGGGCCAAAGAGGTCTTGGGCATCCAGCCCCTTGCTGGTCCCTTCCCTCTGACGAGGCCCTCTGAGCTCCAGCCCCTTGCAGTGTGGAGACAGCCCCTGCCAGCAACCTCCTCTCCAAGGAGGCCTCAAGCGAGGCCTAGGCCCAGGGGAAAGGCACCAGCGGGGATGAGCCTGGGGAGGCGCCCGGGCATGTCTGGACCCAGTCCCCGCAGCCTGCCCCTTGCTGGGGCAGTACCCCCGGAGGCCAGGAAGGTCTGGGCAAGGCTGGCCAGGGGCAGGGGCCCTGCTGGGTCCTGCCCCTGGCCGGTGGGGCCTCTGAGCACAACCGGCCCTCTCCCGCTGGAAGACCTCCCCGGCTGCCTCCAAAGGCCGCTTTGCAAGCACTCTCGCCGGCTGTTCCCGCCAGCCGCGCACAACGCTCCCAAGCCCGGGAGAAAAGCGCTTCGGGGTGGTGCTCTCTCCCGGCCCTTGCCCCTGAGCCTGGGGGCCAGGCAGGGGGTCCACACTCCCAGGCCAAGGCAGAACCACATGCACACGTCTGTTCCTGCCCCCTGCACCGGCAGAGAGCTCGGGGGAGCCAGAGTCTGTCAGGCAGCTGCTGGGCTGGCCGCCTGTGTGGGAAGGGGCAGAGCCGACCTAGGGGCACACTGGGCCTCTTGCTCTCCCTGCTGCCCTGAGGCTGCTGGGCCAAAGAGGTCTTGGGCATCCAGCCCCTTGCTGGTCCCTTCCCTCTGACGAGGCCCTCTGAGCTCCAGCCCCTTGCAGTGTGGAGACAGCCCCTGCCAGCAACCTCCTCTCCAAGGAGGCCTCAAGCGAGGCCTAGGCCCAGGGGAAAGGCACCAGCGGGGATGAGCCTGGGGAGGCGCCCGGGCATGTCTGGACCCAGTCCCCGCAGCCTGCCCCTTGCTGGGGCAGTACCCCCGGAGGCCAGGAAGGTCTGGGCAAGGCTGGCCAGGGGCAGGGGCCCTGCTGGGTCCTGCCCCTGGCCTGTGGGGCCTCTGAGCACAACCGGCCCTCTCCCGCTGGAAGACCTCCCCGGCTGCCTCCAAAGGCCGCTTTGCAAGCACTCTCGCCGGCTGTTCCCGCCAGCCGCGCACAACGCTCCCAAGCCCGGGAGAAAAGCGCTTCGGGGTGGTGCTCTCTCCCGGCCCTTGCCCCTGAGCCTGGGGGCCAGGCAGGGGGTCCACACTCCCAGGCCAAGGCAGAACCACATGCACACGTCTGTTCCTGCCCCCTGCACCGGCAGAGAGCTCGGGGGAGCCAGAGTCTGTCAGGCAGCTGCTGGGCTGGCCGCCTGTGTGGGAAGGGGCAGAGCCGACCTAGGGGCACACTGGGCCTCTTGCTCTCCCTGCTGCCCTGAGGCTGCTGGGCCAAAGAGGTCTTGGGCATCCAGCCCCTTGCTGGTCCCTTCCCTCTGACGAGGCCCTCTGAGCTCCAGCCCCTTGCAGTGTGGAGACAGCCCCTGCCAGCAACCTCCTCTCCAAGGAGGCCTCAAGCGAGGCCTAGGCCCAGGGGAAAGGCACCAGCGGGGATGAGCCTGGGGAGGCGCCCGGGCATGTCTGGACCCAGTCCCCGCAGCCTGCCCCTTGCTGGGGCAGTACCCCCGGAGGCCAGGAAGGTCTGGGCAAGGCTGGCCAGGGGCAGGGGCCCTGCTGGGTCCTGCCCCTGGCCTGTGGGGCCTCTGAGCACAACCGGCCCTCTCCCGCTGGAAGACCTCCCCGGCTGCCTCCAAAGGCCGCTTTGCAAGCACTCTCGCCGGCTGTTCCCGCCAGCCGCGCACAACGCTCCCAAGCCCGGGAGAAAAGCGCTTCGGGGTGGTGCTCTCTCCCGGCCCTTGCCCCTGAGCCTGGGGGCCAGGCAGGGGGTCCACACTCCCAGGCCAAGGCAGAACCACATGCACACGTCTGTTCCTGCCCCCTGCACCGGCAGAGAGCTCGGGGGAGCCAGAGTCTGTCAGGCAGCTGCTGGGCTGGCCGCCTGTGTGGGAAGGGGCAGAGCCGACCTAGGGCCACACTGGGCCTCTTGCTCTCCCTGCTGCCCTGAGGCTGCTGGGCCAAAGAGGTCTTGGGCATCCAGCCCCTTGCTGGTCCCTTCCCTCTGACGAGGCCCTCTGAGCTCCAGCCCCTTGCAGTGTGGAGACAGCCCCTGCCAGCAACCTCCTCTCCAAGGAGGCCTCAAGCGAGGCCTAGGCCCAGGGGAAAGGCACCAGCGGGGATGAGCCTGGGGAGGCGCCCGGGCATGTCTGGACCCAGTCCCCGCAGCCTGCCCCTTGCTGGGGCAGTACCCCCGGAGGCCAGGAAGGTCTGGGCAAGGCTGGCCAGGGGCAGGGGCCCTGCTGGGTCCTGCCCCTGGCCGGTGGGGCCTCTGAGCACAACCGGCCCTCTCCCGCTGGAAGACCTCCCCGGCTGCCTCCAAAGGCCGCTTTGCAAGCACTCTCGCCGGCTGTTCCCGCCAGCCGCGCACAACGCTCCCAAGCCCGGGAGAAAAGCGCTTCGGGGTGGTGCTCTCTCCCGGCCCTTGCCCCTGAGCCTGGGGGCCAGGCAGGGGGTCCACACTCCCAGGCCAAGGCAGAACCACATGCACACGTCTGTTCCTGCCCCCTGCACCGGCAGAGAGCTCGGGGGAGCCAGAGTCTGTCAGGCAGCTGCTGGGCTGGCCGCCTGTGTGGGAAGGGGCAGAGCCGACCTAGGGGCACACTGGGCCTCTTGCTCATCCTGCTGCCCTGAGGCTGCTGGGCCAAAGAGGTCTTGGGCATCCAGCCCCTTGCTGGTCCCTTCCCTCTGACGAGGCCCTCTGAGCTCCAGCCCCTTGCAGTGTGGAGACAGCCCCTGCCAGCAACCTCCTCTCCAAGGAGGCCTCAAGCGAGGCCTAGGCCCAGGGGAAAGGCACCAGCGGGGATGAGCCTGGGGAGGCGCCCGGGCATGTCTGGACCCAGTCCCCGCAGCCTGCCCCTTGCTGGGGCAGTACCCCCGGAGGCCAGGAAGGTCTGGGCAAGGCTGGCCAGGGGCAGGGGCCCTGCTGGGTCCTGCCCCTGGCCGGTGGGGCCTCTGAGCACAACCGGCCCTCTCCCGCTGGAAGACCTCCCCGGCTGCCTCCAAAGGCCGCTTTGCAAGCACTCTCGCCGGCTGTTCCCGCCAGCCGCGCACAACGCTCCCAAGCCCGGGAGAAAAGCGCTTCGGGGTGGTGCTCTCTCCCGGCCCTTGCCCCTGAGCCTGGGGGCCAGGCAGGGGGTCCACACTCCCAGGCCAAGGCAGAACCACATGCACACGTCTGTTCCTGCCCCCTGCACCGGCAGAGAGCTCGGGGGAGCCAGAGTCTGTCAGGCAGCTGCTGGGCTGGCCGCCTGTGTGGGAAGGGGCAGAGCCGACCTAGGGGCACACTGGGCCTCTTGCTCTCCCTGCTGCCCTGAGGCTGCTGGGCCAAAGAGGTCTTGGGCATCCAGCCCCTTGCTGGTCCCTTCCTTCTGACGAGGCCCTCTGAGCTCCAGCCCCTTGCAGTGTGGAGACAGCCCCTGCCAGCAACCTCCTCTCCAAAGAGGCCTCAAGCGAGGCCTAGGCCCAGGGGAAAGGCACCAGCGGGGATGAGCCTGGGGAGGCGCCCGGGCATGTCTGGACCCAGTCCCCGCAGCCTGCCCCTTGCTGGGGCAGTACCCCCGGAGGCCAGGAAGGTCTGGGCAAGGCTGGCCAGGGGCAGGGGCCCTGCTGGGTCCTGCCCCTGGCCTGTGGGGCCTCTGAGCACAACCGGCCCTCTCCCGCTGGAAGACCTCCCCGGCTGCCTCCAAAGGCCGCTTTGCAAGCACTCTCGCCGGCTGTTCCCGCCAGCCGCGCACAACGCTCCCAAGCCCGGGAGAAAAGCGCTTCGGGGTGGTGCTCTCTCCCGGCCCTTGCCCCTGAGCCTGGGGGCCAGGCAGGGGGTCCACACTCCCAGGCCAAGGCAGAACCACATGCACACGTCTGTTCCTGCCCCCTGCACCGGCAGAGAGCTCGGGGGAGCCAGAGTCTGTCAGGCAGCTGCTGGGCTGGCCGCCTGTGTGGGAAGGGGCAGAGCCGACCTAGGGGCACACTGGGCCTCTTGCTCTCCCTGCTGCCCTGAGGCTGCTCGGCCAAAGAGGTCTTGGGCATCTAGCCCCTTGCTGGTCCCTTCCCTCTGACGAGGCCCTCTGAGCTCCAGCACCTTGCAGTGTGGAGACAGCCCCTGCCAGCAACCTCCTCTCCAAGGAGGCCTCAAGCGAGGCCTAGGCCCAGGGGAAAGGCACCAGCGGGGATGAGCCTAGGGAGGCGCCCGGGCATGTCTGGACCCAGTCCCCGCAGCCTGCCCCTTGCTGGGGCAGTACCCCCGGAGGCCAGGAAGGTCTGGGCAAGGCTGGCCAGGGGCAGGGGCCCTGCTGGGTCCTGCCCCTGGCCTGTGGGGCCTCTGAGCACAACCGGCCCTCTCCCGCTGGAAGACCTCCCCGGCTGCCTCCAAAGGCCGCTTTGCAAGCACTCTCGCCGGCTGTTCCCGCCAGCCGCGCCCAACGCTCCCAAGCCCGGGAGAAAAGCGCTTCGGGGTGGTGCTCTCTCCCGGCCCTTGCCCCTGAGCCTGGGGGCCAGGCAGGGGGTCCACACTCCCAGGCCAAGGCAGAACCACATGCACACGTCTGTTCCTGCCCCCTGCACCGGCAGAGAGCTCGGGGGAGCCAGAGTCTGTCAGGCAGCTGCTGGGCTGGCCGCCTGTGTGGGAAGGGGCAGAGCCGACCTAGGGGCACACTGGGCCTCTTGCTCTCCCTGCTGCCCTGAGGCTGCTGGGCCAAAGAGGTCTTGGGCATCCAGCCCCTTGCTGGTCCCTTCCCTCTGACGAGGCCCTCTGAGCTCCAGCCCCTTGCAGTGTGGAGACAGCCCCTGCCAGCAACCTCCTCTCCAAGGAGGCCTCAAGCGAGGCCTAGGCCCAGGGGAAAGGCACCAGCGGGGATGAGCCTGGGGAGGCGCCCGGGCATGTCTGGACCCAGTCCCCGCAGCCTGCCCCTTGCTGGGGTAGTACGCCCGGAGGCCAGGAAGGTCTGGGCAAGGCTGGCCAGGGGCAGGGGCCCTGCTGGGTCCTGCCCCTGGCCTGTGGGGCCTCTGAGCACAACCGGCCCTCTCCCGCTGGAAGACCTCCCCGGCTGCCTCCAAAGGCCGCTTTGCAAGCACTCTCGCCGGCTGTTCCCGCCAGCCGCGCACAACGCTCCCAAGCCCGGGAGAAAAGCGCTTCGGGGTGGTGCTCTCTCCCGGCCCTTGCCCCTGAGCCTGGGGGCCAGGCAGGGGGTCCACACTCCCAGGCCAAGGCAGAACCACATGCACACGTCTGTTCCTGCCCCCTGCACCGGCAGAGAGCTCGGGGGAGCCAGAGTCTGTCAGGCAGCTGCTGGGCTGGCCGCCTGTGTGGGAAGGGGCAGAGCCGACCTAGGGGCACACTGGGCCTCTTGCTCTCCCTGCTGCCCTGAGGCTGCTGGGCCAAAGAGGTCTTGGGCATCCAGCCCCTTGCTGGTCCCTTCCCTCTGACGAGGCCCTCTGAGCTCCAGCCCCTTGCAGTGTGGAGACAGCCCCTGCCAGCAACCTCCTCTCCAAGGAGGCCTCAAGCGAGGCCTAGGCCCAGGGGAAAGGCACCAGCGGGGATGAGCCTGGGGAGGCGCCCGGGCATGTCTGGACCCAGTCCCCGCAGCCTGCCCCTTGCTGGGGCAGTACCCCCGGAGGCCAGGAAGGTCTGGGCAAGGCTGGCCAGGGGCAGGGGCCCTGCTGGGTCCTGCCCCTGGCCTGTGGGGCCTCTGAGCACAAGCGGCCCTCTCCCGCTGGAAGACCTCCCCGGCTGCCTCCAAAGGCCGCTTTGCAAGCACTCTCGCCGGCTGTTCCCGCCAGCCGCGCACAACGCTCCCAAGCCCGGGAGAAAAGCGCTTCGGGGTGGTGCTCTCTCCCGGCCCTTGCCCCTGAGCCTGGGGGCCAGGCAGGGGGTCCACACTCCCAGGCCAAGGCAGAACCACATGCACACGTCTGTTCCTGCCCCCTGCACCGGCAGAGAGCTCGGGGGAGCCAGAGTCTGTCAGGCAGCTGCTGGGCTGGCCGCCTGTGTGGGAAGGGGCAGAGCCGACCTAGGGGCACACTGGGCCTCTTGCTCTCCCTGCTGCCCTGAGGCTGCTGGGCCAAAGAGGTCTTGGGCATCCAGCCCCTTGCTGGTCCCTTCCCTCTGACGAGGCCCTCTGAGCTCCAGCCCCTTGCAGTGTGGAGACAGCCCCTGCCAGCAACCTCCTCTCCAAGGAGGCCTCAAGCGAGGCCTAGGCCCAGGGGAAAGGCACCAGCGGGGATGAGCCTGGGGAGGCGCCCGGGCATGTCTGGACCCAGTCCCCGCAGCCTGCCCCTTGCTGGGGCAGTATCCCCGGAGGCCAGGAAGGTCTGGGCAAGGCTGGCCAGGGGCAGGGGCCCTGCTGGGTCCTGCCCCTGGCCTGTGGGGCCTCTGAGCACAACCGGCCCTCTCCCGCTGGAAGACCTCTCCGGCTGCCTCCAAAGGCCGCTTTGCAAGCACTCTCGCCGGCTGTTCCCGCCAGCCGCGCCCAACGCTCCCAAGCCCGGGAGAAAAGCGCTTCGGGGTGGTGCTCTCTCCCGGCCCTTGCCCCTGAGCCTGGGGGCCAGGCAGGGGGTCCACACTCCCAGGCCAAGGCAGAACCACATGCACACGTCTGTTCCTGCCCCCTGCACCGGCAGAGAGCTCGGGGGAGCCAGAGTCTGTCAGGCAGCTGCTGGGCTGGCCGCCTGTGTGGGAAGGGGCAGAGCCGACCTAGGGGCACACTGGGCCTCTTGCTCTCCCTGCTGCCCTGAGGCTGCTGGGCCAAAGAGGTCTTGGGCATCCAGCCCCTTGCTGGTCCCTTCCCTCTGACGAGGCCCTCTGAGCTCCAGCCCCTTGCAGTGTGGAGACAGCCCCTGCCAGCAACCTCCTCTCCAAGGAGGCCTCAAGCGAGGCCTAGGCCCAGGGGAAAGGCACCAGCGGGGATGAGCCTGGGGAGGCGCCCGGGCATGTCTGGACCCAGTCCCCGCAGCCTGCCCCTTGCTGGGGCAGTACCCCCGGAGGCCAGGAAGGTCTGGGCAAGGCTGGCCAGGGGCAGGGGCCCTGCTGGGTCCTGCCCCTGGCCTGTGGGGCCTCTGAGCACAACCGGCCCTCTCCCGCTGGAAGACCTCCCCGGCTGCCTCCAAAGGCCGCTTTGCAAGCACTCTCGCCGGCTGTTCCCGCCAGCCGCGCCCAACGCTCCCAAGCCCGGGAGAAAAGCGCTTCGGGGTGGTGCTCTCTCCCGGCCCTTGCCCCTGAGCCTGGGGGCCAGGCAGGGGGTCCACACTCCCAGGCCAAGGCAGAACCACATGCACACGTCTGTTCCTGCCCCCTGCACCGGCAGAGAGCTCGGGGGAGCCAGAGTCTGTCAGGCAGCTGCTGGGCTGGCCGCCTGTGTGGGAAGGGGCAGAGCCGACCTAGGGGCACACTGGGCCTCTTGCTCTCCCTGCTGCCCTGAGGCTGCTGGGCCAAAGAGGTCTTGGGCATCCAGCCCCTTGCTGGTCCCTTCCCTCTGACGAGGCCCTCTGAGCTCCAGCCCCTTGCAGTGTGGAGAAAGCCCCTGCCAGCAACCTCCTCTCCAAGGAGGCCTCAAGCGAGGCCTAGGCCCAGGGGAAAGGCACCAGCGGGGATGAGCCTGGGGAGGCGCCCGGGCATGTCTGGACCCAGTCCCCGCAGCCTGCCCCTTGCTGGGGCAGTACCCCCGGAGGCCAGGAAGGTCTGGGCAAGGCTGGCCAGGGGCAGGGGCCCTGCTGGGTCCTGCCCCTGGCCTGTGGGGCCTCTGAGCACAACCGGCCCTCTCTCGCTGGAAGACCTCCCCGGCTGCCTCCAAAGGCCGCTTTGCAAGCACTCTCGCCGGCTGTTCCCGCCAGCCGCGCCCAACGCTCCCAAGCCCGGGAGAAAAGCGCTTCGGGGTGGTGCTCTCTCCCGGCCCTTGCCCCTGAGCCTGGGGGCCAGGCAGGGGGTCCACACTCCCAGGCCAAGGCAGAACCACATGCACACGTCTGTTCCTGCCCCCTGCACCGGCAGAGAGCTCGGGGGAGCCAGAGTCTGTCAGGCAGCTTCTGGGCTGGCCGCCTGTGTGGGAAGGGGCAGAGCCGACCTAGGGGCACACTGGGCCTCTTGCTCTCCCTGCTGCCCTGAGGCTGCTGGGCCAAAGAGGTCTTGGGCATCCAGCCCCTTGCTGGTCCCTTCCCTCTGACGAGGCCCTCTGAGCTCCAGCCCCTTGCAGTGTGGAGACAGCCCCTGCCAGCAACCTCCTCTCCAAGGAGGCCTCAAGCGAGGCCTAGGCCCAGGGGAAAGGCACCAGCGGGGATGAGCCTGGGGAGGCGCCCGGGCATGTCTGGACCCAGTCCCCGCAGCCTGCCCCTTGCTGGGGCAGTACCCCCGGAGGCCAGGAAGGTCTGGGCAAGGCTGGCCAGGGGCAGGGGCCCTGCTGGGTCCTGCCCCTGGCCTGTGGGGCCTCTGAGCACAACCGGCCCTCTGCCGCTGGAAGACCTCCCCGGCTGCCTCCAAAGGCCGCTTTGCAAGCACTCTCGCCGGCTGTTCCCGCCAGCCGCGCACAACGCTCCCAAGCCCGGGAGAAAAGCGCTTCGGGGTGGTGCTCTCTCCCGGCCCTTGCCCCTGAGCCTGGGGGCCAGGCAGGGGGTCCACACTCCCAGGCCAAGGCAGAACCACATGCACACGTCTGTTCCTGCCCCCTGCACCGGCAGAGAGCTCGGGGGAGCCAGAGTCTGTCAGGCAGCTGCTGGGCTGGCCGCCTGTGTGGGAAGGGGCAGAGCCGACCTAGGGGCACACTGGGCCTCTTGCTCTCCCTGCTGCCCTGAGGCTGCTGGGCCAAAGAGGTCTTGGGCATCCAGCCCCTTGCTGGTCCCTTCCCTCTGACGAGGCCCTCTGAGCGCCAGCCCCTTGCATTGTGGAGACAGCCCCTGCCAGCAACCTCCTCTCCAAGGAGGCCTCAAGCGAGGCCTAGGCCCAGGGGAAAGGCACCAGCGGGGATGAGCCTGGGGAGGCGCCCGGGCATGTCTGGACCCAGTCCCCGCAGCCTGCCCCTTGCTGGGGCAGTACCCCCGGAGGCCAGGAAGGTCTGGGCAAGGCTGGCCAGGGGCAGGGGCCCTGCTGGGTCCTGCCCCTGGCCTGTGGGGCCTCTGAGCACAACCGGCCCTCTGCCGCTGGAAGACCTCCCCGGCTGTCTCCAAAGGCCGCTTTGCAAGCACTCTCGCCGGCTGTTCCCGCCAGCCGCGCACAACGCTCCCAAGCCCGGGAGAAAAGCGCTTCGGGGTGGTGCTCTCTCCCGGCCCTTGCCCCTGAGCCTGGGGGCCAGGCAGGGGGTCCACACTCCCAGGCCAAGGCAGAACCACATGCACACGTCTGTTCCTGCCCCCTGCACCGGCAGAGAGCTCGGGGGAGCCAGAGTCTGTCAGGCAGCTGCTGGGCTGGCCGCCTTTGTAGGAAGGGGCAGAGCCGACCTAGGGGCACACTGGGCCTCTTGCTCTCCCTGCTGCCCTGAGGCTGCTGGGCCAAAGAGGTCTTGGGCATCCAGCCCCTTGCTGGTCCCTTCCCTCTGACGAGGCCCTCTGAGCTCCAGCCCCTTGCAGTGTGGAGACAGCCCCTGCCAGCAACCTCCTCTCCAAGGAGGCCTCAAGCGAGGCCTAGGCCCAGGGGAAAGGCACCAGCGGGGATGAGCCTGGGGAGGCGCCCGGGCATGTCTGGACCCAGTCCCCGCAGCCTGCCCCTTGCTGGGGCAGTACCCCCGGAGGCCAGGAAGGTCTGGGCAAGGCTGGCCAGGGGCAGGGGCCCTGCTGGGTCCTGCCCCTGGCCTGTGGGGCCTCTGAGCACAAGCGGCCCTCTCCCGCTGGAAGACCTCCCCGGCTGCCTCCAAAGGCCGCTTTGCAAGCACTCTCGCCGGCTGTTCCCGCCAGCCGCGCACAACGCTCCCAAGCCCGGGAGAAAAGCGCTTCGGGGTGGTGCTCTCTCCCGGCCCTTGCCCCTGAGCCTGGGGGCCAGGCAGGGGGTCCACACTCCCAGGCCAAGGCAGAACCACATGCACACGTCTGTTCCTGCCCCCTGCACCGGCAGAGAGCTCGGGGGAGCCAGAGTCTGTCAGGCAGCTGCTGGGCTGGCCGCCTGTGTGGGAAGGGGCAGAGCCGACCTAGGGGCACACTGGGCCTCTTGCTCTCCCTGCTGCCCTGAGGCTGCTGGGCCAAAGAGGTCTTGGGCATCCAGCCCCTTGCTGGTCCCTTCCCTCTGACGAGGCCCTCTGAGCTCCAGCCCCTTGCAGTGTGGAGACAGCCCCTGCCAGCAACCTCCTCTCCAAGGAGGCCTCAAGCGAGGCCTAGGCCCAGGGGAAAGGCACCAGCGGGGATGAGCCTGGGGAGGCGCCCGGGCATGTCTGGACCCAGTCCCCGCAGCCTGCCCCTTGCTGGGGCAGTACCCCCGGAGGCCAGGAAGGTCTGGGCAAGGCTGGCCAGGGGCAGGGGCCCTGCTGGGTCCTGCCCCTGGCCTGTGGGGCCTCTGAGCACAACCGGCCCTCTGCCGCTGGAAGACCTCCCCGGCTGCCTCCAAAGGCCGCTTTGCAAGCACTCTCGCCGGCTGTTCCCGCCAGCCGCGCACAACGCTCCCAAGCCCGGGAGAAAAGCGCTTCGGGGTGGTGCTCTCTCCCGGCCCTTGCCCCTGAGCCTGGGGGCCAGGCAGGGGGTCCACACTCCCAGGCCAAGGCAGAACCACATGCACACGTCTGTTCCTGCCCCCTGCACCGGCAGAGAGCTCGGGGGAGCCAGAGTCTGTCAGGCAGCTGCTGGGCTGGCCGCCTGTGTGGGAAGGGGCAGAGCCGACCTAGGGGCACACTGGGCCTCTTGCTCTCCCTGCTGCCCTGAGGCTGCTGGGCCAAAGAGGTCTTGGGCATCCAGCCCCTTGCTGGTCCCTTCCCTCTGACGAGGCCCTCTGAGCTCCAGCCCCTTGCAGTGTGGAGACAGCCCCTGCCAGCAACCTCCTCTCCAAGGAGGCCTCAAGCGAGGCCTAGGCCCAGGGGAAAGGCACCAGCGGGGATGAGCCTGGGGAGGCGCCCGGGCATGTCAAGACCCAGTCCCCGCAGCCTGCCCCTTGCTGGGGCAGTACCCCCGGAGGCCAGGAAGGTCTGGGCAAGGCTGGCCAGGGGCAGGGGCCCTGCTGGGTCCTGCCCCTGGCCTGTGGGGCCTCTGAGCACAACCGGCCCTCTCCCGTTGGAAGACCTCCCCGGCTGCCTCCAAAGGCCGCTTTGCAAGCACTCTCGCCGGCTGTTCCCGCCAGCCGCGCCCAACGCTCCCAAGCCAGTGAGAAAAGCGCTTCGGGGTGGTGCTCTCTCCCGGCCCTTGCCCCTGAGCCTGGGGGCCAGGCAGGGGGTCCACACTCCCAGGCCAAGGCAGAACCACATGCACACGTCTGTTCCTGTCCCCTGCACCGGCAGAGAGCTCGGGGGAGCCAGAGTCTGTCAGGCAGCTGCTGGGCTGGCCGCCTGTGTGGGAAGGGGCAGAGCCGACCTAGGGGCACACTGGGCCTCTTGCTCTCCCTGCTGCCCTGAGGCTGCTGGGCCAAAGAGGTCTTGGGCATCCAGCCCCTTGCTGGTCCCTTCCCTCTGACGAGGCCCTCTGAGCTCCAGCACCTTGCAGTGTGGAGACAGCCCCTGCCAGCAACCTCCTCTCCAAGGAGGCCTCAAGCGAGGCCTAGGCCCAGGGGAAAGGCACCAGCGGGGATGAGCCTGGGGAGGCGCCCGGGCATGTCTGGACCCAGTCCCCGCAGCCTGCCCCTTGCTGGGGCAGTACCCCCGGAGGCCAGGAAGGTCTGGGCAAGGCTGGCCAGGGGCAGGGGCCCTGCTGGGTCCTGCCCCTGGCCTGTGGGGCCTCTGAGCACAACCGGCCCTCTCCCGCTGGAAGACCTCCCCGGCTGCCTCCAAAGGCCGCTTTGCAAGCACTCTCGCCGGCTGTTCCCGCCAGCCGCGCACAACGCTCCCAAGCCCGGGAGAAAAGCGCTTCGGGGTGGTGCTCTCTCCCGGCCCTTGCCCCTGAGCCTGGGGGCCAGGCAGGGGGTCCACACTCCCAGGCCAAGGCAGAACCACATGCACACGTCTGTTCCTGCCCCCTGCACCGGCAGAGAGCTCGGGGGAGCCAGAGTCTGTCAGGCAGCTGCTGGGCTGGCCGCCTGTGTGGGAAGGGGCAGAGCCGACCTAGGGGCACACTGGGCCTCTTGCTCTCCCTGCTGCCCTGAGGCTGCTGGGCCAAAGAGGTCTTGGGCATCCAGCCCCTTGCTGGTCCCTTCCCTCTGACGAGGCCCTCTGAGCGCCAGCCCCTTGCATTGTGGAGACAGCCCCTGCCAGCAACCTCCTCTCCAAGGAGGCCTCAAGCGAGGCCTAGGCCCAGGGGAAAGGCACCAGCGGGGATGAGCCTGGGGAGGCGCCCGGGCATGTCTGGACCCAGTCCCCGCAGCCTGCCCCTTGCTGGGGCAGTACCCCCGGAGGCCAGGAAGGTCTGGGCAAGGCTGGCCAGGGGCAGGGGCCCTGCTGGGTCCTGCCCCTGGCCTGTGGGGCCTCTGAGCACAAGCGGCCCTCTGCCGCTGGAAGACCTCCCCGGCTGTCTCCAAAGGCCGCTTTGCAAGCACTCTCGCCGGCTGTTCCCGCCAGCCGCGCACAACGCTCCCAAGCCCGGGAGAAAAGCGCTTCGGGGTGGTGCTCTCTCCCGGCCCTTGCCCCTGAGCCTGGGGGCCAGGCAGGGGGTCCACACTCCCAGGCCAAGGCAGAACCACATGCACACGTCTGTTCCTGCCCCCTGCACCGGCAGAGAGCTCGGGGGAGCCAGAGTCTGTCAGGCAGCTGCTGGGCTGGCCGCCTTTGTAGGAAGGGGCAGAGCCGACCTAGGGGCACACTGGGCCTCTTGCTCTCCCTGCTGCCCTGAGGCTGCTGGGCCAAAGAGGTCTTGGGCATCCAGCCCCTTGCTGGTCCCTTCCCTCTGACGAGGCCCTCTGAGCTCCAGCCCCTTGCAGTGTGGAGACAGCCCCTGCCAGCAACCTCCTCTCCAAGGAGGCCTCAAGCGAGGCCTAGGCCCAGGGGAAAGGCACCAGCGGGGATGAGCCTGGGGAGGCGCCCGGGCATGTCTGGACCCAGTCCCCGCAGCCTGCCCCTTGCTGGGGCAGTACCCCCGGAGGCCAGGAAGGTCTGGGCAAGGCTGGCCAGGGGCAGGGGCCCTGCTGGGTCCTGCCCCTGGCCTGTGGGGCCTCTGAGCACAACCGGCCCTCTCCCGCTGGAAGACCTCCCCGGCTGCCTCCAAAGGCCGCTTTGCAAGCACTCTCGCCGGCTGTTCCCGCCAGCCGCGCACAACGCTCCCAAGCCCGGGAGAAAAGCGCTTCGGGGTGGTGCTCTCTCCCGGCCCTTGCCCCTGAGCCTGGGGGCCAGGCAGGGGGTCCACACTCCCAGGCCAAGGCAGAACCACATGCACACGTCTGTTCCTGCCCCCTGCACCGGCAGAGAGCTCGGGGGAGCCAGAGTCTGTCAGGCAGCTGCTGGGCTGGCCGCCTGTGTGGGAAGGGGCAGAGCCGACCTAGGGGCACACTGGGCCTCTTGCTCTCCCTGCTGCCCTGAGGCTGCTGGGCCAAAGAGGTCTTGGGCATCCAGCCCCTTGCTGGTCCCTTCCCTCTGACGAGGCCCTCTGAGCTCCAGCCCCTTGCAGTGTGGAGACAGCCCCTGCCAGCAACCTCCTCTCCAAGGAGGCCTCAAGCGAGGCCTAGGCCCAGGGGAAAGGCACCAGCGGGGATGAGCCTGGGGAGGCGCCCGGGCATGTCTGGACCCAGTCCCCGCAGCCTGCCCCTTGCTGGGGCAGTACCCCCGGAGGCCAGGAAGGTCTGGGCAAGGCTGGCCAGGGGCAGGGGCCCTGCTGGGTCCTGCCCCTGGCCTGTGGGGCCTCTGAGCACAACCGGCCCTCTGCCGCTGGAAGACCTCCCCGGCTGCCTCCAAAGGCCGCTTTGCAAGCACTCTCGCCGGCTGTTCCCGCCAGCCGCGCACAACGCTCCCAAGCCCGGGAGAAAAGCGCTTCGGGGTGGTGCTCTCTCCCGGCCCTTGCCCCTGAGCCTGGGGGCCAGGCAGGGGGTCCACACTCCCAGGCCAAGGCAGAACCACATGCACACGTCTGTTCCTGCCCCCTGCACCGGCAGAGAGCTCGGGGGAGCCAGAGTCTGTCAGGCAGCTGCTGGGCTGGCCGCCTGTGTGGGAAGGGGCAGAGCCGACCTAGGGGCACACTGGGCCTCTTGCTCTCCCTGCTGCCCTGAGGCTGCTGGGCCAAAGAGGTCTTGGGCATCCAGCCCCTTGCTGGTCCCTTCCCTCTGACGAGGCCCTCTGAGCTCCAGCCCCTTGCAGTGTGGAGACAGCCCCTGCCAGCAACCTCCTCTCCAAGGAGGCCTCAAGCGAGGCCTAGGCCCAGGGGAAAGGCACCAGCGGGGATGAGCCTGGGGAGGCGCCCGGGCATGTCTGGACCCAGTCCCCGCAGCCTGCCCCTTGCTGGGGCAGTACCCCCGGAGGCCAGGAAGGTCTGGGCAAGGCTGGCCAGGGGCAGGGGCCCTGCTGGGTCCTGCCCCTGGCCTGTGGGGCCTCTGAGCACAACCGGCCCTCTGCCGCTGGAAGACCTCCCCGGCTGCCTCCAAAGGCCGCTTTGCAAGCACTCTCGCCGGCTGTTCCCGCCAGCCGCGCACAACGCTCCCAAGCCCGGGAGAAAAGCGCTTCGGGGTGGTGCTCTCTCCCGGCCCTTGCCCCTGAGCCTGGGGGCCAGGCAGGGGGTCCACACTCCCAGGCCAAGGCAGAACCACATGCACACGTCTGTTCCTGCCCCCTGCACCGGCAGAGAGCTCGGGGGAGCCAGAGTCTGTCAGGCAGCTGCTGGGCTGGCCGCCTGTGTGGGAAGGGGCAGAGCCGACCTAGGGGCACACTGGGCCTCTTGCTCTCCCTGCTGCCCTGAGGCTGCTGGGCCAAAGAGGTCTTGGGCATCCAGCCCCTTGCTGGTCCCTTCCCTCTGACGAGGCCCTCTGAGCTCCAGCACCTTGCAGTGTGGAGACAGCCCCTGCCAGCAACCTCCTCTCCAAGGAGGCCTCAAGCGAGGCCTAGGCCCAGGGGAAAGGCACCAGCGGGGATGAGCCTGGGGAGGCGCCCGGGCATGTCTGGACCCAGTCCCCGCAGCCTGCCCCTTGCTGGGGCAGTACCCCCGGAGGCCAGGAAGGTCTGGGCAAGGCTGGCCAGGGGCAGGGGCCCTGCTGGGTCCTGCCCCTGGCCTGTGGGGCCTCTGAGCACAACCGGCCCTCTCCCGCTGGAAGACCTCCCCGGCTGCCTCCAAAGGCCGCTTTGCAAGCACTCTCGCCGGCTGTTCCCGCCAGCCGCGCACAACGCTCCCAAGCCCGGGAGAAAAGCGCTTCGGGGTGGTGCTCTCTCCCGGCCCTTGCCCCTGAGCCTGGGGGCCAGGCAGGGGGTCCACACTCCCAGGCCAAGGCAGAACCACATGCACACGTCTGTTCCTGCCCCCTGCACCGGCAGAGAGCTCGGGGGAGCCAGAGTCTGTCAGGCAGCTGCTGGGCTGGCCGCCTGTGTGGGAAGGGGCAGAGCCGACCTAGGGGCACACTGGGCCTCTTGCTCTCCCTGCTGCCCTGAGGCTGCTGGGCCAAAGAGGTCTTGGGCATCCAGCCCCTTGCTGGTCCCTTCCCTCTGACGAGGCCCTCTGAGCTCCAGCCCCTTGCAGTGTGGAGACAGCCCCTGCCAGCAACCTCCTCTCCAAGGAGGCCTCAAGCGAGGCCTAGGCCCAGGGGAAAGGCACCAGCGGGGATGAGCCTGGGGAGGCGCCCGGGCATGTCTGGACCCAGTCCCCGCAGCCTGCCCCTTGCTGGGGCAGTACCCCCGGAGGCCAGGAAGGTCTGGGCAAGGCTGGCCAGGGGCAGGGGCCCTGCTGGGTCCTGCCCCTGGCCTGTGGGGCCTCTGAGCACAACCGGCCCTCTGCCGCTGGAAGACCTCCCCGGCTGCCTCCAAAGGCCGCTTTGCAAGCACTCTCGCCGGCTGTTCCCGCCAGCCGCGCACAACGCTCCCAAGCCCGGGAGAAAAGCGCTTCGGGGTGGTGCTCTCTCCCGGCCCTTGCCCCTGAGCCTGGGGGCCAGGCAGGGGGTCCACACTCCCAGGCCAAGGCAGAACCACATGCACACGTCTGTTCCTGCCCCCTGCACCGGCAGAGAGCTCGGGGGAGCCAGAGTCTGTCAGGCAGCTGCTGGGCTGGCCGCCTGTGTGGGAAGGGGCAGAGCCGACCTAGGGGCACACTGGGCCTCTTGCTCTCCCTGCTGCCCTGAGGCTGCTGGGCCAAAGAGGTCTTGGGCATCCAGCCCCTTGCTGGTCCCTTCCCTCTGACGAGGCCCTCTGAGCTCCAGCCCCTTGCAGTGTGGAGACAGCCCCTGCCAGCAACCTCCTCTCCAAGGAGGCCTCAAGCGAGGCCTAGGCCCAGGGGAAAGGCACCAGCGGGGATGAGCCTGGGGAGGCGCCCGGGCATGTCTGGACCCAGTCCCCGCAGCCTGCCCCTTGCTGGGGCAGTACCCCCGGAGGCCAGGAAGGTCTGGGCAAGGCTGGCCAGGGGCAGGGGCCCTGCTGGGTCCTGCCCCTGGCCTGTGGGGCCTCTGAGCACAACCGGCCCTCTGCCGCTGGAAGACCTCCCCGGCTGCCTCCAAAGGCCGCTTTGCAAGCACTCTCGCCGGCTGTTCCCGCCAGCCGCGCACAACGCTCCCAAGCCCGGGAGAAAAGCGCTTCGGGGTGGTGCTCTCTCCCGGCCCTTGCCCCTGAGCCTGGGGGCCAGGCAGGGGGTCCACACTCCCAGGCCAAGGCAGAACCACATGCACACGTCTGTTCCTGCCCCCTGCACCGGCAGAGAGCTCGGGGGAGCCAGAGTCTGTCAGGCAGCTGCTGGGCTGGCCGCCTGTGTGGGAAGGGGCAGAGCCGACCTAGGGGCACACTGGGCCTCTTGCTCTCCCTGCTGCCCTGAGGCTGCTGGGCCAAAGAGGTCTTGGGCATCCAGCCCCTTGCTGGTCCCTTCCCTCTGACGAGGCCCTCTGAGCTCCAGCACCTTGCAGTGTGGAGACAGCCCCTGCCAGCAACCTCCTCTCCAAGGAGGCCTCAAGCGAGGCCTAGGCCCAGGGGAAAGGCACCAGCGGGGATGAGCCTGGGGAGGCGCCCGGGCATGTCTGGACCCAGTCCCCGCAGCCTGCCCCTTGCTGGGGCAGTACCCCCGGAGGCCAGGAAGGTCTGGGCAAGGCTGGCCAGGGGCAGGGGCCCTGCTGGGTCCTGCCCCTGGCCTGTGGGGCCTCTGAGCACAACCGGCCCTCTCCCGCTGGAAGACCTCCCCGGCTGCCTCCAAAGGCCGCTTTGCAAGCACTCTCGCCGGCTGTTCCCGCCAGCCGCGCACAACGCTCCCAAGCCCGGGAGAAAAGCGCTTCGGGGTGGTGCTCTCTCCCGGCCCTTGCCCCTGAGCCTGGGGGCCAGGCAGGGGGTCCACACTCCCAGGCCAAGGCAGAACCACATGCACACGTCTGTTCCTGCCCCCTGCACCGGCAGAGAGCTCGGGGGAGCCAGAGTCTGTCAGGCAGCTGCTGGGCTGGCCGCCTGTGTGGGAAGGGGCAGAGCCGACCTAGGGGCACACTGGGCCTCTTGCTCTCCCTGCTGCCCTGAGGCTGCTGGGCCAAAGAGGTCTTGGGCATCCAGCCCCTTGCTGGTCCCTTCCCTCTGACGAGGCCCTCTGAGCTCCAGCACCTTGCAGTGTGGAGACAGCCCCTGCCAGCAACCTCCTCTCCAAGGAGGCCTCAAGCGAGGCCTAGGCCCAGGGGAAAGGCACCAGCGGGGATGAGCCTGGGGAGGCGCCCGGGCATGTCTGGACCCAGTCCCCGCAGCCTGCCCCTTGCTGGGGCAGTACCCCCGGAGGCCAGGAAGGTCTGGGCAAGGCTGGCCAGGGGCAGGGTCCCTGCTGGGACCTGCCCCTGGCCTGTGGGGCCTCTGAGCACAACCGGCCCTCTGCCGCTGGAAGACCTCCCCGGCTGCCTCCAAAGGCCGCTTTGCAAGCACTCTCGCCGGCTGTTCCCGCCAGCCGCGCACAACGCTCCCAAGCCCGGGAGAAAAGCGCTTCGGGGTGGTGCTCTCTCCCGGCCCTTGCCCCTGAGCCTGGGGGCCAGGCAGGGGGTCCACACTCCCAGGCCAAGGCAGAACCACATGCACACGTCTGTTCCTGCCCCCTGCACCGGCAGAGAGCTCGGGGGAGCCAGAGTCTGTCAGGCAGCTGCTGGGCTGGCCGCCTGTGTGGGAAGGGGCAGAGCCGACCTAGGGGCACACTGGGCCTCTTGCTCTCCCTGCTGCCCTGAGGCTGCTGGGCCAAAGAGGTCTTGGGCATCCAGCCCCTTGCTGGTCCCTTCCCTCTGACGAGGCCCTCTGAGCTCCAGCCCCTTGCAGTGTGGAGACAGCCCCTGCCAGCAACCTCCTCTCCAAGGAGGCCTCAAGCGAGGCCTAGGCCCAGGGGAAAGGCACCAGCGGGGATGAGCCTGGGGAGGCGCCCGGGCATGTCTGGACCCAGTCCCCGCAGCCTGCCCCTTGCTGGGGCAGTACCCCCGGAGGCCAGGAAGGTCTGGGCAAGGCTGGCCAGGGGCAGGGGCCCTGCTGGGTCCTGCCCCTGGCCTGTGGGGCCTCTGAGCACAACCGGCCCTCTCTCGCTGGAAGACCTCCCCGGCTGCCTCCAAAGGCCGCTTTGCAAGCACTCTCGCCGGCTGTTCCCGCCAGCCGCGCCCAACGCTGCCAAGCCCGGGAGAAAAGCGCTTCGGGGTGGTGCTCTCTCCCGGCCCTTGCCCCTGAGCCTGGGGGCCAGGCAGGGGGTCCACACTCCCAGGCCAAGGCAGAACCACATGCACACGTCTGTTCCTGCCCCCTGCACCAGCAGAGAGCTCGTGGGAGCCAGAGTCTGTCAGGCAGCTGCTGGGCTGGCCGCCTGTGTGGGAAGGGGCAGAGCCGACCTAGGGCCACACTGGGCCTCTTGCTCTCCCTGCTGCCCTGAGGCTGCTGGGCCAAAGAGGTCTTGGGCATCCAGCCCCTTGCTGGTCCCTTCCCTCTGACGAGGCCCTCTGAGCTCCAGCCCATTGCAGTGTGGAGACAGCCCCTGCCAGCAACCTCCTCTCCAAGGAGGCCTCAAGCGAGGCCTAGGCCCAGGGGAAAGGCACCAGCGGGGATGAGCCTGGGGAGGCGCCCGGGCATGTCTGGACCCAGTCCCCGCAGCCTGCCCCTTGCTGGGGCAGTACCCCCGGAGGCCAGGAAGGTCTGGGCAAGGCTGGCCAGGGGCAGGGGCCCTGCTGGGTCCTGCCCCTGGCCTGTGGGGCCTCTGAGCACAAGCGGCCCTCTCCCGCTGGAAGACCTCCCCGGCTGCCTCCAAAGGCCGCTTTGCAAGCACTCTCGCCGGCTGTTCCCGCCAGCCGCGCACAACGCTCCCAAGCCCGGGAGAAAAGCGCTTCGGGGTGGTGCTCTCTCCCGGCCCTTGCCCCTGAGCCTGGGGGCCAGGCAGGGGGTCCACACTCCCAGGCCAAGGCAGAACCACATGCACACGTCTGTTCCTGCCCCCTGCACCGGCAGAGAGCTCGGGGGAGCCAGAGTCTGTCAGGCAGCTGCTGGGCTGGCCGCCTGTGTGGGAAGGGGCAGAGCCGACCTAGGGGCACACTGGGCCTCTTGCTCTCCCTGCTGCCCTGAGGCTGCTGGGCCAAAGAGGTCTTGGGCATCCAGCCCCTTGCTGGTCCCTTCCCTCTGACGAGGCCCTCTGAGCTCCAGCCCCTTGCAGTGTGGAGACAGCCCCTGCCAGCAACCTCCTCTCCAAGGAGGCCTCAAGCGAGGCCTAGGCCCAGGGGAAAGGCACCAGCGGGGATGAGCCTGGGGAGGCGCCCGGGCATGTCTGGACCCAGTCCCCGCAGCCTGCCCCTTGCTGGGGCAGTACCCCCGGAGGCCAGGAAGGTCTGGGCAAGGCTGGCCAGGGGCAGGGGCCCTGCTGGGTCCTGCCCCTGGCCTGTGGGGCCTCTGAGCACAACCGGCCCTCTCCCGCTGGAAGACCTCCCCGGCTGCCTCCAAAGGCCGCTTTGCAAGCACTCTCGCCGGCTGTTCCCGCCAGCCGCGCACAACGCTCCCAAGCCCGGGAGAAAAGCGCTTCGGGGTGGTGCTCTCTCCCGGCCCTTGCCCCTGAGCCTGGGGGCCAGGCAGGGGGTCCACACTCCCAGGCCAAGGCAGAACCACATGCACACGTCTGTTCCTGCCCCCTGCACCGGCAGAGAGCTCGGGGGAGCCAGAGTCTGTCAGGCAGCTGCTGGGCTGGCCGCCTGTGTGGGAAGGGGCAGAGCCGACCTAGGGGCACACTGGGCCTCTTGCTCTCCCTGCTGCCCTGAGGCTGCTGGGCCAAAGAGGTCTTGGGCATCCAGCCCCTTGCTGGTCCCTTCCCTCTGACGAGGCCCTCTGAGCTCCAGCCCCTTGCAGTGTGGAGACAGCCCCTGCCAGCAACCTCCTCTCCAAGGAGGCCTCAAGCGAGGCCTAGGCCCAGGGGAAAGGCACCAGCGGGGATGAGCCTGGGGAGGCGCCCGGGCATGTCTGGACCCAGTCCCCGCAGCCTGCCCCTTGCTGGGGCAGTACCCCCGGAGGCCAGGAAGGTCTGGGCAAGGCTGGCCAGGGGCAGGGGCCCTGCTGGGTCCTGCCCCTGGCCTGTGGGGCCTCTGAGCACAACCGGCCCTCTGCCGCTGGAAGACCTCCCCGGCTGCCTCCAAAGGCCGCTTTGCAAGCACTCTCGCCGGCTGTTCCCGCCAGCCGCGCACAACGCTCCCAAGCCCGGGAGAAAAGCGCTTCGGGGTGGTGCTCTCTCCCGGCCCTTGCCCCTGAGCCTGGGGGCCAGGCAGGGGGTCCACACTCCCAGGCCAAGGCAGAACCACATGCACACGTCTGTTCCTGCCCCCTGCACCGGCAGAGAGCTCGGGGGAGCCAGAGTCTGTCAGGCAGCTGCTGGGCTGGCCGCCTGTGTGGGAAGGGGCAGAGCCGACCTAGGGGCACACTGGGCCTCTTGCTCTCCCTGCTGCCCTGAGGCTGCTGGGCCAAAGAGGTCTTGGGCATCCAGCCCCTTGCTGGTCCCTTCCCTCTGACGAGGCCCTCTGAGCTCCAGCCCCTTGCAGTGTGGAGACAGCCCCTGCCAGCAACCTCCTCTCCAAGGAGGCCTCAAGCGAGGCCTAGGCCCAGGGGAAAGGCACCAGCGGGGATGAGCCTGGGGAGGCGCCCGGGCATGTCTGGACCCAGTCCCCGCAGCCTGCCCCTTGCTGGGGCAGTACCCCCGGAGGCCAGGAAGGTCTGGGCAAGGCTGGCCAGGGGCAGGGGCCCTGCTGGGTCCTGCCCCTGGCCTGTGGGGCCTCTGAGCACAACCGGCCCTCTCCCGCTGGAAGACCTCCCCGGCTGCCTCCAAAGGCCGCTTTGCAAGCACTCTCGCCGGCTGTTCCCGCCAGCCGCGCACAACGCTCCCAAGCCCGGGAGAAAAGCGCTTCGGGGTGGTGCTCTCTCCCGGCCCTTGCCCCTGAGCCTGGGGGCCAGGCAGGGGGTCCACACTCCCAGGCCAAGGCAGAACCACATGCACACGTCTGTTCCTGCCCCCTGCACCGGCAGAGAGCTCGGGGGAGCCAGAGTCTGTCAGGCAGCTGCTGGGCTGGCCGCCTGTGTGGGAAGGGGCAGAGCCGACCTAGGGGCACACTGGGCCTCTTGCTCTCCCTGCTGCCCTGAGGCTGCTGGGCCAAAGAGGTCTTGGGCATCCAGCCCCTTGCTGGTCCCTTCCCTCTGACGAGGCCCTCTGAGCTCCAGCCCCTTGCAGTGTGGAGACAGCCCCTGCCAGCAACCTCCTCTCCAAGGAGGCCTCAAGCGAGGCCTAGGCCCAGGGGAAAGGCACCAGCGGGGATGAGCCTGGGGAGGCGCCCGGGCATGTCTGGACCCAGTCCCCGCAGCCTGCCCCTTGCTGGGGCAGTACCCCCGGAGGCCAGGAAGGTCTGGGCAAGGCTGGCCAGGGGCAGGGGCCCTGCTGGGTCCTGCCCCTGGCCTGTGGGGCCTCTGAGCACAACCGGCCCTCTCTCGCTGGAAGACCTCCCCGGCTGCCTCCAAAGGCCGCTTTGCAAGCACTCTCGCTGGCTGTTCCCGCCAGCCGCGCCCAACGCTGCCAAGCCCGGGAGAAAAGCGCTTCGGGGTGGTGCTCTCTCCTGGCCCTTGCCCCTGAGCCTGGGGGCCAGACAGGGGGTCCACACTCCCAGGCCAAGGCAGAACCACATGCACACGTCTGTTCCTGCCCCCTGCACCAGCAGAGAGCTCGTGGGAGCCAGAGTCTGTCAGGCAGCTGCTGGGCTGGCCGCCTGTGTGGGAAGGGGCAGAGCCGACCTAGGGCCACACTGGGCCTCTTGCTCTCCCTGCTGCCCTGAGGCTGCTGGGCCAAAGAGGTCTTGGGCATCCAGCCCCTTGCTGGTCCCTTCCCTCTGACGAGGCCCTCTGAGCTCCAGCCCATTGCAGTGTGGAGACAGCCCCTGCCAGCAACCTCCTCTCCAAGGAGGCCTCAAGCGAGGCCTAGGCCCAGGGGAAAGGCACCAGCGGGGATGAGCCTGGGGAGGCGCCCGGGCATGTCTGGACCCAGTCCCCGCAGCCTGCCCCTTGCTGGGGCAGTACCCCCGGAGGCCAGGAAGGTCTGGGCAAGGCTGGCCAGGGGCAGGGGCCCTGCTGGGTCCTGCCCCTGGCCTGTGGGGCCTCTGAGCACAACCGGCCCTCTGCCGCTGGAAGACCTTCCTGGCTGCCTCCAAAGGCCGCTTTGCAAGCACTCTCGCCGGCTGTTCCCGCCAGCCGCGCACAACGCTCCCAAGCCCGGGAGAAAAGCGCTTCGGGGTGGTGCTCTCTCCCGGCCCTTGCCCCTGAGCCTGGGGGCCAGGCAGGGGGTCCACACTCCCAGGCCAAGGCAGAACCACATGCACACGTCTGTTCCTGCCCCCTGCACCGGCAGAGAGCTCGGGGGAGCCAGAGTCTGTCAGGCAGCTGCTGGGCTGGCCGCCTGTGTGGGAAGGGGCAGAGCCGACCTAGGGGCACACTGGGCCTCTTGCTCTCCCTGCTGCCCTGAGGCTGCTGGGCCAAAGAGGTCTTGGGCATCCAGCCCCTTGCTGGTCCCTTCCCTCTGACGAGGCCCTCTGAGCTCCAGCCCCTTGCAGTGTGGAGACAGCCCCTGCCAGCAACCTCCTCTCCAAGGAGGCCTCAAGCGAGGCCTAGGCCCAGGGGAAAGGCACCAGCGGGGATGAGCCTGGGGAGGCGCCCGGGCATGTCTGGACCCAGTCCCCGCAGCCTGCCCCTTGCTGGGGCAGTACCCCCGGAGGCCAGGAAGGTCTGGGCAAGGCTGGCCAGGGGCAGGGGCCCTGCTGGGTCCTGCCCCTGGCCTGTGGGGCCTCTGAGCACAAGCGGCCCTCTCCCGCTGGAAGACCTCCCCGGCTGCCTCCAAAGGCCGCTTTGCAAGCACTCTCGCCGGCTGTTCCCGCCAGCCGCGCACAACGCTCCCAAGCCCGGGAGAAAAGCGCTTCGGGGTGGTGCTCTCTCCCGGCCCTTGCCCCTGAGCCTGGGGGCCAGGCAGGGGGTCCACACTCCCAGGCCAAGGCAGAACCACATGCACACGTCTGTTCCTGCCCCCTGCACCGGCAGAGAGCTCGGGGGAGCCAGAGTCTGTCAGGCAGCTGCTGGGCTGGCCGCCTGTGTGGGAAGGGGCAGAGCCGACCTAGGGGCACACTGGGCCTCTTGCTCTCCCTGCTGCCCTGAGGCTGCTGGGCCAAAGAGGTCTTGGGCATCCAGCCCCTTGCTGGTCCCTTCCCTCTGACGAGGCCCTCTGAGCTCCAGCCCCTTGCAGTGTGGAGACAGCCCCTGCCAGCAACCTCCTCTCCAAGGAGGCCTCAAGCGAGGCCTAGGCCCAGGGGAAAGGCACCAGCGGGGATGAGCCTGGGGAGGCGCCCGGGCATGTCTGGACCCAGTCCCCGCAGCCTGCCCCTTGCTGGGGCAGTACCCCCGGAGGCCAGGAAGGTCTGGGCAAGGCTGGCCAGGGGCAGGGGCCCTGCTGGGTCCTGCCCCTGGCCTGTGGGGCCTCTGAGCACAACCGGCCCTCTCCCGCTGGAAGACCTCCCCGGCTGCCTCCAAAGGCCGCTTTGCAAGCACTCTCGCCGGCTGTTCCCGCCAGCCGCGCACAACGCTCCCAAGCCCGGGAGAAAAGCGCTTCGGGGTGGTGCTCTCTCCCGGCCCTTGCCCCTGAGCCTGGGGGCCAGGCAGGGGGTCCACACTCCCAGGCCAAGGCAGAACCACATGCACACGTCTGTTCCTGCCCCCTGCACCGGCAGAGAGCTCGGGGGAGCCAGAGTCTGTCAGGCAGCTGCTGGGCTGGCCGCCTGTGTGGGAAGGGGCAGAGCCGACCTAGGGGCACACTGGGCCTCTTGCTCTCCCTGCTGCCCTGAGGCTGCTGGGCCAAAGAGGTCTTGGGCATCCAGCCCCTTGCTGGTCCCTTCCCTCTGACGAGGCCCTCTGAGCTCCAGCCCCTTGCAGTGTGGAGACAGCCCCTGCCAGCAACCTCCTCTCCAAGGAGGCCTCAAGCGAGGCCTAGGCCCAGGGGAAAGGCACCAGCGGGGATGAGCCTGGGGAGGCGCCCGGGCATGTCTGGACCCAGTCCCCGCAGCCTGCCCCTTGCTGGGGCAGTACCCCCGGAGGCCAGGAAGGTCTGGGCAAGGCTGGCCAGGGGCAGGGGCCCTGCTGGGTCCTGCCCCTGGCCTGTGGGGCCTCTGAGCACAACCGGCCCTCTGCCGCTGGAAGACCTCCCCGGCTGCCTCCAAAGGCCGCTTTGCAAGCACTCTCGCCGGCTGTTCCCGCCAGCCGCGCACAACGCTCCCAAGCCCGGGAGAAAAGCGCTTCGGGGTGGTGCTCTCTCCCGGCCCTTGCCCCTGAGCCTGGGGGCCAGGCAGGGGGTCCACACTCCCAGGTCAAGGCAGAACCACATGCACACGTCTGTTCCTGCCCCCTGCACCGGCAGAGAGCTCGGGGGAGCCAGAGTCTGTCAGGCAGCTGCTGGGCTGGCCGCCTGTGTGGGAAGGGGCAGAGCCGACCTAGGGGCACACTGGGCCTCTTGCTCTCCCTGCTGCCCTGAGGCTGCTGGGCCAAAGAGGTCTTGGGCATCCAGCCCCTTGCTGGTCCCTTCCCTCTGACGAGGCCCTCTGAGCTCCAGCCCCTTGCAGTGTGGAGACAGCCCCTGCCAGCAACCTCCTCTCCAAGGAGGCCTCAAGCGAGGCCTAGGCCCAGGGGAAAGGCACCAGCGGGGATGAGCCTGGGGAGGCGCCCGGGCATGTCTGGACCCAGTCCCCGCAGCCTGCCCCTTGCTGGGGCAGTACCCCCGGAGGCCAGGAAGGTCTGGGCAAGGCTGGCCAGGGGCAGGGGCCCTGCTGGGTCCTGCCCCTGGCCTGTGGGGCCTCTGAGCACAACCGGCCCTCTCTCGCTGGAAGACCTCCCCGGCTGCCTCCAAAGGCCGCTTTGCAAGCACTCTCGCCGGCTGTTCCCGCCAGCCGCGCCCAACGCTCCCAAGCCCGGGAGAAAAGCGCTTCGGGGTGGTGCTCTCTCCCGGCCCTTGCCCCTGAGCCTGGGGGCCAGGCAGGGGGTCCACACTCCCAGGCCAAGGCAGAACCACATGCACACGTCTGTTCCTGCCCCCTGCACCGGCAGAGAGCTCGGGGGAGCCAGAGTCTGTCAGGCAGCTGCTGGGCTGGCCGCCTGTGTGGGAAGGGGCAGAGCCGACCTAGGGCCACACTGGGCCTCTTGCTCTCCCTGCTGCCCTGAGGCTGCTGGGCCAAAGAGGTCTTGGGCATCCAGCCCCTTGCTGGTCCCTTCCCTCTGACGAGGCCCTCTGAGCTCCAGCCCCTTGCAGTGTGGAGACAGCCCCTGCCAGCAACCTCCTCTCCAAGGAGGCCTCAAGCGAGGCCTAGGCCCAGGGGAAAGGCACCAGCGGGGATGAGCCTGGGGAGGCGCCCGGGCATGTCTGGACCCAGTCCCCGCAGCCTGCCCCTTGCTGGGGCAGTACCCCCGGAGGCCAGGAAGGTCTGGGCAAGGCTGGCCAGGGGCAGGGGCCCTGCTGGGTCCTGCCCCTGGCCTGTGGGGCCTCTGAGCACAACCGGCCCTCTGCCGCTGGAAGACCTCCCCGGCTGCCTCCAAAGGCCGCTTTGCAAGCACTCTCGCCGGCTGTTCCCGCCAGCCGCGCACAACGCTCCCAAGCCCGGGAGAAAAGCGCTTCGGGGTGGTGCTCTCTCCCGGCCCTTGCCCCTGAGCCTGGGGGCCAGGCAGGGGGTCCACACTCCCAGGCCAAGGCAGAACCACATGCACACGTCTGTTCCTGCCCCCTGCACTGGCAGAGAGCTCGGGGGAGCCAGAGTCTGTCAGGCAGCTGCTGGGCTGGCCGCCTGTGTGGGAAGGGGCAGAGCCGACCTAGGGGCACACTGGGCCTCTTGCTCTCCCTGCTGCCCTGAGGCTGCTGGGCCAAAGAGGTCTTGGGCATCCAGCCCCTTGCTGGTCCCTTCCCTCTGACGAGGCCCTCTGAGCTCCAGCACCTTGCAGTGTGGAGACAGCCCCTGCCAGCAACCTCCTCTCCAAGGAGGCCTCAAGCGAGGCCTAGGCCCAGGGGAAAGGCACCAGCGGGGATGAGCCTGGGGAGGCGCCCGGGCATGTCTGGACCCAGTCCCCGCAGCCTGCCCCTTGCTGGGGCAGTACCCCCGGAGGCCAGGAAGGTCTGGGCAAGGCTGGCCAGGGGCAGGGGCCCTGCTGGGTCCTGCCCCTGGCCTGTGGGGCCTCTGAGCACAACCGGCCCTCTCTCGCTGGAAGACCTCCCCGGCTGCCTCCAAAGGCCGCTTTGCAAGCACTCTCGCCGGCTGTTCCCGCCAGCCGCGCACAACGCTCCCAAGCCCGGGAGAAAAGCGCTTCGGGGTGGTGCTCTCTCCTGGCCCTTGCCCCTGAGCCTGGGGGCCAGGCAGGGGGTCCACACTCCCAGGCCAAGGCAGAACCACATGCACACGTCTGTTCCTGCCCCCTGCACCGGCAGAGAGCTCGTGGGAGCCAGAGTCTGTCAGGCAGCTGCTGGGCTGGCCGCCTGTGTGGGAAGGGGCAGAGCCGACCTAGGGCCACACTGGGCCTCTTGCTCTCCCTGCTGCCCTGAGGCTGCTGGGCCAAAGAGGTCTTGGGCATCCAGCCCCTTGCTGGTCCCTTCCCTCTGACGAGGCCCTCTGAGCTCCAGCCCATTGCAGTGTGGAGACAGCCCCTGCCAGCAACCTCCTCTCCAAGGAGGCCTCAAGCGAGGCCTAGGCCCAGGGGAAAGGCACCAGCGGGGATGAGCCTGGGGAGGCGCCCGGGCATGTCTGGACCCAGTCCCCGCAGCCTGCCCCTTGCTGGGGCAGTACCCCCGGAGGCCAGGAAGGTCTGGGCAAGGCTGGCCAGGGGCAGGGGCCCTGCTGGGTCCTGCCCCTGGCCTGTGGGGCCTCTGAGCACAACCGGCCCTCTGCCGCTGGAAGACCTCCCCGGCTGCCTCCAAAGGCCGCTTTGCAAGCACTCTCGCCGGCTGTTCCCGCCAGCCGCGCACAACGCTCCCAAGCCCGGGAGAAAAGCGCTTCGGGGTGGTGCTCTCTCCCGGCCCTTGCCCCTGAGCCTGGGGGCCAGGCAGGGGGTCCACACTCCCAGGCCAAGGCAGAACCACATGCACACGTCTGTTCCTGCCCCCTGCACCGGCAGAGAGCTCGGGGGAGCCAGAGTCTGTCAGGCAGCTGCTGGGCTGGCCGCCTGTGTGGGAAGGGGCAGAGCCGACCTAGGGGCACACTGGGCCTCTTGCTCTCCCTGCTGCCCTGAGGCTGCTGGGCCAAAGAGGTCTTGGGCATCCAGCCCCTTGCTGGTCCCTTCCCTCTGACGAGGCCCTCTGAGCTCCAGCCCCTTGCAGTGTGGAGACAGCCCCTGCCAGCAACCTCCTCTCCAAGGAGGCCTCAAGCGAGGCCTAGGCCCAGGGGAAAGGCACCAGCGGGGATGAGCCTGGGGAGGCGCCCGGGCATGTCTGGACCCAGTCCCCGCAGCCTGCCCCTTGCTGGGGCAGTACCCCCGGAGGCCAGGAAGGTCTGGGCAAGGCTGGCCAGGGGCAGGGGCCCTGCTGGGTCCTGCCCCTGGCCTGTGGGGCCTCTGAGCACAAGCGGCCCTCTCCCGCTGGAAGACCTCCCCGGCTGCCTCCAAAGGCCGCTTTGCAAGCACTCTCGCCGGCTGTTCCCGCCAGCCGCGCACAACGCTCCCAAGCCCGGGAGAAAAGCGCTTCGGGGTGGTGCTCTCTCCCGGCCCTTGCCCCTGAGCCTGGGGGCCAGGCAGGGGGTCCACACTCCCAGGCCAAGGCAGAACCACATGCACACGTCTGTTCCTGCCCCCTGCACCGGCAGAGAGCTCGGGGGAGCCAGAGTCTGTCAGGCAGCTGCTGGGCTGGCCGCCTGTGTGGGAAGGGGCAGAGCCGACCTAGGGGCACACTGGGCCTCTTGCTCTCCCTGCTGCCCTGAGGCTGCTGGGCCAAAGAGGTCTTGGGCATCCAGCCCCTTGCTGGTCCCTTCCCTCTGACGAGGCCCTCTGAGCTCCAGCCCCTTGCAGTGTGGAGACAGCCCCTGCCAGCAACCTCCTCTCCAAGGAGGCCTCAAGCGAGGCCTAGGCCCAGGGGAAAGGCACCAGCGGGGATGAGCCTGGGGAGGCGCCCGGGCATGTCTGGACCCAGTCCCCGCAGCCTGCCCCTTGCTGGGGCAGTACCCCCCGGAGGCCAGGAAGGTCTGGGCAAGGCTGGCCAGGGGCAGGGGCCCTGCTGGGTCCTGCCCCTGGCCTGTGGGGCCTCTGAGCACAAGCGGCCCTCTCCCGCTGGAAGACCTCCCCGGCTGCCTCCAAAGGCCGCTTTGCAAGCACTCTCGCCGGCTGTTCCCGCCAGCCGCGCACAACGCTCCCAAGCCCGGGAGAAAAGCGCTTCGGGGTGGTGCTCTCTCCCGGCCCTTGCCCCTGAGCCTGGGGGCCAGGCAGGGGGTCCACACTCCCAGGCCAAGGCAGAACCACATGCACACGTCTGTTCCTGCCCCCTGCACCGGCAGAGAGCTCGGGGGAGCCAGAGTCTGTCAGGCAGCTGCTGGGCTGGCCGCCTGTGTGGGAAGGGGCAGAGCCGACCTAGGGGCACACTGGGCCTCTTGCTCTCCCTGCTGCCCTGAGGCTGCTGGGCCAAAGAGGTCTTGGGCATCCAGCCCCTTGCTGGTCCCTTCCCTCTGACGAGGCCCTCTGAGCTCCAGCCCCTTGCAGTGTGGAGACAGCCCCTGCCAGCAACCTCCTCTCCAAGGAGGCCTCAAGCGAGGCCTAGGCCCAGGGGAAAGGCACCAGCGGGGATGAGCCTGGGGAGGCGCCCGGGCATGTCTGGACCCAGTCCCCGCAGCCTGCCCCTTGCTGGGGCAGTACCCCCGGAGGCCAGGAAGGTCTGGGCAAGGCTGGCCAGGGGCAGGGGCCCTGCTGGGTCCTGCCCCTGGCCTGTGGGGCCTCTGAGCACAACCGGCCCTCTGCCGCTGGAAGACCTCCCCGGCTGCCTCCAAAGGCCGCTTTGCAAGCACTCTCGCCGGCTGTTCCCGCCAGCCGCGCCCAACGCTCCCAAGCCCGGGAGAAAAGCGCTTCGGGGTGGTGCTCTCTCCCGGCCCTTGCCCCTGAGCCTGGGGGCCAGGCAGGGGGTCCACACTCCCAGGCCAAGGCAGAACCACATGCACACGTCTGTTCCTGCCCCCTGCACCGGCAGAGAGCTCGGGGGAGCCAGAGTCTGTCAGGCAGCTGCTGGGCTGGCCGCCTGTGTGGGAAGGGGCAGAGCCGACCTAGGGGCACACTGGGCCTCTTGCTCTCCCTGCTGCCCTGAGGCTGCTGGGCCAAAGAGGTCTTGGGCATCCAGCCCCTTGCTGGTCCCTTCCCTCTGACGAGGCCCTCTGAGCTCCAGCCCCTTGCAGTGTGGAGACAGCCCCTGCCAGCAACCTCCTCTCCAAGGAGGCCTCAAGCGAGGCCTAGGCCCAGGGGAAAGGCACCAGCGGGGATGAGCCTGGGGAGGCGCCCGGGCATGTCTGGACCCAGTCCCCGCAGCCTGCCCCTTGCTGGGGCAGTACCCCCGGAGGCCAGGAAGGTCTGGGCAAGGCTGGCCAGGGGCAGGGGCCCTGCTGGGTCCTGCCCCTGGCCTGTGGGGCCTCTGAGCACAACCGGCCCTCTGCCGCTGGAAGACCTCCCCGGCTGCCTCCAAAGGCCGCTTTGCAAGCACTCTCGCCGGCTGTTCCCGCCAGCCGCGCACAACGCTCCCAAGCCCGGGAGAAAAGCGCTTCGGGGTGGTGCTCTCTCCCGGCCCTTGCCCCTGAGCCTGGGGGCCAGGCAGGGGGTCCACACTCCCAGGCCAAGGCAGAACCACATGCACACGTCTGTTCCTGCCCCCTGCACTGGCAGAGAGCTCGGGGGAGCCAGAGTCTGTCAGGCAGCTGCTGGGCTGGCCGCCTGTGTGGGAAGGGGCAGAGCCGACCTAGGGGCAC
Organism: Cervus elaphus; assembly: GCF_910594005.1. NCBI lineage: Eukaryota > Metazoa > Chordata > Mammalia > Artiodactyla > Cervidae > Cervus > Cervus elaphus. Next base: position 472,079 of record NW_025316702.1, on the reverse strand, counting down.
ACTGGGCCTCTTGCTCTCCCTGCTGCCCTGAGGCTGCTGGGCCAAAGAGGTCTTGGGCATCCAGCCCCTTGCTGGTCCCTTCCCTCTGACGAGGCCCTCTGAGCTCCAGCCCCTTGCAGTGTGGAGACAGCCCCTGCCAGCAACCTCCTCTCCAAGGAGGCCTCAAGCGAGGCCTAGGCCCAGGGGAAAGGCACCAGCGGGGATGAGCCTGGGGAGGCGCCCGGGCATGTCTGGACCCAGTCCCCGCAGCCTGCCCCTTGCTGGGGCAGTACCCCCGGAGGCCAGGAAGGTCTGGGCAAGGCTGGCCAGGGGCAGGGGCCCTGCTGGGTCCTGCCCCTGGCCTGTGGGGCCTCTGAGCACAACCGGCCCTCTCTCGCTGGAAGACCTCCCCGGCTGCCTCCAAAGGCCGCTTTGCAAGCACTCTCGCCGGCTGTTCCCGCCAGCCGCGCCCAACGCTCCCAAGCCCGGGAGAAAAGCGCTTCGGGGTGGTGCTCTCTCCTGGCCCTTGCCCCTGAGCCTGGGGGCCAGGCAGGGGGTCCACACTCCCAGGCCAAGGCAGAACCACATGCACACGTCTGTTCCTGCCCCCTGCACCGGCAGAGAGCTCGTGGGAGCCAGAGTCTGTCAGGCAGCTGCTGGGCTGGCCGCCTGTGTGGGAAGGGGCAGAGCCGACCTAGGGCCACACTGGGCCTCTTGCTCTCCCTGCTGCCCTGAGGCTGCTGGGCCAAAGAGGTCTTGGGCATCCAGCCCCTTGCTGGTCCCTTCCCTCTGACGAGGCCCTCTGAGCTCCAGCCCATAGCAGTGTGGAGACAGCCCCTGCCAGCAACCTCCTCTCCAAGGAGGCCTCAAGCGAGGCCTAGGCCCAGGGGAAAGGCACCAGCGGGGATGAGCCTGGGGAGGCGCCCGGGCATGTCTGGACCCAGTCCCCGCAGCCTGCCCCTTGCTGGGGCAGTACCCCCGGAGGCCAGGAAGGTCTGGGCAAGGCTGGCCAGGGGCAGGGGCCCTGCTGGGTCCTGCCCCTGGCCTGTGGGGCCTCTGAGCACAACCGGCCCTCTGCCGCTGGAAGACCTCCCCGGCTGCCTCCAAAGGCCGCTTTGCAAGCACTCTCACCGGCTGTTCCCGCCAGCCGCGCACAACGCTCCCAAGCCCGGGAGAAAAGCGCTTCGGGGTGGTGCTCTCTCCCGGCCCTTGCCCCTGAGCCTGGGGGCCAGGCAGGGGGTCCACACTCCCAGGCCAAGGCAGAACCACATGCACACGTCTGTTCCTGCCCCCTGCACCGGCAGAGAGCTCGGGGGAGCCAGAGTCTGTCAGGCAGCTGCTGGGCTGGCCGCCTGTGTGGGAAGGGGCAGAGCCGACCTAGGGGCACACTGGGCCTCTTGCTCTCCCTGCTGCCCTGAGGCTGCTGGGCCAAAGAGGTCTTGGGCATCCAGCCCCTTGCTGGTCCCTTCCCTCTGACGAGGCCCTCTGAGCTCCAGCCCCTTGCAGTGTGGAGACAGCCCCTGCCAGCAACCTCCTCTCCAAGGAGGCCTCAAGCGAGGCCTAGGCCCAGGGGAAAGGCACCAGCGGGGATGAGCCTGGGGAGGCGCCCGGGCATGTCTGGACCCAGTCCCCGCAGCCTGCCCCTTGCTGGGGCAGTACCCCCGGAGGCCAGGAAGGTCTGGGCAAGGCTGGCCAGGGGCAGGGGCCCTGCTGGGTCCTGCCCCTGGCCTGTGGGGCCTCTGAGCACAAGCGGCCCTCTCCCGCTGGAAGACCTCCCCGGCTGCCTCCAAAGGCCGCTTTGCAAGCACTCTCGCCGGCTGTTCCCGCCAGCCGCGCACAACGCTCCCAAGCCCGGGAGAAAAGCGCTTCGGGGTGGTGCTCTCTCCCGGCCCTTGCCCCTGAGCCTGGGGGCCAGGCAGGGGGTCCACACTCCCAGGCCAAGGCAGAACCACATGCACACGTCTGTTCCTGCCCCCTGCACCGGCAGAGAGCTCGGGGGAGCCAGAGTCTGTCAGGCAGCTGCTGGGCTGGCCGCCTGTGTGGGAAGGGGCAGAGCCGACCTAGGGGCACACTGGGCCTCTTGCTCTCCCTGCTGCCCTGAGGCTGCTGGGCCAAAGAGGTCTTGGGCATCCAGCCCCTTGCTGGTCCCTTCCCTCTGACGAGGCCCTCTGAGCTCCAGCCCCTTGCAGTGTGGAGACAGCCCCTGCCAGCAACCTCCTCTCCAAGGAGGCCTCAAGCGAGGCCTAGGCCCAGGGGAAAGGCACCAGCGGGGATGAGCCTGGGGAGGCGCCCGGGCATGTCTGGACCCAGTCCCCGCAGCCTGCCCCTTGCTGGGGCAGTACCCCCGGAGGCCAGGAAGGTCTGGGCAAGGCTGGCCAGGGGCAGGGGCCCTGCTGGGTCCTGCCCCTGGCCTGTGGGGCCTCTGAGCACAACCGGCCCTCTCCCGCTGGAAGACCTCCCCGGCTGCCTCCAAAGGCCGCTTTGCAAGCACTCTCGCCGGCTGTTCCCGCCAGCCGCGCACAACGCTCCCAAGCCCGGGAGAAAAGCGCTTCGGGGTGGTGCTCTCTCCCGGCCCTTGCCCCTGAGCCTGGGGGCCAGGCAGGGGGTCCACACTCCCAGGCCAAGGCAGAACCACATGCACACGTCTGTTCCTGCCCCCTGCACCGGCAGAGAGCTCGGGGGAGCCAGAGTCTGTCAGGCAGCTGCTGGGCTGGCCGCCTGTGTGGGAAGGGGCAGAGCCGACCTAGGGGCACACTGGGCCTCTTGCTCTCCCTGCTGCCCTGAGGCTGCTGGGCCAAAGAGGTCTTGGGCATCCAGCCCCTTGCTGGTCCCTTCCCTCTGACGAGGCCCTCTGAGCTCCAGCCCCTTGCAGTGTGGAGACAGCCCCTGCCAGCAACCTCCTCTCCAAGGAGGCCTCAAGCGAGGCCTAGGCCCAGGGGAAAGGCACCAGCGGGGATGAGCCTGGGGAGGCGCCCGGGCATGTCTGGACCCAGTCCCCGCAGCCTGCCCCTTGCTGGGGCAGTACCCCCGGAGGCCAGGAAGGTCTGGGCAAGGCTGGCCAGGGGCAGGGGCCCTGCTGGGTCCTGCCCCTGGCCTGTGGGGCCTCTGAGCACAACCGGCCCTCTGCCGCTGGAAGACCTCCCCGGCTGCCTCCAAAGGCCGCTTTGCAAGCACTCTCGCCGGCTGTTCCCGCCAGCCGCGCCCAACGCTCCCAAGCCCGGGAGAAAAGCGCTTCGGGGTGGTGCTCTCTCCCGGCCCTTGCCCCTGAGCCTGGGGGCCAGGCAGGGGGTCCACACTCCCAGGCCAAGGCAGAACCACATGCACACGTCTGTTCCTGCCCCCTGCACCGGCAGAGAGCTCGGGGGAGCCAGAGTCTGTCAGGCAGCTGCTGGGCTGGCCGCCTGTGTGGGAAGGGGCAGAGCCGACCTAGGGGCACACTGGGCCTCTTGCTCTCCCTGCTGCCCTGAGGCTGCTGGGCCAAAGAGGTCTTGGGCATCCAGCCCCTTGCTGGTCCCTTCCCTCTGACGAGGCCCTCTGAGCTCCAGCCCCTTGCAGTGTGGAGACAGCCCCTGCCAGCAACCTCCTCTCCAAGGAGGCCTCAAGCGAGGCCTAGGCCCAGGGGAAAGGCACCAGCGGGGATGAGCCTGGGGAGGCGCCCGGGCATGTCTGGACCCAGTCCCCGCAGCCTGCCCCTTGCTGGGGCAGTACCCCCGGAGGCCAGGAAGGTCTGGGCAAGGCTGGCCAGGGGCAGGGGCCCTGCTGGGTCCTGCCCCTGGCCTGTGGGGCCTCTGAGCACAACCGGCCCTCTCCCGCTGGAAGACCTCCCCGGCTGCCTCCAAAGGCCGCTTTGCAAGCACTCTCGCCGGCTGTTCCCGCCAGCCGCGCCCAACGCTCCCAAGCCCGGGAGAAAAGCGCTTCGGGGTGGTGCTCTCTCCCGGCCCTTGCCCCTGAGCCTGGGGGCCAGGCAGGGGGTCCACACTCCCAGGCCAAGGCAGAACCACATGCACACGTCTGTTCCTGCCCCCTGCACCGGCAGAGAGCTCGTGGGAGCCAGAGTCTGTCAGGCAGCTGCTGGGCTGGCCGCCTGTGTGGGAAGGGGCAGAGCCGACCTAGGGCCACACTGGGCCTCTTGCTCTCCCTGCTGCCCTGAGGCTGCTGGGCCAAAGAGGTCTTGGGCATCCAGCCCCTTGCTGGTCCCTTCCCTCTGACGAGGCCCTCTGAGCTCCAGCCCCTTGCAGTGTGGAGACAGCCCCTGCCAGCAACCTCCTCTCCAAGGAGGCCTCAAGCGAGGCCTAGGCCCAGGGGAAAGGCACCAGCGGGGATGAGCCTGGGGAGGCGCCCGGGCATGTCTAGACCCAGTCCCCGCAGCCTGCCCCTTGCTGGGGCAGTACCCCCGGAGGCCAGGAAGGTCTGGGCAAGGCTGGCCAGGGGCAGGGGCCCTGCTGGGTCCTGCCCCTGGCCTGTGGGGCCTCTGAGCACAACCGGCCCTCTGCCGCTGGAAGACCTCCCCGGCTGCCTCCAAAGGCCGCTTTGCAAGCACTCTCGCCGGCTGTTCCCGCCAGCCGCGCACAACGCTCCCAAGCCCGGGAGAAAAGCGCTTCGGGGTGGTGCTCTCTCCCGGCCCTTGCCCCTGAGCCTGGGGGCCAGGCAGGGGGTCCACACTCCCAGGCCAAGGCAGAACCACATGCACACGTCTGTTCCTGCCCCCTGCACTGGCAGAGAGCTCGGGGGAGCCAGAGTCTGTCAGGCAGCTGCTGGGCTGGCCGCCTGTGTGGGAAGGGGCAGAGCCGACCTAGGGGCACACTGGGCCTCTTGCTCTCCCTGCTGCCCTGAGGCTGCTGGGCCAAAGAGGTCTTGGGCATCCAGCCCCTTGCTGGTCCCTTCCCTCTGACGAGGCCCTCTGAGCTCCAGCCCCTTGCAGTGTGGAGACAGCCCCTGCCAGCAACCTCCTCTCCAAGGAGGCCTCAAGCGAGGCCTAGGCCCAGGGGAAAGGCACCAGCGGGGATGAGCCTGGGGAGGCGCCCGGGCATGTCTGGACCCAGTCCCCGCAGCCTGCCCCTTGCTGGGGCAGTACCCCCGGAGGCCAGGAAGGTCTGGGCAAGGCTGGCCAGGGGCAGGGGCCCTGCTGGGTCCTGCCCCTGGCCTGTGGGGCCTCTGAGCACAACCGGCCCTCTCTCGCTGGAAGACCTCCCCGGCTGCCTCCAAAGGCCGCTTTGCAAGCACTCTCGCCGGCTGTTCCCGCCAGCCGCGCCCAACGCTCCCAAGCCCGGGAGAAAAGCGCTTCGGGGTGGTGCTCTCTCCTGGCCCTTGCCCCTGAGCCTGGGGGCCAGGCAGGGGGTCCACACTCCCAGGCCAAGGCAGAACCACATGCACACGTCTGTTCCTGCCCCCTGCACCGGCAGAGAGCTCGTGGGAGCCAGAGTCTGTCAGGCAGCTGCTGGGCTGGCCGCCTGTGTGGGAAGGGGCAGAGCCGACCTAGGGCCACACTGGGCCTCTTGCTCTCCCTGCTGCCCTGAGGCTGCTGGGCCAAAGAGGTCTTGGGCATCCAGCCCCTTGCTGGTCCCTTCCCTCTGACGAGGCCCTCTGAGCTCCAGCCCATTGCAGTGTGGAGACAGCCCCTGCCAGCAACCTCCTCTCCAAGGAGGCCTCAAGCGAGGCCTAGGCCCAGGGGAAAGGCACCAGCGGGGATGAGCCTGGGGAGGCGCCCGGGCATGTCTGGACCCAGTCCCCGCAGCCTGCCCCTTGCTGGGGCAGTACCCCCGGAGGCCAGGAAGGTCTGGGCAAGGCTGGCCAGGGGCAGGGGCCCTGCTGGGTCCTGCCCCTGGCCTGTGGGGCCTCTGAGCACAACCGGCCCTCTGCCGCTGGAAGACCTCCCCGGCTGCCTCCAAAGGCCGCTTTGCAAGCACTCTCGCCGGCTGTTCCCGCCAGCCGCGCACAACGCTCCCAAGCCCGGGAGAAAAGCGCTTCGGGGTGGTGCTCTCTCCCGGCCCTTGCCCCTGAGCCTGGGGGCCAGGCAGGGGGTCCACACTCCCAGGCCAAGGCAGAACCACATGCACACGTCTGTTCCTGCCCCCTGCACCGGCAGAGAGCTCGGGGGAGCCAGAGTCTGTCAGGCAGCTGCTGGGCTGGCCGCCTGTGTGGGAAGGGGCAGAGCCGACCTAGGGGCACACTGGGCCTCTTGCTCTCCCTGCTGCCCTGAGGCTGCTGGGCCAAAGAGGTCTTGGGCATCCAGCCCCTTGCTGGTCCCTTCCCTCTGACGAGGCCCTCTGAGCTCCAGCCCCTTGCAGTGTGGAGACAGCCCCTGCCAGCAACCTCCTCTCCAAGGAGGCCTCAAGCGAGGCCTAGGCCCAGGGGAAAGGCACCAGCGGGGATGAGCCTGGGGAGGCGCCCGGGCATGTCTGGACCCAGTCCCCGCAGCCTGCCCCTTGCTGGGGCAGTACCCCCGGAGGCCAGGAAGGTCTGGGCAAGGCTGGCCAGGGGCAGGGGCCCTGCTGGGTCCTGCCCCTGGCCTGTGGGGCCTCTGAGCACAAGCGGCCCTCTCCCGCTGGAAGACCTCCCCGGCTGCCTCCAAAGGCCGCTTTGCAAGCACTCTCGCCGGCTGTTCCCGCCAGCCGCGCACAACGCTCCCAAGCCCGGGAGAAAAGCGCTTCGGGGTGGTGCTCTCTCCCGGCCCTTGCCCCTGAGCCTGGGGGCCAGGCAGGGGGTCCACACTCCCAGGCCAAGGCAGAACCACATGCACACGTCTGTTCCTGCCCCCTGCACCGGCAGAGAGCTCGTGGGAGCCAGAGTCTGTCAGGCAGCTGCTGGGCTGGCCGCCTGTGTGGGAAGGGGCAGAGCCGACCTAGGGGCACACTGGGCCTCTTGCTCTCCCTGCTGCCCTGAGGCTGCTGGGCCAAAGAGGTCTTGGGCATCCAGCCCCTTGCTGGTCCCTTCCCTCTGACGAGGCCCTCTGAGCTCCAGCCCCTTGCAGTGTGGAGACAGCCCCTGCCAGCAACCTCCTCTCCAAGGAGGCCTCAAGCGAGGCCTAGGCCCAGGGGAAAGGCACCAGCGGGGATGAGCCTGGGGAGGCGCCCGGGCATGTCTGGACCCAGTCCCCGCAGCCTGCCCCTTGCTGGGGCAGTACCCCCGGAGGCCAGGAAGGTCTGGGCAAGGCTGGCCAGGGGCAGGGGCCCTGCTGGGTCCTGCCCCTGGCCTGTGGGGCCTCTGAGCACAACCGGCCCTCTCCCGCTGGAAGACCTCCCCGGCTGCCTCCAAAGGCCGCTTTGCAAGCACTCTCGCCGGCTGTTCCCGCCAGCCGCGCACAACGCTCCCAAGCCCGGGAGAAAAGCGCTTCGGGGTGGTGCTCTCTCCCGGCCCTTGCCCCTGAGCCTGGGGGCCAGGCAGGGGGTCCACACTCCCAGGCCAAGGCAGAACCACATGCACACGTCTGTTCCTGCCCCCTGCACCGGCAGAGAGCTCGGGGGAGCCAGAGTCTGTCAGGCAGCTGCTGGGCTGGCCGCCTGTGTGGGAAGGGGCAGAGCCGACCTAGGGGCACACTGGGCCTCTTGCTCTCCCTGCTGCCCTGAGGCTGCTGGGCCAAAGAGGTCTTGGGCATCCAGCCCCTTGCTGGTCCCTTCCCTCTGACGAGGCCCTCTGAGCTCCAGCCCCTTGCAGTGAGGAGACAGCCCCTGCCAGCAACCTCCTCTCCAAGGAGGCCTCAAGCGAGGCCTAGGCCCAGGGGAAAGGCACCAGCGGGGATGAGCCTGGGGAGGCGCCCGGGCATGTCTGGACCCAGTCCCCGCAGCCTGCCCCTTGCTGGGGCAGTACCCCCGGAGGCCAGGAAGGTCTGGGCAAGGCTGGCCAGGGGCAGGGGCCCTGCTGGGTCCTGCCCCTGGCCTGTGGGGCCTCTGAGCACAACCGGCCCTCTGCCGCTGGAAGACCTCCCCGGCTGCCTCCAAAGGCCGCTTTGCAAGCACTCTCGCCGGCTGTTCCCGCCAGCCGCGCCCAACGCTCCCAAGCCCGGGAGAAAAGCGCTTCGGGGTGGTGCTCTCTCCCGGCCCTTGCCCCTGAGCCTGGGGGCCAGGCAGGGGGTCCACACTCCCAGGCCAAGGCAGAACCACATGCACACGTCTGTTCCTGCCCCCTGCACCGGCAGAGAGCTCGGGGGAGCCAGAGTCTGTCAGGCAGCTGCTGGGCTGGCCGCCTGTGTGGGAAGGGGCAGAGCCGACCTAGGGGCACACTGGGCCTCTTGCTCTCCCTGCTGCCCTGAGGCTGCTGGGCCAAAGAGGTCTTGGGCATCCAGCCCCTTGCTGGTCCCTTCCCTCTGACGAGGCCCTCTGAGCTCCAGCCCCTTGCAGTGTGGAGACAGCCCCTGCCAGCAACCTCCTCTCCAAGGAGGCCTCAAGTGAGGCCTAGGCCCAGGGGAAAGGCACCAGCGGGGATGAGCCTGGGGAGGCGCCCGGGCATGTCTGGACCCAGTCCCCGCAGCCTGCCCCTTGCTGGGGCAGTACCCTCGGAGGCCAGGAAGGTCTGGGCAAGGCTGGCCAGGGGCAGGGGCCCTGCTGGGTCCTGCCCCTGGCCTGTGGGGCCTCTGAGCACAACCGGCCCTCTGCCGCTGGAAGACCTCCCCGGCTGCCTCCAAAGGCCGCTTTGCAAGCACTCTCGCCGGCTGTTCCCGCCAGCCGCGCCCAACGCTCCCAAGCCCGGGAGAAAAGCGCTTCGGGGTGGTGCTCTCTCCCGGCCCTTGCCCCTGAGCCTGGGGGCCAGGCAGGGGGTCCACACTCCCAGGCCAAGGCAGAACCACATGCACACGTCTGTTCCTGCCCCCTGCACCGGCAGAGAGCTCGGGGGAGCCAGAGTCTGTCAGGCAGCTGCTGGGCTGGCCGCCTGTGTGGGAAGGGGCAGAGCCGACCTAGGGGCACACTGGGCCTCTTGCTCTCCCTGCTGCCCTGAGGCTGCTGGGCCAAAGAGGTCTTGGGCATCCAGCCCCTTGCTGGTCCCTTCCCTCTGACGAGGCCCTCTGAGCTCCAGCCCCTTGCAGTGTGGAGACAGCCCCTGCCAGCAACCTCCTCTCCAAGGAGGCCTCAAGCGAGGCCTAGGCCCAGGGGAAAGGCACCAGCGGGGATGAGCCTGGGGAGGCGCCCGGGCATGTCTGGACCCAGTCCCCGCAGCCTGCCCCTTGCTGGGGCAGTACCCCCGGAGGCCAGGAAGGTCTGGGCAAGGCTGGCCAGGGGCAGGGGCCCTGCTGGGTCCTGCCCCTGGCCTGTGGGGCCTCTGAGCACAAGCGGCCCTCTCTCGCTGGAAGACCTCCCCGGCTGCCTCCAAAGGCCGCTTTGCAAGCACTCTCGCCGGCTGTTCCCGCCAGCCGCGCCCAACGCTCCCAAGCCCGGGAGAAAAGCGCTTCGGGGTGGTGCTCTCTCCCGGCCCTTGCCCCTGAGCCTGGGGGCCAGGCAGGGGGTCCACACTCCCAGGCCAAGGCAGAACCACATGCACACGTCTGTTCCTGCCCCCTGCACCGGCAGAGAGCTCGTGGGAGCCAGAGTCTGTCAGGCAGCTGCTGGGCTGGCCGCCTGTGTGGGAAGGGGCAGAGCCGACCTAGGGCCACACTGGGCCTCTTGCTCTCCCTGCTGCCCTGAGGCTGCTGGGCCAAAGAGGTCTTGGGCATCCAGCCCCTTGCTGGTCCCTTCCCTCTGACGAGGCCCTCTGAGCTCCAGCCCCTTGCAGTGTGGAGACAGCCCCTGCCAGCAACCTCCTCTCCAAGGAGGCCTCAAGCGAGGCCTAGGCCCAGGGGAAAGGCACCAGCGGGGATGAGCCTGGGGAGGCGCCCGGGCATGTCTGGACCCAGTCCCCGCAGCCTGCCCCTTGCTGGGGCAGTACCCCCGGAGGCCAGGAAGGTCTGGGCAAGGCTGGCCAGGGGCAGGGGCCCTGCTGGGTCCTGCCCCTGGCCTGTGGGGCCTCTGAGCACAACCGGCCCTCTCCCGCTGGAAGACCTCCCCGGCTGCCTCCAAAGGCCGCTTTGCAAGCACTCTCGCCGGCTGTTCCCGCCAGCCGCGCACAACGCTCCCAAGCCCGGGAGAAAAGCGCTTCGGGGTGGTGCTCTCTCCCGGCCCTTGCCCCTGAGCCTGGGGGCCAGGCAGGGGGTCCACACTCCCAGGCCAAGGCAGAACCACATGCACACGTCTGTTCCTGCCCCCTGCACCGGCAGAGAGCTCGGGGGAGCCAGAGTCTGTCAGGCAGCTGCTGGGCTGGCCGCCTGTGTGGGAAGGGGCAGAGCCGACCTAGGGGCACACTGGGCCTCTTGCTCTCCCTGCTGCGCTGAGGCAGCTGGGCCAAAGAGGTCTTGGGCATCCAGCCCCTTGCTGGTCCCTTCCCTCTGACGAGGCCCTCTGAGCTCCAGCCCCTTGCAGTGTGGAGACAGCCCCTGCCAGCAACCTCCTCTCCAAGGAGGCCTCAAGCGAGGCCTAGGCCCAGGGGAAAGGCACCAGCGGGGATGAGCCTGGGGAGGCGCCCGGGCATGTCTGGACCCAGTCCCCGCAGCCTGCCCCTTGCTGGGGCAGTACCCCCGGAGGCCAGGAAGGTCTGGGCAAGGCTGGCCAGGGGCAGGGGCCCTGCTGGGTCCTGCCCCTGGCCTGTGGGGCCTCTGAGCACAAGCGGCCCTCTCCCGCTGGAAGACCTCCCCGGCTGCCTCCAAAGGCCGCTTTGCAAGCACTCTCGCCGGCTGTTCCCGCCAGCCGCGCACAACGCTCCCAAGCCCGGGAGAAAAGCGCTTCGGGGTGGTGCTCTCTCCCGGCCCTTGCCCCTGAACCTGGGGGCCAGGCAGGGGGTCCACACTCCCAGGCCAAGGCAGAACCACATGCACACGTCTGTTCCTGCCCCCTGCACCGGCAGAGAGCTCGGGGGAGCCAGAGTCTGTCAGGCAGCTGCTGGGCTGGCCGCCTGTGTGGGAAGGGGCAGAGCCGACCTAGGGGCACACTGGGCCTCTTGCTCTCCCTGCTGCCCTGAGGCTGCTGGGCCAAAGAGGTCTTGGGCATCCAGCCCCTTGCTGGTCCCTTCCCTCTGACGAGGCCCTCTGAGCTCCAGCCCCTTGCAGTGTGGAGACAGCCCCTGCCAGCAACCTCCTCTCCAAGGAGGCCTCAAGCGAGGCCTAGGCCCAGGGGAAAGGCACCAGCGGGGATGAGCCTGGGGAGGCGCCCGGGCATGTCTGGACCCAGTCCCCGCAGCCTGCCCCTTGCTGGGGCAGTACCCCCGGAGGCCAGGAAGGTCTGGGCAAGGCTGGCCAGGGGCAGGGGCCCTGCTGGGTCCTGCCCCTGGCCTGTGGGGCCTCTGAGCACAACCGGCCCTCTCCCGCTGGAAGACCTCCCCGGCTGCCTCCAAAGGCCGCTTTGCAAGCACTCTCGCCGGCTGTTCCCGCCAGCCGCGCACAACGCTCCCAAGCCCGGGAGAAAAGCGCTTCGGGGTGGTGCTCTCTCCCAGCCCTTGCCCCTGAGCCTGGGGGCCAGGCAGGGGGTCCACACTCCCAGGCCAAGGCAGAACCACATGCACACGTATGTTCCTGCCCCCTGCACCGGCAGAGAGCTCGGGGGAGCCAGAGTCTGTCAGGCAGCTGCTGGGCTGGCCGCCTGTGTGGGAAGGGGCAGAGCCGACCTAGGGGCACACTGGGCCTCTTGCTCTCCCTGCTGCCCTGAGGCTGCTGGGCCAAAGAGGTCTTGGGCATCCAGCCCCTTGCTGGTCCCTTCCCTCTGACGAGGCCCTCTGAGCTCCAGCCCCTTGCAGTGTGGAGACAGCCCCTGCCAGCAACCTCCTCTCCAAGGAGGCCTCAAGCGAGGCCTAGGCCCAGGGGAAAGGCACCAGCGGGGATGAGCCTGGGGAGGCGCCCGGGCATGTCTGGACCCAGTCCCCGCAGCCTGCCCCTTGCTGGGGCAGTACCCCCGGAGGCCAGGAAGGTCTGGGCAAGGCTGGCCAGGGGCAGGGGCCCTGCTGGGTCCTGCCCCTGGCCTGTGGGGCCTCTGAGCACAACCGGCCCTCTGCCGCTGGAAGACCTCCCCGGCTGCCTCCAAAGGCCGCTTTGCAAGCACTCTCGCCGGCTGTTCCCGCCAGCCGCGCCCAACGCTCCCAAGCCCGGGAGAAAAGCGCTTCGGGGTGGTGCTCTCTCCCGGCCCTTGCCCCTGAGCCTGGGGGCCAGGCAGGGGGTCCACACTCCCAGGCCAAGGCAGAACCACATGCACACGTCTGTTCCTGCCCCCTGCACCGGCAGAGAGCTCGGGGGAGCCAGAGTCTGTCAGGCAGCTGCTGGGCTGGCCGCCTGTGTGGGAAGGGGCAGAGCCGACCTAGGGGCACACTGGGCCTCTTGCTCTCCCTGCTGCCCTGAGGCTGCTGGGCCAAAGAGGTCTTGGGCATCCAGCCCCTTGCTGGTCCCTTCCCTCTGACGAGGCCCTCTGAGCTCCAGCCCCTTGCAGTGTGGAGACAGCCCCTGCCAGCAACCTCCTCTCCAAGGAGGCCTCAAGCGAGGCCTAGGCCCAGGGGAAAGGCACCAGCGGGGATGAGCCTGGGGAGGCGCCCGGGCATGTCTGGACCCAGTCCCCGCAGCCTGCCCCTTGCTGGGGCAGTACCCCCGGAGGCCAGGAAGGTCTGGGCAAGGCTGGCCAGGGGCAGGGGCCCTGCTGGGTCCTGCCCCTGGCCGGTGGGGCCTCTGAGCACAACCGGCCCTCTCCCGCTGGAAGACCTCCCCGGCTGCCTCCACAGGCCGCTTTGCAAGCACTCTCGCCGGCTGTTCCCGCCAGCCGCGCCCAACGCTCCCAAGCCCGGGAGAAAAGCGCTTCGGGGTGGTGCTCTCTCCCGGCCCTTGCCCCTGAGCCTGGGGGCCAGGCAGGGGGTCCACACTCCCAGGCCAAGGCAGAACCACATGCACACGTCTGTTCCTGCCCCCTGCACCGGCAGAGAGCTCGGGGGAGCCAGAGTCTGTCAGGCAGCTGCTGGGCTGGCCGCCTGTGTGGGAAGGGGCAGAGCCGACCTAGGGCCACACTGGGCCTCTTGCTCTCCCTGCTGCCCTGAGGCTGCTGGGCCAAAGAGGTCTTGGGCATCCAGCCCCTTGCTGGTCCCTTCCCTCTGACGAGGCCCTCTGAGCTCCAGCCCATTGCAGTGTGGAGACAGCCCCTGCCAGCAACCTCCTCTCCAAGGAGGCCTCAAGCGAGGCCTAGGCCCAGGGGAAAGGCACCAGCGGGGATGAGCCTGGGGAGGCGCCCGGGCATGTCTGGACCCAGTCCCCGCAGCCTGCCCCTTGCTGGGGCAGTACCCCCCGGAGGCCAGGAAGGTCTGGGCAAGGCTGGCCAGGGGCAGGGGCCCTGCTGGGTCCTGCCCCTGGCCGGTGGGGCCTCTGAGCACAACCGGCCCTCTCCCGCTGGAAGACCTCCCCGGCTGCCTCCAAAGGCCGCTTTGCAAGCACTCTCGCCGGCTGTTCCCGCCAGCCGCGCACAACGCTCCCAAGCCCGGGAGAAAAGCGCTTCGGGGTGGTGCTCTCTCCCGGCCCTTGCCCCTGAGCCTGGGGGCCAGGCAGGGGGTCCACACTCCCAGGCCAAGGCAGAACCACATGCACACGTCTGTTCCTGCCCCCTGCACCGGCAGAGAGCTCGGGGGAGCCAGAGTCTGTCAGGCAGCTGCTGGGCTGGCCGCCTGTGTGGGAAGGGGCAGAGCCGACCTAGGGGCACACTGGGCCTCTTGCTCTCCCTGCTGCCCTGAGGCTGCTGGGCCAAAGAGGTCTTGGGCATCCAGCCCCTTGCTGGTCCCTTCCCTCTGACGAGGCCCTCTGAGCTCCAGCCCCTTGCAGCGTGGAGACAGCCCCTGCCAGCAACCTCCTCTCCAAGGAGGCCTCAAGCGAGGCCTAGGCCCAGGGGAAAGGCACCAGCGGGGATGAGCCTGGGGAGGCGCCCGGGCATGTCTGGACCCAGTCCCCGCAGCCTGCCCCTTGCTGGGGCAGTACCCCCGGAGGCCAGGAAGGTCTGGGCAAGGCTGGCCAGGGGCAGGGGTCCTGCTGGGTCCTGCCCCTGGCCGGTGGGGCCTCTGAGCACAACCGGCCCTCTCCCGCTGGAAGACCTCCCCGGCTGCCTCCAAAGGCCACTTTGCAAGCACTCTCGCCGGCTGTTCCCGCCAGCCGCGCACAACGCTCCCAAGCCCGGGAGAAAAGCGCTTCGGGGTGGTGCTCTCTCCCGGCCCTTGCCCCTGAGCCTGGGGGCCAGGCAGGGGGTCCACACTCCCAGGCCAAGGCAGAACCACATGCACACGTCTGTTCCTGCCCCCTGCACCGGCAGAGAGCTCGGGGGAGCCAGAGTCTGTCAGGCAGCTGCTGGGCTGGCCGCCTGTGTGGGAAGGGGCAGAGCCGACCTAGGGGCACACTGGGCCTCTTGCTCTCCCTGCTGCCCTGAGGCTGCTGGGCCAAAGAGGTCTTGGGCATCCAGCCCCTTGCTGGTCCCTTCCTTCTGACGAGGCCCTCTGAGCTCCAGCCCCTTGCAGTGTGGAGACAGCCCCTGCCAGCAACCTCCTCTCCAAAGAGGCCTCAAGCGAGGCCTAGGCCCAGGGGAAAGGCACCAGCGGGGATGAGCCTGGGGAGGCGCCCGGGCATGTCTGGACCCAGTCCCCGCAGCCTGCCCCTTGCTGGGGCAGTACCCCCGGAGGCCAGGAAGGTCTGGGCAAGGCTGGCCAGGGGCAGGGGCCCTGCTGGGTCCTGCCCCTGGCCTGTGGGGCCTCTGAGCACAACCGGCCCTCTCCCGCTGGAAGACCTCCCCGGCTGCCTCCAAAGGCCGCTTTGCAAGCACTCTCGCCGGCTGTTCCCGCCAGCCGCGCACAACGCTCCCAAGCCCGGGAGAAAAGCGCTTCGGGGTGGTGCTCTCTCCCGGCCCTTGCCCCTGAGCCTGGGGGCCAGGCAGGGGGTCCACACTCCCAGGCCAAGGCAGAACCACATGCACACGTCTGTTCCTGCCCCCTGCACCGGCAGAGAGCTCGGGGGAGCCAGAGTCTGTCAGGCAGCTGCTGGGCTGGCCGCCTGTGTGGGAAGGGGCAGAGCCGACCTAGGGCCACACTGGGCCTCTTGCTCTCCCTGCTGCCCTGAGGCTGCTCGGCCAAAGAGGTCTTGGGCATCTAGCCCCTTGCTGGTCCCTTCCCTCTGACGAGGCCCTCTGAGCTCCAGCACCTTGCAGTGTGGAGACAGCCCCTGCCAGCAACCTCCTCTCCAAGGAGGCCTCAAGCGAGGCCTAGGCCCAGGGGAAAGGCACCAGCGGGGATGAGCCTGGGGAGGCGCCCGGGCATGTCTGGACCCAGTCCCCGCAGCCTGCCCCTTGCTGGGGCAGTACCCCCGGAGGCCAGGAAGGTCTGGGCAAGGCTGGCCAGGGGCAGGGGCCCTGCTGGGTCCTGCCCCTGGCCTGTGGGGCCTCTGAGCACAACCGGCCCTCTCCCGCTGGAAGACCTCCCCGGCTGCCTCCAAAGGCCGCTTTGCAAGCACTCTCGCCGGCTGTTCCCGCCAGCCGCGCCCAACGCTCCCAAGCTCGGGAGAAAAGCGCTTCGGGGTGGTGCTCTCTCCCGGCCCTTGCCCCTGAGCCTGGGGGCCAGGCAGGGGGTCCACACTCCCAGGCCAAGGCAGAACCACATGCACACGTCTGTTCCTGCCCCCTGCACCGGCAGAGAGCTCGGGGGAGCCAGAGTCTGTCAGGCAGCTGCTGGGCTGGCCGCCTGTGTGGGAAGGGGCAGAGCCGACCTAGGGGCACACTGGGCCTCTTGCTCTCCCTGCTGCCCTGAGGCTGCTGGGCCAAAGAGGTCTTGGGCATCCAGCCCCTTGCTGGTCCCTTCCCTCTGACGAGGCCCTCTGAGCTCCAGCCCCTTGCAGTGTGGAGACAGCCCCTGCCAGCAACCTCCTCTCCAAGGAGGCCTCAAGCGAGGCCTAGGCCCAGGGGAAAGGCACCAGCGGGGATGAGCCTGGGGAGGCGCCCGGGCATGTCTGGACCCAGTCCCCGCAGCCTGCCCCTTGCTGGGGCAGTACGCCCGGAGGCCAGGAAGGTCTGGGCAAGGCTGGCCAGGGGCAGGGGCCCTGCTGGGTCCTGCCCCTGGCCTGTGGGGCCTCTGAGCACAACCGGCCCTCTCCCGCTGGAAGACCTCCCCGGCTGCCTCCAAAGGCCGCTTTGCAAGCACTCTCGCCGGCTGTTCCCGCCAGCCGCGCACAACGCTCCCAAGCCCGGGAGAAAAGCGCTTCGGGGTGGTGCTCTCTCCCGGCCCTTGCCCCTGAGCCTGGGGGCCAGGCAGGGGGTCCACACTCCCAGGCCAAGGCAGAACCACATGCACACGTCTGTTCCTGCCCCCTGCACCGGCAGAGAGCTCGGGGGAGCCAGAGTCTGTCAGGCAGCTGCTGGGCTGGCCGCCTGTGTGGGAAGGGGCAGAGCCGACCTAGGGGCACACTGGGCCTCTTGCTCTCCCTGCTGCCCTGAGGCTGCTGGGCCAAAGAGGTCTTGGGCATCCAGCCCCTTGCTGGTCCCTTCCCTCTGACGAGGCCCTCTGAGCTCCAGCCCCTTGCAGTGTGGAGACAGCCCCTGCCAGCAACCTCCTCTCCAAGGAGGCCTCAAGCGAGGCCTAGGCCCAGGGGAAAGGCACCAGCGGGGATGAGCCTGGGGAGGCGCCCGGGCATGTCTGGACCCAGTCCCCGCAGCCTGCCCCTTGCTGGGGCAGTACCCCCGGAGGCCAGGAAGGTCTGGGCAAGGCTGGCCAGGGGCAGGGGCCCTGCTGGGTCCTGCCCCTGGCCTGTGGGGCCTCTGAGCACAAGCGGCCCTCTCCCGCTGGAAGACCTCCCCGGCTGCCTCCAAAGGCCGCTTTGCAATCACTCTCGCCGGCTGTTCCCGCCAGCCGCGCACAACGCTCCCAAGCCCGGGAGAAAAGCGCTTCGGGGTGGTGCTCTCTCCCGGCCCTTGCCCCTGAGCCTGGGGGCCAGGCAGGGGGTCCACACTCCCAGGCCAAGGCAGAACCACATGCACACGTCTGTTCCTGCCCCCTGCACCGGCAGAGAGCTCGGGGGAGCCAGAGTCTGTCAGGCAGCTGCTGGGCTGGCCGCCTGTGTGGGAAGGGGCAGAGCCGACCTAGGGGCACACTGGGCCTCTTGCTCTCCCTGCTGCCCTGAGGCTGCTGGGCCAAAGAGGTCTTGGGCATCCAGCCCCTTGCTGGTCCCTTCCCTCTGACGAGGCCCTCTGAGCTCCAGCCCCTTGCAGTGTGGAGACAGCCCCTGCCAGCAACCTCCTCTCCAAGGAGGCCTCAAGCGAGGCCTAGGCCCAGGGGAAAGGCACCAGCGGGGATGAGCCTGGGGAGGCGCCCGGGCATGTCTGGACCCAGTCCCCGCAGCCTGCCCCTTGCTGGGGCAGTACCCCCGGAGGCCAGGAAGGTCTGGGCAAGGCTGGCCAGGGGCAGGGGCCCTGCTGGGTCCTGCCCCTGGCCTGTGGGGCCTCTGAGCACAACCGGCCCTCTCCCGCTGGAAGACCTCCCCGGCTGCCTCCAAAGGCCGCTTTGCAAGCACTCTCGCCGGCTGTTCCCGCCAGCCGCGCCCAACGCTCCCAAGCCCGGGAGAAAAGCGCTTCGGGGTGGTGCTCTCTCCCGGCCCTTGCCCCTGAGCCTGGGGGCCAGGCAGGGGGTCCACACTCCCAGGCCAAGGCAGAACCACATGCACACGTCTGTTCCTGCCCCCTGCACCGGCAGAGAGCTCGGGGGAGCCAGAGTCTGTCAGGCAGCTGCTGGGCTGGCCGCCTGTGTGGGAAGGGGCAGAGCCGACCTAGGGGCACACTGGGCCTCTTGCTCTCCCTGCTGCCCTGAGGCTGCTGGGCCAAAGAGGTCTTGGGCATCCAGCCCCTTGCTGGTCCCTTCCCTCTGACGAGGCCCTCTGAGCTCCAGCCCCTTGCAGTGTGGAGACAGCCCCTGCCAGCAACCTCCTCTCCAAGGAGGCCTCAAGCGAGGCCTAGGCCCAGGGGAAAGGCACCAGCGGGGATGAGCCTGGGGAGGCGCCCGGGCATGTCTGGACCCAGTCCCCGCAGCCTGCCCCTTGCTGGGGCAGTACCCCCGGAGGCCAGGAAGGTCTGGGCAAGGCTGGCCAGGGGCAGGGGCCCTGCTGGGTCCTGCCCCTGGCCTGTGGGGCCTCTGAGCACAACCGGCCCTCTCCCGCTGGAAGACCTCCCCGGCTGCCTCCAAAGGCCGCTTTGCAAGCACTCTCGCCGGCTGTTCCCGCCAGCCGCGCCCAACGCTCCCAAGCCCGGGAGAAAAGCGCTTCGGGGTGGTGCTCTCTCCCGGCCCTTGCCCCTGAGCCTGGGGGCCAGGCAGGGGGTCCACACTCCCAGGCCAAGGCAGAACCACATGCACACGTCTGTTCCTGCCCCCTGCACCGGCAGAGAGCTCGGGGGAGCCAGAGTCTGTCAGGCAGCTGCTGGGCTGGCCGCCTGTGTGGGAAGGGGCAGAGCCGACCTAGGGGCACACTGGGCCTCTTGCTCTCCCTTCTGCCCTGAGGCTGCTGGGCCAAAGAGGTCTTGGGCATCCAGCCCCTTGCTGGTCCCTTCCCTCTGACGAGGCCCTCTGAGCTCCAGCCCCTTGCAGTGTGGAGAAAGCCCCTGCCAGCAACCTCCTCTCCAAGGAGGCCTCAAGCGAGGCCTAGGCCCAGGGGAAAGGCACCAGCGGGGATGAGCCTGGGGAGGCGCCCGGGCATGTCTGGACCCAGTCCCCGCAGCCTGCCCCTTGCTGGGGCGGTACCCCCGGAGGCCAGGAAGGTCTGGGCAAGGCTGGCCAGGGGCAGGGGCCCTGCTGGGTCCTGCCCCTGGCCTGTGGGGCCTCTGAGCACAACCGGCCCTCTCTCGCTGGAAGACCTCCCCGGCTGCCTCCAAAGGCCGCTTTGCAAGCACTCTCGCCGGCTGTTCCCGCCAGCCGCGCCCAACGCTCCCAAGCCCGGGAGAAAAGCGCTTCGGGGTGGTGCTCTCTCCCGGCCCTTGCCCCTGAGCCTGGGGGCCAGGCAGGGGGTCCACACTCCCAGGCCAAGGCAGAACCACATGCACACGTCTGTTCCTGCCCCCTGCACCGGCAGAGAGCTCGGGGGAGCCAGAGTCTGTCAGGCAGCTGCTGGGCTGGCCGCCTGTGTGGGAAGGGGCAGAGCCGACCTAGGGCCACACTGGGCCTCTTGCTCTCCCTGCTGCCCTGAGGCTGCTGGGCCAAAGAGGTCTTGGGCATCCAGCCCCTTGCTGGTCCCTTCCCTCTGACGAGGCCCTCTGAGCTCCAGCCCCTTGCAGTGTGGAGACAGCCCCTGCCAGCAACCTCCTCTCCAAGGAGGCCTCAAGCGAGGCCTAGGCCCAGGGGAAAGGCACCAGCGGGGATGAGCCTGGGGAGGCGCCCGGGCATGTCTGGACCCAGTCCCCGCAGCCTGCCCCTTGCTGGGGCAGTACCCCCGGAGGCCAGGAAGGTCTGGGCAAGGCTGGCCAGGGGCAGGGGCCCTGCTGGGTCCTGCCCCTGGCCTGTGGGGCCTCTGAGCACAACCGGCCCTCTCCCGCTGGAAGACCTCCCCGGCTGCCTCCAAAGGCCGCTTTGCAAGCACTCTCGCCGGCTGTTCCCGCCAGCCGCGCACAACGCTCCCAAGCCCGGGAGAAAAGCGCTTCGGGGTGGTGCTCTCTCCCGGCCCTTGCCCCTGAGCCTGGGGGCCAGGCAGGGGGTCCACACTCCCAGGCCAAGGCAGAACCACATGCACACGTCTGTTCCTGCCCCCTGCACCGGCAGAGAGCTCGGGGGAGCCAGAGTCTGTCAGGCAGCTGCTGGGCTGGCCGCCTGTGTGGGAAGGGGCAGAGCCGACCTAGGGGCACACTGGGCCTCTTGCTCTCCCTGCTGCCCTGAGGCTGCTGGGCCAAAGAGGTCTTGGGCATCCAGCCCCTTGCTGGTCCCTTCCCTCTGACGAGGCCCTCTGAGCTCCAGCCCCTTGCAGTGTGGAGACAGCCCCTGCCAGCAACCTCCTCTCCAAGGAGGCCTCAAGCGAGGCCTAGGCCCAGGGGAAAGGCACCAGCGGGGATGAGCCTGGGGAGGCGCCTGGGCATGTCTGGACCCAGTCCCCGCAGCCTGCCCCTTGCTGGGGCAGTACGCCCGGAGGCCAGGAAGGTCTGGGCAAGGCTGGCCAGGGGCAGGGGCCCTGCTGGGTCCTGCCCCTGGCCTGTGGGGCCTCTGAGCACAACCGGCCCTCTCCCGCTGGAAGACCTCCCCGGCTGCCTCCAAAGGCCGCTTTGCAAGCACTCTCGCCGGCTGTTCCCGCCAGCCGCGCACAACGCTCCCAAGCCCGGGAGAAAAGCGCTTCGGGGTGGTGCTCTCTCCCGGCCCTTGCCCCTGAGCCTGGGGGCCAGGCAGGGGGTCCACACTCCCAGGCCAAGGCAGAACCACATGCACACGTCTGTTCCTGCCCCCTGCACCGGCAGAGAGCTCGGGGGAGCCAGAGTCTGTCAGGCAGCTGCTGGGCTGGCCGCCTGTGTGGGAAGGGGCAGAGCCGACCTAGGGGCACACTGGGCCTCTTGCTCTCCCTGCTGCCCTGAGGCTGCTGGGCCAAAGAGGTCTTGGGCATCCAGCCCCTTGCTGGTCCCTTCCCTCTGACGAGGCCCTCTGAGCTCCAGCCCCTTGCAGTGTGGAGACAGCCCCTGCCAGCAACCTCCTCTCCAAGGAGGCCTCAAGCGAGGCCTAGGCCCAGGGGAAAGGCACCAGCGGGGATGAGCCTGGGGAGGCGCCCGGGCATGTCTGGACCCAGTCCCCGCAGCCTGCCCCTTGCTGGGGCAGTACCCCCGGAGGCCAGGAAGGTCTGGGCAAGGCTGGCCAGGGGCAGGGGCCCTGCTGGGTCCTGCCCCTGGCCTGTGGGGCCTCTGAGCACAAGCGGCCCTCTCCCGCTGGAAGACCTCCCCGGCTGCCTCCAAAGGCCGCTTTGCAAGCACTCTCGCCGGCTGTTCCCGCCAGCCGCGCACAACGCTCCCAAGCCCGGGAGAAAAGCGCTTCGGGGTGGTGCTCTCTCCCGGCCCTTGCCCCTGAGCCTGGGGGCCAGGCAGGGGGTCCACACTCCCAGGCCAAGGCAGAACCACATGCACACGTCTGTTCCTGCCCCCTGCACCGGCAGAGAGCTCGGGGGAGCCAGAGTCTGTCAGGCAGCTTCTGGGCTGGCCGCCTGTGTGGGAAGGGGCAGAGCCGACCTAGGGGCACACTGGGCCTCTTGCTCTCCCTGCTGCCCTGAGGCTGCTGGGCCAAAGAGGTCTTGGGCATCCAGCCCCTTGCTGGTCCCTTCCCTCTGACGAGGCCCTCTGAGCTCCAGCCCCTTGCAGTGTGGAGACAGCCCCTGCCAGCAACCTCCTCTCCAAGGAGGCCTCAAGCGAGGCCTAGGCCCAGGGGAAAGGCACCAGCGGGGATGAGCCTGGGGAGGCGCCCGGGCATGTCTGGACCCAGTCCCCGCAGCCTGCCCCTTGCTGGGGCAGTACCCCCGGAGGCCAGGAAGGTCTGGGCAAGGCTGGCCAGGGGCAGGGGCCCTGCTGGGTCCTGCCCCTGGCCTGTGGGGCCTCTGAGCACAACCGGCCCTCTCCCGCTGGAAGACCTCCCCGGCTGCCTCCAAAGGCCGCTTTGCAAGCACTCTCGCCGGCTGTTCCCGCCAGCCGCGCCCAACGCTCCCAAGCCCGGGAGAAAAGCGCTTCGGGGTGGTGCTCTCTCCCGGCCCTTGCCCCTGAGCCTGGGGGCCAGGCAGGGGGTCCACACTCCCAGGCCAAGGCAGAAACACATGCACACGTCTGTTCCTGCCCCCTGCACCGGCAGAGAGCTCGGGGGAGCCAGAGTCTGTCAGGCAGCTGCTGGGCTGGCCGCCTGTGTGGGAAGGGGCAGAGCCGACCTAGGGCCACACTGGGCCTCTTGCTCTCCCTGCTGCCCTGAGGCTGCTGGGCCAAAGAGGTCTTGGGCATCCAGCCCCTTGCTGGTCCCTTCCCTCTGACGAGGCCCTCTGAGCTCCAGCCCCTTGCAGTGTGGAGACAGCCCCTGCCAGCAACCTCCTCTCCAAGGAGGCCTCAAGCGAGGCCTAGGCCCAGGGGAAAGGCACCAGCGGGGATGAGCCTGGGGAGGCGCCCGGGCATGTCTGGACCCAGTCCCCGCAGCCTGCCCCTTGCTGGGGCAGTACCCCCGGAGGCCAGGAAGGTCTGGGCAAGGCTGGCCAGGGGCAGGGGCCCTGCTGGGTCCTGCCCCTGGCCTGTGGGGCCTCTGAGCACAACCGGCCCTCTCCCGCTGGAAGACCTCCCCGGCTGCCTCCAAAGGCCGCTTTGCAAGCACTCTCGCCGGCTGTTCCCGCCAGCCGCGCACAACGCTCCCAAGCCCGGGAGAAAAGCGCTTCGGGGTGGTGCTCTCTCCCGGCCCTTGCCCCTGAGCCTGGGGGCCAGGCAGGGGGTCCACACTCCCAGGCCAAGGCAGAACCACATGCACACGTCTGTTCCTGCCCCCTGCACCGGCAGAGAGCTCGGGGGAGCCAGAGTCTGTCAGGCAGCTGCTGGGCTGGCCGCCTGTGTGGGAAGGGGCAGAGCCGACCTAGGGGCACACTGGGCCTCTTGCTCTCCCTGCTGCCCTGAGGCTGCTGGGCCAAAGAGGTCTTGGGCATCCAGCCCCTTGCTGGTCCCTTCCCTCTGACGAGGCCCTCTGAGCTCCAGCCCCTTGCAGTGTGGAGACAGCCCCTGCCAGCAACCTCCTCTCCAAGGAGGCCTCAAGCGAGGCCTAGGCCCAGGGGAAAGGCACCAGCGGGGATGAGCCTGGGGAGGCGCCCGGGCATGTCTGGACCCAGTCCCCGCAGCCTGCCCCTTGCTGGGGCAGTACGCCCGGAGGCCAGGAAGGTCTGGGCAAGGCTGGCCAGGGGCAGGGGCCCTGCTGGGTCCTGCCCCTGGCCTGTGGGGCCTCTGAGCACAACCGGCCCTCTCTCGCTGGAAGACCTCCCCGGCTGCCTCCAAAGGCCGCTTTGCAAGCACTCTCGCCGGCTGTTCCCGCCAGCCGCGCCCAACGCTCCCAAGCCCGGGAGAAAAGCGCTTCGGGGTGGTGCTCTCTCCCGGCCCTTGCCCCTGAGCCTGGGGGCCAGGCAGGGGGTCCACACTCCCAGGCCAAGGCAGAACCACATGCACACGTCTGTTCCTGCCCCCTGCACCGGCAGAGAGCTCGGGGGAGCCAGAGTCTGTCAGGCAGCTGCTGGGCTGGCCGCCTGTGTGGGAAGGGGCAGAGCCGACCTAGGGCCACACTGGGCCTCTTGCTCTCCCTGCTGCCCTGAGGCTGCTGGGCCAAAGAGGTCTTGGGCATCCAGCCCCTTGCTGGTCCCTTCCCTCTGACGAGGCCCTCTGAGCTCCAGCCCCTTGCAGTGTGGAGACAGCCCCTGCCAGCAACCTCCTCTCCAAGGAGGCCTCAAGCGAGGCCTAGGCCCAGGGGAAAGGCACCAGCGGGGATGAGCCTGGGGAGGCGCCCGGGCATGTCTGGACCCAGTCCCCGCAGCCTGCCCCTTGCTGGGGCAGTACCCCCGGAGGCCAGGAAGGTCTGGGCAAGGCTGGCCAGGGGCAGGGGCCCTGCTGGGTCCTGCCCCTGGCCTGTGGGGCCTCTGAGCACAACCGGCCCTCTGCCGCTGGAAGACCTCCCCGGCTGCCTCCAAAGGCCGCTTTGCAAGCACTCTCGCCGGCTGTTCCCGCCAGCCGCGCACAACGCTCCCAAGCCCGGGAGAAAAGCGCTTCGGGGTGGTGCTCTCTCCCGGCCCTTGCCCCTGAGCCTGGGGGCCAGGCAGGGGGTCCACACTCCCAGGCCAAGGCAGAACCACATGCACACGTCTGTTCCTGCCCCCTGCACCGGCAGAGAGCTCGGGGGAGCCAGAGTCTGTCAGGCAGCTGCTGGGCTGGCCGCCTGTGTGGGAAGGGGCAGAGCCGACCTAGGGGCACACTGGGCCTCTTGCTCTCCCTGCTGCGCTGAGGCTGCTGGGCCAAAGAGGTCTTGGGCATCCAGCCCCTTGCTGGTCCCTTCCCTCTGACGAGGCCCTCTGAGCTCCAGCCCCTTGCAGTGTGGAGACAGCCCCTGCCAGCAACCTCCTCTCCAAGGAGGCCTCAAGCGAGGCCTAGGCCCAGGGGAAAGGCACCAGCGGGGATGAGCCTGGGGAGGCGCCCGGGCATGTCTGGACCCAGTCCCCGCAGCCTGCCCCTTGCTGGGGCAGTACCACCGGAGGCCAGGAAGGTCTGGTCAAGGCTGGCCAGGGGCAGGGGCCCTGCTGGGTCCTGCCCCTGGCCTGTGGGGCCTCTGAGCACAAGCGGCCCTCTCCCGCTGGAAGACCTCCCCGGCTGCCTCCAAAGGCCGCTTTGCAAGCACTCTCGCCGGCTGTTGCCGCCAGCCGCGCACAACGCTCCCAAGCCCGGGAGAAAAGCGCTTCGGGGTGGTGCTCTCTCCCGGCCCTTGCCCCTGAGCCTGGGGGCCAGGCAGGGGGTCCACACTCCCAGGCCAAGGCAGAACCACATGCACACGTCTGTTCCTGCCCCCTGCACCGGCAGAGAGCTCGGGGGAGCCAGAGTCTGTCAGGCAGCTGCTGGGCTGGCCGCCTGTGTGGGAAGGGGCAGAGCCGACCTAGGGGCACACTGGGCCTCTTGCTCTCCCTGCTGCCCTGAGGCTGCTGGGCCAAAGAGGTCTTGGGCATCCAGCCCCTTGCTGGTCCCTTCCCTCTGACGAGGCACTCTGAGCTCCAGCCCCTTGCAGTGTGGAGACAGCCCCTGCCAGCAACCTCCTCTCCAAGGAGGCCTCAAGCGAGGCCTAGGCCCAGGGGAAAGGCACCAGCGGGGATGAGCCTGGGGAGGCGCCCGGGCATGTCTGGACCCAGTCCCCGCAGCCTGCCCCTTGCTGGGGCAGTACCCCCGGAGGCCAGGAAGGTCTGGGCAAGGCTGGCCAGGGGCAGGGGCCCTGCTGGGTCCTGCCCCTGGCCTGTGGGGCCTCTGAGCACAACCGGCCCTCTCCCGCTGGAAGACCTCCCCGGCTGCCTCCAAAGGCCGCTGTGCAAGCACTCTCGCCGGCTGTTCCCGCCAGCCGCGCACAACGCTCCCAAGCCCGGGAGAAAAGCGCTTCGGGGTGGTGCTCTCTCCCGGCCCTTGCCCCTGAGCCTGGGGGCCAGGCAGGGGGTCCACACTCCCAGGCCAAGGCAGAACCACATGCACACGTCTGTTCCTGCCCCCTGCACCGGCAGAGAGCTCGGGGGAGCCAGAGTCTGTCAGGCAGCTGCTGGGCTGGCCGCCTGTGTGGGAAGGGGCAGAGCCGACCTAGGGGCACACTGGGCCTCTTGCTCTCCCTGCTGCCCTGAGGCTGCTGGGCCAAAGAGGTCTTGGGCATCCAGCCCCTTGCTGGTCCCTTCCCTCTGACGAGGCCCTCTGAGCTCCAGCCCCTTGCAGTGTGGAGACAGCCCCTGCCAGCAACCTCCTCTCCAAGGAGGCCTCAAGCGAGGCCTAGGCCCAGGGGAAAGGCACCAGCGGGGATGAGCCTGGGGAGGCGCCCGGGCATGTCTGGACCCAGTCCCCGCAGCCTGCCCCTTGCTGGGGCAGTACCACCGGAGGCCAGGAAGGTCTGGGCAAGGCTGGCCAGGGGCAGGGGCCCTGCTGGGTCCTGCCCCTGGCCTGTGGGGCCTCTGAGCACAAGCGGCCCTCTCCCGCTGGAAGACCTCCCCGGCTGCCTCCAAAGGCCGCTTTGCAAGCACTCTCGCCGGCTGTTCCCGCCAGCCGCGCACAACGCTCCCAAGCCCGGGAGAAAAGCGCTTCGGGGTGGTGCTCTCTCCCGGCCCTTGCCCCTGAGCCTGGGGGCCAGGCAGGGGGTCCACACTCCCAGGCCAAGGGAGAACCACATGCACACGTCTGTTCCTGCCCCCTGCACCGGCAGAGAGCTCGGGGGAGCCAGAGTCTGTCAGGCAGCTGCTGGGCTGGCCGCCTGTGTGGGAAGGGGCAGAGCCGACCTAGGGGCACACTGGGCCTCTTGCTCTCCCTGCTGCCCTGAGGCTGCTGGGCCAAAGAGGTCTTGGGCATCCAGCCCCTTGCTGGTCCCTTCCCTCTGACGAGGCCCTCTGAGCTCCAGCCCCTTGCAGTGTGGAGACAGCCCCTGCCAGCAACCTCCTCTCCAAGGAGGCCTCAAGCGAGGCCTAGGCCCAGGGGAAAGGCACCAGCGGGGATGAGCCTGGGGAGGCGCCCGGGCATGTCTGGACCCAGTCCCCGCAGCCTGCCCCTTGCTGGGGCAGTACCCCCGGAGGCCAGGAAGGTCTGGGCAAGGCTGGCCAGGGGCAGGGGCCCTGCTGGGTCCTGCCCCTGGCCTGTGGGGCCTCTGAGCACAACCGGCCCTCTCCCGCTGGAAGACCTCCCCGGCTGCCTCCAAAGGCCGCTTTGCAAGCACTCTCGCCGGCTGTTCCCGCCAGCCGCGCCCAACGCTCCCAAGCCCGGGAGAAAAGCGCTTCGGGGTGGTGCTCTCTCCCGGCCCTTGCCCCTGAGCCTGGGGGCCAGGCAGGGGGTCCACACTCCCAGGCCAAGGCAGAACCACATGCACACGTCTGTTCCTGCCCCCTGCACCGGCAGAGAGCTCGGGGGAGCCAGAGTCTGTCAGGCAGCTGCTGGGCTGGCCGCCTGTGTGGGAAGGGGCAGAGCCGACCTAGGGGCACACTGGGCCTCTTGCTCTCCCTGCTGCCCTGAGGCTGCTGGGCCAAAGAGGTCTTGGGCATCCAGCCCCTTGCTGGTCCCTTCCCTCTGACGAGGCCCTCTGAGCTCCAGCCCCTTGCAGTGTGGAGACAGCCCCTGCCAGCAACCTCCTCTCCAAGGAGGCCTCAAGCGAGGCCTAGGCCCAGGGGAAAGGCACCAGCGGGGATGAGCCTGGGGAGGCGCCCGGGCATGTCTGGACCCAGTCCCCGCAGCCTGCCCCTTGCTGGGGCAGTACCCCCGGAGGCCAGGAAGGTCTGGGCAAGGCTGGCCAGGGGCAGGGGCCCTGCTGGGTCCTGCCCCTGGCCTGTGGGGCCTCTGAGCACAACCGGCCCTCTGCCGCTGGAAGACCTCCCCGGCTGCCTCCAAAGGCCGCTTTGCAAGCACTCTCGCCGGCTGTTCCCGCCAGCCGCGCCCAACGCTCCCAAGCCCGGGAGAAAAGCGCTTCGGGGTGGTGCTCTCTCCCGGCCCTTGCCCCTGAGCCTGGGGGCCAGGCAGGGGGTCCACACTCCCAGGCCAAGGCAAAACCACATGCACACGTCTGTTCCTGCCCCCTGCACCGGCAGAGAGCTCGGGGGAGCCAGAGTCTGTCAGGCAGCTGCTGGGCTGGCCGCCTGTGTGGGAAGGGGCAGAGCCGACCTAGGGCCACACTGGGCCTCTTGCTCTCCCTGCTGCCCTGAGGCTGCTGGGCCAAAGAGGTCTTGGGCATCCAGCCCCTTGCTGGTCCCTTCCCTCTGACGAGGCCCTCTGAGCTCCAGCCCCTTGCAGTGTGGAGACAGCCCCTGCCAGCAACCTCCTCTCCAAGGAGGCCTCAAGCGAGGCCTAGGCCCAGGGGAAAGGCACCAGCGGGGATGAGCCTGGGGAGGCGCCCGGGCATGTCTGGACCCAGTCCCCGCAGCCTGCCCCTTGCTGGGGCAGTACCCCCGGAGGCCAGGAAGGTCTGGGCAAGGCTGGCCAGGGGCAGGGGCCCTGCTGGGTCCTGCCCCTGGCCTGTGGGGCCTCTGAGCACAACCGGCCCTCTCCCGCTGGAAGACCTCCCCGGCTGCCTCCAAAGGCCGCTTTGCAAGCACTCTCGCCGGCTGTTCCCGCCAGCCGCGCACAACGCTCCCAAGCCCGGGAGAAAAGCGCTTCGGGGTGGTGCTCTCTCCCGGCCCTTGCCCCTGAGCCTGGGGGCCAGGCAGGGGGTCCACACTCCCAGGCCAAGGCAGAACCACATGCACACGTCTGTTCCTGCCCCCTGCACCGGCAGAGAGCTCGGGGGAGCCAGAGTCTGGCAGGCAGCTGCTGGGCTGGCCGCCTGTGTGGGAAGGGGCAGAGCCGACCTAGGGGCACACTGGGCCTCTTGCTCTCCCTGCTGCGCTGAGGCTGCTGGGCCAAAGAGGTCTTGGGCATCCAGCCCCTTGCTGGTCCCTTCCCTCTGACGAGGCCCTCTGAGCTCCAGCCCCTTGCAGTGTGGAGACAGCCCCTGCCAGCAACCTCCTCTCCAAGGAGGCCTCAAGCGAGGCCTAGGCCCAGGGGAAAGGCACCAGCGGGGATGAGCCTGGGGAGGCGCCCGGGCATGTCTGGACCCAGTCCCCGCAGCCTGCCCCTTGCTGGGGCAGTACCACCGGAGGCCAGGAAGGTCTGGGCATGGCTGGCCAGGGGCAGGTGCCCTGCTGGGTCCTGCCCCTGGCCTGTGGGGCCTCTGAGCACAAGCGGCCCTCTCCCGCTGGAAGACCTCCCCGGCTGCCTCCAAAGGCCGCTTTGCAAGCACTCTCGCCGGCTGTTCCCGCCAGCCGCGCACAACGCTCCCAAGCCCGGGAGAAAAGCGCTTCGGGGTGGTGCTCTCTCCCGGCCCTTGCCCCTGAGCCTGGGGGCCAGGCAGGGGGTCCACACTCCCAGGCCAAGGCAGAACCACATGCACACGTCTGTTCCTGCCCCCTGCACCGGCAGAGAGCTC
The DNA here is from genome assembly GCF_910594005.1 of Cervus elaphus. NCBI lineage: Eukaryota > Metazoa > Chordata > Mammalia > Artiodactyla > Cervidae > Cervus > Cervus elaphus. The sequence goes on along the minus strand of NW_025316702.1, from coordinate 443,468 downwards.
GGGGGAGCCAGAGTCTGTCAGGCAGCTGCTGGGCTGGCCGCCTGTGTGGGAAGGGGCAGAGCCGACCTAGGGGCACACTGGGCCTCTTGCTCTCCCTGCTGCCCTGAGGCTGCTGGGCCAAAGAGGTCTTGGGCATCCAGCCCCTTGCTGGTCCCTTCCCTCTGACGAGGCCCTCTGAGCTCCAGCCCCTTGCAGTGTGGAGACAGCCCCTGCCAGCAACCTCCTCTCCAAGGAGGCCTCAAGCGAGGCCTAGGCCCAGGGGAAAGGCACCAGCGGGGATGAGCCTGGGGAGGCGCCCGGGCATGTCTGGACCCAGTCCCCGCAGCCTGCCCCTTGCTGGGGCAGTACCCCCGGAGGCCAGGAAGGCCTGGGAAAGGCTGACCAGGGGCAGGGGCACTGCTGGGTCCTGCCCCTGGCCTGTGGGGCCTCTGAGCACAACCGGCCCTCTGCCGCTGGAAGACCTCCCCGGCTGCCTCCAAAGGCCGCTTTGCAAGCACTCTCGCCGGCTGTTCCCGCCAGCCGCGCACAACGCTCCCAAGCCCGGGAGAAAAGCGCTTCGGGGTGGTGCTCTCTCCCGGCCCTTGCCCCTGAGCCTGGGGGCCAGGCAGGGGGTCCACACTCCCAGGCCAAGGCAGAACCACATGCACACGTCTGTTCCTGCCCCCTGCACCGGCAGAGAGCTCGGGGGAGCCAGAGTCTGTCAGGCAGCTGCTGGGCTGGCCGCCTGTGTGGGAAGGGGCAGAGCCGACCTAGGGGCACACTGGGCCTCTTGCTCTCCCTGCTGCGCTGAGGCTGCTGGGCCAAAGAGGTCTTGGGCATCCAGCCCCTTGCTGGTCCCTTCCCTCTGACGAGGCCCTCTGAGCTCCAGCCCCTTGCAGTGTGGAGACAGCCCCTGCCAGCAACCTCCTCTCCAAGGAGGCCTCAAGCGAGGCCTAGGCCCAGGGGAAAGGCACCAGCGGGGATGAGCCTGGGGAGGCGCCCGGGCATGTCTTGACCCAGTCCCCGCAGCCTGCCCCTTGCTGGGGCAGTACCCCCGGAGGCCAGGAAGGTCTGGGCAAGGCTGGCCAGGGGCAGGGGCCCTGCTGGGTCCTGCCCCTGGCCTGTGGGGCCTCTGAGCACAACCGGCCCTCTGCCGCTGGAAGACCTCCCCGGCTGCCTCCAAAGGCCGCTTTGCAAGCACTCTCACCGGCTGTTCCCGCCAGCCGCGCACAACGCTCCCAAGCCCGGGAGAAAAGCGCTTCGGGGTGGTGCTCTCTCCCGGCCCTTGCCCCTGAGCCTGGGGGCCAGGCAGGGGGTCCACACTCCCAGGCCAAGGCAGAACCACATGCACACGTCTGTTCCTGCCCCCTGCACCGGCAGAGAGCTCGGGGGAGCCAGAGTCTGTCAGGCAGCTGCTGGGCTGGCCGCCTGTGTGGGAAGGGGCAGAGCCGACCTAGGGGCACACTGGGCCTCTTGCTCTCCCTGCTGCGCTGAGGCTGCTGGGCCAAAGAGGTCTTGGGCATCCAGCCCCTTGCTGGTCCCTTCCCTCTGACGAGGCCCTCTGAGCTCCAGCCCCTTGCAGTGTGGAGACAGCCCCTGCCAGCAACCTCCTCTCCAAGGAGGCCTCAAGCGAGGCCTAGGCCCAGGGGAAAGGCACCAGCGGGGATGAGCCTGGGGAGGCGCCCGGGCATGTCTGGACCCAGTCCCCGCAGCCTGCCCCTTGCTGGGGCAGTACCACCGGAGGCCAGGAAGGTCTGGGCAAGGCTGGCCAGGGGCAGGGGCCCTGCTGGGTCCTGCCCCTGGCCTGTGGGGCCTCTGAGCACAAGCGGCCCTCTCCCGCTGGAAGACCTCCCCGGCTGCCTCCAAAGGCCGCTTTGCAAGCACTCTCGCCGGCTGTTCCCGCCAGCCGCGCACAACGCTCCCAAGCCCGGGAGAAAAGCGCTTCGGGGTGGTGCTCTCTCCCGGCCCTTGCCCCTGAGCCTGGGGTCCAGGCAGGGGGTCCACACTCCCAGGCCAAGGCAGAACCACATGCACACGTCTGTTCCTGCCCCCTGCACCGGCAGAGAGCTCGGGGGAGCCAGAGTCTGTCAGGCAGCTGCTGGGCTGGCCGCCTGTGTGGGAAGGGGCAGAGCCGACCTAGGGGCACACTGGGCCTCTTGCTCTCCCTGCTGCCCTGAGGCTGCTGGGCCAAAGAGGTCTTGGGCATCCAGCCCCTTGCTGGTTCCTTCCCTCTGACGAGGCACTCTGAGCTCCAGCCCCTTGCAGTGTGGAGACAGCCCCTGCCAGCAACCTCCTCTCCAAGGAGGCCTCAAGCGAGGCCTAGGCCCAGGGGAAAGGCACCAGCGGGGATGAGCCTGGGGAGGCGCCCGGGCATGTCTGGACCCAGTCCCCGCAGCCTGCCCCTTGCTGGGGCAGTACCCCCGGAGGCCAGGAAGGTCTGGGCAAGGCTGGCCAGGGGCAGGGGCCCTGCTGGGTCCTGCCCCTGGCCTGTGGGGCCTCTGAGCACAACCGGCCCTCTCCCGCTGGAAGACCTCCCCGGCTGCCTCCAAAGGCCGCTTTGCAAGCACTCTCGCCGGCTGTTCCCGCCAGCCGCGCACAACGCTCCCAAGCCCGGGAGAAAAGCGCTTCGGGGTGGTGCTCTCTCCCGGCCCTTGCCCCTGAGCCTGGGGGCCAGGCAGGGGGTCCACACTCCCAGGCCAAGGCAGAACCACATGCACACGTCTGTTCCTGCCCCCTGCACCGGCAGAGAGCTCGGGGGAGCCAGAGTCTGTCAGGCAGCTGCTGGGCTGGCCGCCTGTGTGGGAAGGGGCAGAGCCGACCTAGGGCCACACTGGGCCTCTTGCTCTCCCTGCTGCCCTGAGGCTGCTGGGCCAAAGAGGTCTTGGGCATCCAGCCCCTTGCTGGTCCCTTCCCTCTGACGAGGCCCTCTGAGCTCCAGCCCCTTGCAGTGTGGAGACAGCCCCTGCCAGCAACCTCCTCTCCAAGGAGGCCTCAAGCGAGGCCTAGGCCCAGGGGCAAGGCACCAGCGGGGATGAGCCTGGGGAGGCGCCCGTGCATGTCTGGACCCAGTCCCCGCAGCCTGCCCCTTGCTGGGGCAGTACCCCCGGAGGCCAGGAAGGTCTGGGCAAGGCTGGCCAGGGGCAGGGGCCCTGCTGGGTCCTGCCCCTGGCCTGTGGGGCCTCTGAGCACAACCGGCCCTCTCCCGCTGGAAGACCTCCCCGGCTGCCTCCAAAGGCCGCTTTGCAAGCACTCTCGCCGGCTGTTCCCGCCAGCCACGCACAACGCTCCCAAGCCCGGGAGAAAAGCGCTTCGGGGTGGTGCTCTCTCCCGGCCCTTGCCCCTGAGCCTGGGGGCCAGGCAGGGGGTCCACACTCCCAGGCCAAGGCAGAACCACATGCACACGTCTGTTCCTGCCCCCTGTACCGGCAGAGAGCTCGGGGGAGCCAGAGTCTGTCAGGCAGCTGCTGGGCTGGCCGCCTGTGTGGGAAGGGGCAGAGCCGACCTAGGGGCACACTGGGCCTCTTGCTCTCCCTGCTGCCCTGAGGCTGCTGGGCCAAAGAGGTCTTGGGCATCCAGCCCCTTGCTGGTCCCTTCCCTCTGACGAGGCCCTCTGAGCTCCAGCCCCTTGCAGTGTGGAGACAGCCCCTGCCAGCAACCTCCTCTCCAAGGAGGCCTCAAGCGAGGCCTAGGCCCAGGGGAAAGGCACCAGCGGGGATGAGCCTGGGGAGGCGCCCGGGCATGTCTGGACCCAGTCCCCGCAGCCTGCCCCTTGCTGGGGCAGTACCACCGGAGGCCAGGAAGGTCTGGGCAAGGCTGGCCAGGGGCAGGGGCCCTGCTGGGTCCTGCCCCTGGCCTGTGGGGCCTCTGAGCACAAGCGGCCCTCTCCCGCTGGAAGACCTCCCCGGCTGCCTCCAAAGGCCGCTTTGCATGCACTCTCGCCGGCTGTTCCCGCCAGCCGCGCACAACGCTCCCAAGCCCGGGAGAAAAGCGCTTCGGGGTGGTGCTCTCTCCCGGCCCTTGCCCCTGAGCCTGGGGGCCAGGCAGGGGGTCCACACTCCCAGGCCAAGGGAGAACCACATGCACACGTCTGTTCCTGCCCCCTGCACCGGCAGAGAGCTCGGGGGAGCCAGAGTCTGTCAGGCAGCTGCTGGGCTGGCCGCCTGTGTGGGAAGGGGCAGAGCCGACCTAGGGGCACACTGGGCCTCTTGCTCTCCCTGCTGCCCTGAGGCTGCTGGGCCAAAGAGGTCTTGGGCATCCAGCCCCTTGCTGGTCCCTTCCCTCTGACGAGGCCCTCTGAGCTCCAGCCCCTTGCAGTGTGGAGACAGCCCCTGCCAGCAACCTCCTCTCCAAGGAGGCCTCAAGCGAGGCCTAGGCCCAGGGGAAAGGCACCAGCGGGGATGAGCCTGGGGAGGCGCCCGGGCATGTCTGGAGCCAGTCCCCGCAGCCTGCCCCTTGCTGGGGCAGTACCCCCGGAGGCCAGGAAGGTCTGGGCAAGGCTGGCCAGGGGCAGGGGCCCTGCTGGGTCCTGCCCCTGGCCTGTGGGGCCTCTGAGCACAACCGGCCCTCTCCCGCTGGAAGACCTCCCCGGCTGCCTCCAAAGGCCGCTTTGCAAGCACTCTCGCCGGCTGTTCCCGCCAGCCGCGCCCAACGCTCCCAAGCCCGGGAGAAAAGCGCTTCGGGGTGGTGCTCTCTCCCGGCCCTTGCCCCTGAGCCTGGGGGCCAGGCAGGGGGTCCACACTCCCAGGCCAAGGCAAAACCACATGCACACGTCTGTTCCTGCCCCCTGCACCGGCAGAGAGCTCGGGGGAGCCAGAGTCTGTCAGGCAGCTGCTGGGCTGGCCGCCTGTGTGGGAAGGGGCAGAGCCGACCTAGGGCCACACTGGGCCTCTTGCTCTCCCTGCTGCCCTGAGGCTGCTGGGCCAAAGAGGTCTTGGGCATCCAGCCCCTTGCTGGTCCCTTCCCTCTGACGAGGCCCTCTGAGCTCCAGCCCCTTGCAGTGTGGAGACAGCCCCTGCCAGCAACCTCCTCTCCAAGGAGGCCTCAAGCGAGGCCTAGGCCCAGGGGAAAGGCACCAGCGGGGATGAGCCTGGGGAGGCGCCCGGGCATGTCTGGACCCAGTCCCCGCAGCCTGCCCCTTGCTGGGGCAGTACCCCCGGAGGCCAGGAAGGTCTGGGCAAGGCTGGCCAGGGGCAGGGGCCCTGCTGGGTCCTGCCCCTGGCCTGTGGGGCCTCTGAGCACAACCGGCCCTCTGCCGCTGGAAGACCTCCCCGGCTGCCTCCAAAGGCCGCTTTGCAAGCACTCTCGCCGGCTGTTCCCGCCAGCCGCGCACAACGCTCCCAAGCCCGGGAGAAAAGCGCTTCGGGGTGGTGCTCTCTCCCGGCCCTTGCCCCTGAGCCTGGGGGCCAGGCAGGGGGTCCACACTCCCAGGCCAAGGCAGAACCACATGCACACGTCTGTTCCTGCCCCCTGCACCGGCAGAGAGCTCGGGGGAGCCAGAGTCTGGCAGGCAGCTGCTGGGCTGGCCGCCTGTGTGGGAAGGGGCAGAGCCGACCTAGGGGCACACTGGGCCTCTTGCTCTCCCTGCTGCGCTGAGGCTGCTGGGCCAAAGAGGTCTTGGGCATCCAGCCCCTTGCTGGTCCCTTCCCTCTGACGAGGCCCTCTGAGCTCCAGCCCCTTGCAGTGTGGAGACAGCCCCTGCCAGCAACCTCCTCTCCAAGGAGGCCTCAAGCGAGGCCTAGGCCCAGGGGAAAGGCACCAGCGGGGATGAGCCTGGGGAGGCGCCCGGGCATGTCTGGACCCAGTCCCCGCAGCCTGCCCCTTGCTGGGGCAGTACCACCGGAGGCCAGGAAGGTCTGGGCATGGCTGGCCAGGGGCAGGTGCCCTGCTGGGTCCTGCCCCTGGCCTGTGGGGCCTCTGAGCACAAGCGGCCCTCTCCCGCTGGAAGACCTCCCCGGCTGCCTCCAAAGGCCGCTTTGCAAGCACTCTCGCCGGCTGTTCCCGCCAGCCGCGCACAACGCTCCCAAGCCCGGGAGAAAAGCGCTTCGGGGTGGTGCTCTCTCCCGGCCCTTGCCCCTGAGCCTGGGGGCCAGGCAGGGGGTCCACACTCCCAGGCCAAGGCAGAACCACATGCACACGTCTGTTCCTGCCCCCTGCACCGGCAGAGAGCTCGGGGGAGCCAGAGTTTGTCAGGCAGCTGCTGGGCTGGCCGCCTGTGTGGGAAGGGGCAGAGCCGACCTAGGGGCACACTGGGCCTCTTGCTCTCCCTGCTGCCCTGAGGCTGCTGGGCCAAAGAGGTCTTGGGCATCCAGCCCCTTGCTGGTCCCTTCCCTCTGACGAGGCCCTCTGAGCTCCAGCCCCTTGCAGTGTGGAGACAGCCCCTGCCAGCAACCTCCTCTCCAAGGAGGCCTCAAGCGAGGCCTAGGCCCAGGGGAAAGGCACCAGCGGGGATGAGCCTGGGGAGGCGCCCGGGCATGTCTGGACCCAGTCCCCGCAGCCTGCCCCTTGCTGGGGCAGTACCCCCGGAGGCCAGGAAGGCCTGGGAAAGGCTGACCAGGGGCAGGGGCACTGCTGGGTCCTGCCCCTGGCCTGTGGGGCCTCTGAGCACAACCGGCCCTCTGCCGCTGGAAGACCTCCCCGGCTGGCTCCAAAGGCCGCTTTGCAAGCACTCTCGCCGGCTGTTCCCGCCAGCCGCGCACAACGCTCCCAAGCCCGGGAGAAAAGCGCTTCGGGGTGGTGCTCTCTCCCGGCCCTTGCCCCTGAGCCTGGGGGCCAGGCAGGGGGTCCACACTCCCAGGCCAAGGCAGAACCACATGCACACGTCTGTTCCTGCCCCCTGCACCGGCAGAGAGCTCGGGGGAGCCAGAGTCTGTCAGGCAGCTGCTGGGCTGGCCGCCTGTGTGGGAAGGGGCAGAGCCGACCTAGGGGCACACTGGGCCTCTTGCTCTCCCTGCTGCCCTGAGGCTGCTGGGCCAAAGAGGTCTTGGGCATCCAGCCCCTTGCTGGTCCCTTCCCTCTGACGAGGCCCTCTGAGCTCCAGCCCCTTGCAGTGTGGAGACAGCCCCTGCCAGCAACCTCCTCTCCAAGGAGGCCTCAAGCGAGGCCTAGGCCCAGGGGAAAGGCACCAGCGGGGATGAGCCTGGGGAGGCGCCCGGGCATGTCTGGACCCAGTCCCCGCAGCCTGCCCCTTGCTGGGGCAGTACCCCCGGAGGCCAGGAAGGTCTGGGCAAGGCTGGCCAGGGGCAGGGGCCCTGCTGGGTCCTGCCCCTGGCCTGTGGGGCCTCTGAGCACAACCGGCCCTCTGCCGCTGGAAGACCTCCCCGGCTGCCTCCAAAGGCCGCTTTGCAAGCACTCTCGCCGGCTGTTCCCGCCAGCCGCGCACAACGCTCCCAAGCCCGGGAGAAAAGCGCTTCGGGGTGGTGCTCTCTCCCGGCCCTTGCCCCTGAGCCTGGGGGCCAGGCAGGGGGTCCACACTCCCAGGCCAAGGCAGAACCACATGCACACGTCTGTTCCTGCCCCCTGCACCGGCAGAGAGCTCGGGGGAGCCAGAGTCTGTCAGGCAGCTGCTGGGCTGGCCGCCTGTGTGGGAAGGGGCAGAGCCGACCTAGGGGCACACTGGGCCTCTTGCTCTCCCTGCTGCGCTGAGGCTGCTGGGCCAAAGAGGTCTTGGGCATCCAGCCCCTTGCTGGTCCCTTCCCTCTGACGAGGCCCTCTGAGCTCCAGCCCCTTGCAGTGTGGAGACAGCCCCTGCCAGCAACCTCCTCTCCAAGGAGGCCTCAAGCGAGGCCTAGGCCCAGGGGAAAGGCACCAGCGGGGATGAGCCTGGGGAGGCGCCCGGGCATGTCTGGACCCAGTCCCCGCAGCCTGCCCCTTGCTGGGGCAGTACCACCGGAGGCCAGGAAGGTCTGGGCAAGGCTGGCCAGGGGCAGGGGCCCTGCTGGGTCCTGCCCCTGGCCTGTGGGGCCTCTGAGCACAAGCGGCCCTCTCCCGCTGGAAGACCTCCCCGGCTGCCTCCAAAGGCCGCTTTGCAAGCACTCTCGCCGGCTGTTCCCGCCAGCCGCGCACAACGCTCCCAAGCCCGGGAGAAAAGCGCTTCGGGGTGGTGCTCTCTCCCGGCCCTTGCCCCTGAGCCTGGGGGCCAGGCAGGGGGTCCACACTCCCAGGCCAAGGCAGAACCACATGCACACGTCTGTTCCTGCCCCCTGCACCGGCAGAGAGCTCGGGGGAGCCAGAGTCTGTCAGGCAGCTGCTGGGCTGGCCGCCTGTGTGGGAAGGGGCAGAGCCGACCTAGGGGCACACTGGGCCTCTTGCTCTCCCTGCTGCCCTGAGGCTGCTGGGCCAAAGAGGTCTTGGGCATCCAGCCCCTTGCTGGTTCCTTCCCTCTGACGAGGCACTCTGAGCTCCAGCCCCTTGCAGTGTGGAGACAGCCCCTGCCAGCAACCTCCTCTCCAAGGAGGCCTCAAGCGAGGCCTAGGCCCAGGGGAAAGGCACCAGCGGGGATGAGCCTGGGGAGGCGCCCGGGCATGTCTGGACCCAGTCCCTGCAGCCTGCCCCTTGCTGGGGCAGTACCCCCGGAGGCCAGGAAGGTCTGGGCAAGGCTGGCCAGGGGCAGGGGCCCTGCTGGGTCCTGCCCCTGGCCTGTGGGGCCTCTGAGCACAACCGGCCCTCTCCCGCTGGAAGACCTCCCCGGCTGCCTCCAAAGGCCGCTTTGCAAGCACTCTCGCCGGCTGTTCCCGCCAGCCGCGCACAACGCTCCCAAGCCCGGGAGAAAAGCGCTTCGGGGTGGTGCTCTCTCCCAGCCCTTGCCCCTGAGCCTGGGGGCCAGGCAGGGGGTCCACACTCCCAGGCCAAGGCAGAACCACATGCACACGTCTGTTCCTGCCCCCTGCACCGGCAGAGAGCTCGGGGGAGCCAGAGTCTGTCAGGCAGCTGCTGGGCTGGCCGCCTGTGTGGGAAGGGGCAGAGCCGACCTAGGGCCACACTGGGCCTCTTGCTCTCCCTGCTGCCCTGAGGCTGCTGGGCCAAAGAGGTCTTGGGCATCCAGCCCCTTGCTGGTCCCTTCCCTCTGACGAGGCCCTCTGAGCTCCAGCCCCTTGCAGTGTGGAGACAGCCCCTGCCAGCAACCTCCTCTCCAAGGAGGCCTCAAGCGAGGCCTAGGCCCAGGGGCAAGGCACCAGCGGGGATGAGCCTGGGGAGGCGCCCGGGCATGTCTGGACCCAGTCCCCGCAGCCTGCCCCTTGCTGGGGCAGTACCCCCGGAGGCCAGGAAGGTCTGGGCAAGGCTGGCCAGGGGCAGGGGCCCTGCTGGGTCCTGCCCCTGGCCTGTGGGGCCTCTGAGCACAACCGGCCCTCTCCCGCTGGAAGACCTCCCCGGCTGCCTCCAAAGGCCGCTTTGCAAGCACTCTCGCCGGCTGTTCCCGCCAGCCGCGCACAACGCTCCCAAGCCCGGGAGAAAAGCGCTTCGGGGTGGTGCTCTCTCCCGGCCCTTGCCCCTGAGCCTGGGGGCCAGGCAGGGGGTCCACACTCCCAGGCCAAGGCAGAACCACATGCACACGTCTGTTCCTGCCCCCTGTACCGGCAGAGAGCTCGGGGGAGCCAGAGTCTGTCAGGCAGCTGCTGGGCTGGCCGCCTGTGTGGGAAGGGGCAGAGCCGACCTAGGGGCACACTGGGCCTCTTGCTCTCCCTGCTGCCCTGAGGCTGCTGGGCCAAAGAGGTCTTGGGCATCCAGCCCCTTGCTGGTCCCTTCCCTCTGACGAGGCCCTCTGAGCTCCAGCCCCTTGCAGTGTGGAGACAGCCCCTGCCAGCAACCTCCTCTCCAAGGAGGCCTCAAGCGAGGCCTAGGCCCAGGGGAAAGGCACCAGCGGGGATGAGCCTGGGGAGGCGCCCGGGCATGTCTGGACCCAGTCCCCGCAGCCTGCCCCTTGCTGGGGCAGTACCACCGGAGGCCAGGAAGGTCTGGGCAAGGCTGGCCAGGGGCAGGGGCCCTGCTGGGTCCTGCCCCTGGCCTGTGGGGCCTCTGAGCACAAGCGGCCCTCTCCCGCTGGAAGACCTCCCCGGCTGCCTCCAAAGGCCGCTTTGCAAGCACTCTCGCCGGCTGTTCCCGCCAGCCGCGCACAACGCTCCCAAGCCCGGGAGAAAAGCGCTTCGGGGTGGTGCTCTCTCCCGGCCCTTGCCCCTGAGCCTGGGGGCCAGGCAGGGGGTCCACACTCCCAGGCCAAGGGAGAACCACATGCACACGTCTGTTCCTGCCCCCTGCACCGGCAGAGAGCTCGGGGGAGCCAGAGTCTGTCAGGCAGCTGCTGGGCTGGCCGCCTGTGTGGGAAGGGGCAGAGCCGACCTAGGGGCACACTGGGCCTCTTGCTCTCCCTGCTGCCCTGAGGCTGCTGGGCCAAAGAGGTCTTGGGCATCCAGCCCCTTGCTGGTCCCTTCCCTCTGACGAGGCCCTCTGAGCTCCAGCCCCTTGCAGTGTGGAGACAGCCCCTGCCAGCAACCTCCTCTCCAAGGAGGCCTCAAGCGAGGCCTAGGCCCAGGGGAAAGGCACCAGCGGGGATGAGCCTGGGGAGGCGCCCGGGCATGTCTGGAGCCAGTCCCCGCAGCCTGCCCCTTGCTGGGGCAGTACCCCCGGAGGCCAGGAAGGTCTGGGCAAGGCTGGCCAGGGGCAGGGGCCCTGCTGGGTCCTGCCCCTGGCCTGTGGGGCCTCTGAGCACAACCGGCCCTCTCCCACTGGAAGACCTCCCCGGCTGCCTCCAAAGGCCGCTTTGCAAGCACTCTCGCCGGCTGTTCCCGCCAGCCGTGCCCAACGCTCCCAAGCCCGGGAGAAAAGCGCTTCGGGGTGGTGCTCTCTCCCGGCCCTTGCCCCTGAGCCTGGGGGCCAGGCAGGGGGTCCACACTCCCAGGCCAAGGCAGAACCACATGCACACGTCTGTTCCTGCCCCCTGCACCGGCAGAGAGCTCGGGGGAGCCAGAGTCTGTCAGGCAGCTGCTGGGCTGGCCGCCTGTGTGGGAAGGGGCAGAGCCGACCTAGGGCCACACTGGGCCTCTTGCTCTCCCTGCTGCCCTGAGGCTGCTGGGCCAAAGAGGTCTTGGGCATCCAGCCCCTTGCTGGTCCCTTCCCTCTGACGCGGCCCTCTGAGCTCCAGCCCCTTGCAGTGTGGAGACAGCCCCTGGCAGCAACCTCCTCTCCAAGGAGGCCTCAAGCGAGGCCTAGGCCCAGGGGAAAGGCACCAGCGGGGATGAGCCTGGGGAGGCGCCCGGGCATGTCTGGACCCAGTCCCCGCAGCCTGCCCCTTGCTGGGGCAGTACCCCCGGAGGCCAGGAAGGTCTGGGCAAGGCTGGCCAGGGGCAGGGGCCCTGCTGGGTCCTGCCCCTGGCCTGTGGGGCCTCTGAGCACAACCGGCCCTCTCTCGCTGGAAGACCTCCCCGGCTGCCTCCAAAGGCCGCTTTGCAAGCACTCTCGCCGGCTGTTCCCGCCAGCCGCGCCCAACGCTCCCAAGCCCGGGAGAAAAGCGCTTCGGGGTGGTGCTCTCTCCCGGCCCTTGCCCCTGAGCCTGGGGGCCAGGCAGGGGGTCCACACTCCCAGGCCAAGGCAGAACCACATGCACACGTCTGTTCCTGCCCCCTGCACCGGCAGAGAGCTCGGGGGAGCCAGAGTCTGTCAGGCAGCTGCTGGGCTGGCCGCCTGTGTGGGAAGGGGCAGAGCCGACCTAGTGCCACACTGGGCCTCTTGCTCTCCCTGCTGCCCTGAGGCTGCTGGGCCAAAGAGGTCTTGGGCATCCAGCCCCTTGCTGGTCCCTTCCCTCTGACGAGGCCCTCTGAGCTCCAGCCCCTTGCAGTGTGGAACCAGCCCCTGCCAGCAACCTCCTCTCCAAGGAGGCCTCAAGCGAGGCCTAGGCCCAGGGGAAAGGCACCAGCGGGGATGAGCCTGGGGAGGCGCCCGGGCATGTCTGGACCCAGTCCCCGCAGCCTGCCCCTTGCTGGGGCAGTACCCCCGGAGGCCAGGAAGGTCTGGGCAAGGCTGGCCAGGGGCAGGGGCCCTGCTGGGTCCTGCCCCTGGCCTGTGGGGCCTCTGAGCACAACCGGCCCTCTGCCGCTGGAAGACCTCCCCGGCTGCCTCCAAAGGCCGCTTTGCAAGCACTCTCGCCGGCTGTTCCCGCCAGCCGCGCACAACGCTCCCAAGCCCGGGAGAAAAGCGCTTCGGGGTGGTGCTCTCTCCCGGCCCTTGCCCCTGAGCCTGGGGGCCAGGCAGGGGGTCCACACTCCCAGGCCAAGGCAGAACCACATGCACACGTCTGTTCCTGCCCCCTGCACCGGCAGAGAGCTCGGGGGAGCCAGAGTCTGTCAGGCAGCTGCTGGGCTGGCCGCCTGTGTGGGAAGGGGCAGAGCCGACCTAGGGGCACACTGGGCCTCTTGCTCTCCCTGCTGCGCTGAGGCTGCTGGGCCAAAGAGGTCTTGGGCATCCAGCCCCTTGCTGGTCCCTTCCCTCTGACGAGGCCCTCTGAGCTCCAGCCCCTTGCAGTGTGGAGACAGCCCCTGCCAGCAACCTCCTCTCCAAGGAGGCCTCAAGCGAGGCCTAGGCCCAGGGGAAAGGCACCAGCGGGGATGAGCCTGGGGAGGCGCCCGGGCATGTCTGGACCCAGTCCCCGCAGCCTGCCCCTTGCTGGGGCAGTACCACCGGAGGCCAGGAAGGTCTGGGCAAGGCTGGCCAGGGGCAGGGGCCCTGCTGGGTCCTGCCCCTGGCCTGTGGGGCCTCTGAGCACAAGCGGCCCTCTCCCGCTGGAAGACCTCCCCGGCTGCCTCCAAAGGCAGCTTTGCAAGCACTCTCGCCGGCTGTTCCCGCCAGCCGCGCACAACGCTCCCAAGCCCGGGAGAAAAGCGCTTCGGGGTGGTGCTCTCTCCCGGCCCTTGCCCCTGAGCCTGGGGGCCAGGCAGGGGGTCCACACTCCCAGGCCAAGGCAGAACCACATGCACACGTCTGTTCCTGCCCCCTGCACCGGCAGAGAGCTCGGGGGAGCCAGAGTCTGTCAGGCAGCTGCTGGGCTGGCCGCCTGTGTGGGAAGGGGCAGAGCCGACCTAGGGGCACACTGGGCCTCTTGCTCTCCCTGCTGCCCTGAGGCTGCTGGGCCAAAGAGGTCTTGGGCATCCAGCCCCTTGCTGGTCCCTTCCCTCTGACAAGGCCCTCTGAACTCCAGCCCCTTGCAGTGTGGAGACAGCCCCTGCCAGCAACCTCCTCTCCAAGGAGGCCTCAAGCGAGGCCTAGGCCCAGGGGAAAGGCACCAGCGGGGATGAGCCTGGGGAGGCGCCCGGGCATGTCTGGAGCCAGTCCCCGCAGCCTGCCCCTTGCTGGGGCAGTACCCCCGGAGGCCAGGAAGGTCTGGGCAAGGCTGGCCAGGGGCAGGGGCCCTGCTGGGTCCTGCCCCTGGCCTGTGGGGCCTCTGAGCACAACCGGCCCTCTCCCGCTGGAAGACCTCCCCGGCTGCCTCCAAAGGCCGCTTTGCAAGCACTCTCGCCGGCTGTTCCCGCCAGCCGCGCACAACGCTCCCAAGCCCGGGAGAAAAGCGCTTCGGGGTGGTGCTCTCTCCCAGCCCTTGCCCCTGAGCCTGGGGGCCAGGCAGGGGGTCCACACTCCCAGGCCAAGGCAGAACCACATGCACACGTCTGTTCCTGCCCCCTGCACCGGCAGAGAGCTCGGGGGAGCCAGAGTCTGTCAGGCAGCTGCTGGGCTGGCCGCCTGTGTGGGAAGGGGCAGAGCCGACCTAGGGCCACACTGGGCCTCTTGCTCTCCCTGCTGCCCTGAGGCTGCTGGGCCAAAGAGGTCTTGGGCATCCAGCCCCTTGCTGGTCCCTTCCCTCTGACGAGGCCCTCTGAGCTCCAGCCCCTTGCAGTGTGGAGACAGCCCCTGCCAGCAACCTCCTCTCCAAGGAGGCCTCAAGCGAGGCCTAGGCCCAGGGGAAAGGCACCAGCGGGGATGAGCCTGGGGAGGCGCCCGGGCATGTCTGGACCCAGTCCCCGCAGCCTGCCCCTTGCTGGGGCAGTACCACCGGAGGCCAGGAAGGTCTGGGCAAGGCTGGCCAGGGGCAGGGGCCCTGCTGGGTCCTGCCCCTGGCCTGTGGGGCCTCTGAGCACAAGCGGCCCTCTCCCGCTGGAAGACCTCCCCGGCTGCCTCCAAAGGCCGCTTTGCAAGCACTCTCGCCGGCTGTTCCCGCCAGCCGCGCACAACGCTCCCAAGCCCGGGAGAAAAGCGCTTCGGGGTGGTGCTCTCTCCCGGCCCTTGCCCCTGAGCCTGGGGGCCAGGCAGGGGGTCCACACTCCCAGGCCAAGGCAGAACCACATGCACACGTCTGTTCCTGCCCCCTGCACCGGCAGAGAGCTCGGGGGAGCCAGAGTCTGTCAGGCAGCTGCTGGGCTGGCCGCCTGTGTGGGAAGGGGCAGAGCCAACCTAGGGGCACACTGGGCCTCTTGCTCTCCCTGCTGCCCTGAGGCTGCTGGGCCAAAGAGGTCTTGGGCATCCAGCCCCTTGCTGGTCCCTTCCCTCTGACGAGGCCCTCTGAGCTCCAGCCCCTTGCAGTGTGGAGACAGCCCCTGCCAGCAACCTCCTCTCCAAGGAGGCCTCAAGCGAGGCCTAGGCCCAGGGGAAAGGCACCAGCGGGGATGAGCCTGGGGAGGCGCCCGGGCATGTCTGGACCCAGTCCCCGCAGCCTGCCCCTTGCTGGGGCAGTACCCCTGGAGGCCAGGAAGGTCTGGGCAAGGCTGGCCAGGGGCAGGGGCCCTGCTGGGTCCTGCCCCTGGCCTGTGGGGCCTCTGAGCACAAGCGGCCCTCTCCCGCTGGAAGACCTCCCCGGCTGCCTCCAAAGGCCGCTTTGCAAGCACTCTCGCCGGCTGTTCCCGCCAGCCGCGCACAACGCTCCCAAGCCCGGGAGAAAAGCGCTTCGGGGTGGTGCTCTCTCCCGGCCCTTGCCCCTGAGCCTGGGGGCCAGGCAGGGGGTCCACACTCCCAGGCCAAGGCAGAACCACATGCACACGTCTGTTCCTGCCCCCTGCACCGGCAGAGAGCTCGGGGGAGCCAGAGTCTGTCAGGCAGCTGCTGGGCTGGCCGCCTGTGTGGGAAGGGGCAGAGCCGACCTAGGGGCACACTGGGCCTCTTGCTCTCCCTGCTGCCCTGAGGCTGCTGGGCCAAAGAGGTCTTGGGCATCCAGCCCCTTGCTGGTCCCTTCCCTCTGACGAGGCCCTCTGAGCTCCAGCCCCTTGCAGTGTGGAGACAGCCCCTGCCAGCAACCTCCTCTCCAAGGAGGCCTCAAGCGAGGCCTAGGCCCAGGGGAAAGGCACCAGCGGGGATGAGCCTGGGGAGGCGCCCGGGCATGTCTGGACCCAGTCCCCGCAGCCTGCCCCTTGCTGGGGCAGTACCCCCGGAGGCCAGGAAGGTCTGGGCAAGGCTGGCCAGGGGCAGGGGCCCTGCTGGGTCCTGCCCCTGGCCTGTGGGGCCTCTGAGCACAACCGGCCCTCTCCCGCTGGAAGACCTCCCCGGCTGCCTCCAAAGGCCGCTTTGCAAGCACTCTCGCCGGCTGTTCCCGCCAGCCGCGCACAACGCTCCCAAGCCCGGGAGAAAAGCGCTTCGGGGTGGTGCTCTCTCCCGGCCCTTGCCCCTGAGCCTGGGGGCCAGGCAGGGGGTCCACACTCCCAGGCCAAGGCAGAACCACATGCACACGTCTGTTCCTGCCCCCTGCACCGGCAGAGAGCTCGGGGGAGCCAGAGTCTGTCAGGCAGCTGCTGGGCTGGCCGCCTGTGTGGGAAGGGGCAGAGCCGACCTAGGGGCACACTGGGCCTCTTGCTCTCCCTGCTGCCCTGAGGCTGCTGGGCCAAAGAGGTCTTGGGCATCCAGCCCCTTGCTGGTCCCTTCCCTCTGACGAGGCCCTCTGAGCTCCAGCCCCTTGCAGTGTGGAGACAGCCCCTGCCAGCAACCTCCTCTCCAAGGAGGCCTCAAGCGAGGCCTAGGCCCAGGGGAAAGGCACCAGCGGGGATGAGCCTGGGGAGGCGCCCGGGCATGTCTGGACCCAGTCCCCGCAGCCTGCCCCTTGCTGGGGCAGTACCCCCGGAGGCCAGGAAGGTCTGGGCAAGGCTGGCCAGGGGCAGGGGCCCTGCTGGGTCCTGCCCCTGGCCTGTGGGGCCTCTGAGCACAACCGGCCCTCTCCCGCTGGAAGACCTCCCCGGCTGCCTCCAAAGGCCGCTTTGCAAGCACTCTCGCCGGCTGTTCCCGCCAGCCGCGCACAACGCTCCCAAGCCCGGGAGAAAAGCGCTTCGGGGTGGTGCTCTCTCCCAGCCCTTGCCCCTGAGCCTGGGGGCCAGGCAGGGGGTCCACACTCCCAGGCCAAGGCAGAACCACATGCACACGTATGTTCCTGCCCCCTGCACCGGCAGAGAGCTCGGGGGAGCCAGAGTCTGTCAGGCAGCTGCTGGGCTGGCCGCCTGTGTGGGAAGGGGCAGAGCCGACCTAGGGGCACACTGGGCCTCTTGCTCTCCCTGCTGCCCTGAGGCTGCTGGGCCAAAGAGGTCTTGGGCATCCAGCCCCTTGCTGGTCCCTTCCCTCTGACGAGGCCCTCTGAGCTCCAGCCCCTTGCAGTGTGGAGACAGCCCCTGCCAGCAACCTCCTCTCCAAGGAGGCCTCAAGCGAGGCCTAGGCCCAGGGGAAAGGCACCAGCGGGGATGAGCCTGGGGAGGCGCCCGGGCATGTCTGGACCCAGTCCCCGCAGCCTGCCCCTTGCTGGGGCAGTACCCCCGGAGGCCAGGAAGGTCTGGGCAAGGCTGGCCAGGGGCAGGGGCCCTGCTGGGTCCTGCCCCTGGCCTGTGGGGCCTCTGAGCACAACCGGCCCTCTCCCGCTGGAAGACCTCCCCGGCTGCCTCCAAAGGCCGCTTTGCAAGCACTCTCGCCGGCTGTTCCCGCCAGCCGCGCACAACGCTCCCAAGCCCGGGAGAAAAGCGCTTCGGGGTGGTGCTCTCTCCCGGCCCTTGCCCCTGAGCCTGGGGGCCAGGCAGGGGGTCCACACTCCCAGGCCAAGGCAGAACCACATGCACACGTCTGTTCCTGCCCCCTGCACCGGCAGAGAGCTCGGGGGAGCCAGAGTCTGTCAGGCAGCTGCTGGGCTGGCCGCCTGTGTGGGAAGGGGCAGAGCCGACCTAGGGGCACACTGGGCCTCTTGCTCTCCCTGCTGCCCTGAGGCTGCTGGGCCAAAGAGGTCTTGGGCATCCAGCCCTTTGCTGGTCCCTTCCCTCTGACGAGGCCCTCTGAGCTCCAGCCCCTTGCAGTGTGGAGACAGCCCCTGCCAGCAACCTCCTCTCCAAGGAGGCCTCAAGCGAGGCCTAGGCCCAGGGGAAAGGCACCAGCGGGGATGAGCCTGGGGAGGCGCCCGGGCATGTCTGGACCCAGTCCCCGCAGCCTGCCCCTTGCTGGGGCAGTACCCCCGGAGGCCAGGAAGGTCTGGGCAAGGCTGGCCAGGGGCAGGGGCCCTGCTGGGTCCTGCCCCTGGCCTGTGGGGCCTCTGAGCACAACCGGCCCTCTCCCGCTGGAAGACCTCCCCGGCTGCCTCCAAAGGCCGCTTTGCAAGCACTCTCGCCGGCTGTTCCCGCCAGCCGCGCACAACGCTCCCAAGCCCGGGAGAAAAGCGCTTCGGGGTGGTGCTCTCTCCCGGCCCTTGCCCCTGAGCCTGGGGGCCAGGCAGGGGGTCCACACTCCCAGGCCAAGGCAGAACCACATGCACACGTCTGTTCCTGCCCCCTGCACCGGCAGAGAGCTCGGGGGAGCCAGAGTCTGTCAGGCAGCTGCTGGGCTGGCCGCCTGTGTGGGAAGGGGCAGAGCCGACCTAGGGGCACACTGGGCCTCTTGCTCTCCCTGCTGCCCTGAGGCTGCTGGGCCAAAGAGGTCTTGGGCATCCAGCCCCTTGCTGGTCCCTTCCCTCTGACGAGGCCCTCTGAGCGCCAGCCCCTTGCAGTGTGGAGACAGCCCCTGCCAGCAACCTCCTCTCCAAGGAGGCCTCAAGCGAGGCCTAGGCCCAGGGGAAAGGCACCAGCGGGGATGAGCCTGGGGAGGCGCCCGGGCATGTCTGGACCCAGTCCCCGCAGCCTGCCCCTTGCTGGGGCAGTACCCCCGGAGGCCAGGAAGGTCTGGGCAAGGCTGGCCAGGGGCAGGGGCCCTGCTGGGTCCTGCCCCTGGCCTGTGGGGCCTCTGAGCACAACCGGCCCTCTCCCGCTGGAAGACCTCCCCGGCTGCCTCCACAGGCCGCTTTGCAAGCACTCTCGCCGGCTGTTCCCGCCAGCCGCGCACAACGCTCCCAAGCCCGGGAGAAAAGCGCTTCGGGGTGGTGCTCTCTCCCGGCCCTTGCCCCTGAGCCTGGGGGCCAGGCAGGGGGTCCACACTCCCAGGCCAAGGCAGAACCACATGCACACGTCTGTTCCTGCCCCCTGCACCGGCAGAGAGCTCGGGGGAGCCAGAGTCTGTCAGGCAGCTGCTGGGCTGGCCGCCTGTGTGGGAAGGGGCAGAGCCGACCTAGGGGCACACTGGGCCTCTTGCTCTCCCTGCTGCCCTGAGGCTGCTGGGCCAAAGAGGTCTTGGGCATCCAGCCCCTTGCTGGTCCCTTCCCTCTGACGAGGCCCTCTGAGCTCCAGCCCCTTGCAGTGTGGAGACAGCCCCTGCCAGCAACCTCCTCTCCAAGGAGGCCTCAAGCGAGGCCTAGGCCCAGGGGAAAGGCACCAGCGGGGATGAGCCTGGGGAGGCGCCCGGGCATGTCTGGACCCAGTCCCCGCAGCCTGCCCCTTGCTGGGGCAGTACCCCCGGAGGCCAGGAAGGTCTGGGCAAGGCTGGCCAGGGGCAGGGGCCCTGCTGGGTCCTGCCCCTGGCCTGTGGGGCCTCTGAGCACAACCGGCCCTCTCCCGCTGGAAGACCTCCCCGGCTGCCTCCAAAGGCCGCTTTGCAAGCACTCTCGCCGGCTGTTCCCGCCAGCCGCGCACAACGCTCCCAAGCCCGGGAGAAAAGCGCTTCGGGGTGGTGCTCTCTCCCGGCCCTTGCCCCTGAGCCTGGGGGCCAGGCAGGGGGTCCACACTCCCAGGCCAAGGCAGAACCACATGCACACGTCTGTTCCTGCCCCCTGCACCGGCAGAGAGCTCGGGGGAGCCAGAGTCTGTCAGGCAGCTGCTGGGCTGGCCGCCTGTGTGGGAAGGGGCAGAGCCGACCTAGGGCCACACTGGGCCTCTTGCTCTCCCTGCTGCCCTGAGGCTGCTGGGCCAAAGAGGTCTTGGGCATCCAGCCCCTTGCTGGTCCCTTCCCTCTGACGAGGCCCTCTGAGCTCCAGCCCCTTGCAGTGTGGAGACAGCCCCTGCCAGCAACCTCCTCTCCAAGGAGGCCTCAAGCGAGGCCTAGGCCCAGGGGAAAGGCACCAGCGGGGATGAGCCTGGGGAGGCGCCCGGGCATGTCTGGACCCAGTCCCCGCAGCCTGCCCCTTGCTGGGGCAGTACCCCCGGAGGCCAGGAAGGCCTGGGAAAGGCTGGCCAGGGGCAGGGGCCCTGCTGGGTCCTGCCCCTGGCCTGTGGGGCCTCTGAGCACAAGCGGCCCTCTGCCGCTGGAAGACCTCCCCGGCTGCCTCCAAAGGCCGCTTTGCAAGCACTCTCGCCGGCTGTTCCCGCCAGCCGCACACAACGCTCCCAAGCCCGGGAGAAAAGCGCTTCGGGGTGGTGCTCTCTCCCGGCCCTTGCCCCTGAGCCTGGGGGCCAGGCAGGGGGTCCACACTCCCAGGCCAAGGCAGAACCACATGCACACGTCTGTTCCTGCCCCCTGCACCGGCAGAGAGCTCGGGGGAGCCAGAGTCTGTCAGGCAGCTGCTGGGCTGGCCGCCTGTGTGGGAAGGGGCAGAGCCGACCTAGGGGCACACTGGGCCTCTTGCTCTCCCTGCTGCCGTGAGGCTGCTCGGCCAAAGAGGTCTTGGGCATCTAGCCCCTTGCTGGTCCCTTCCCTCTGACGAGGCCCTCTGAGCTCCAGCACCTTGCAGTGTGGAGACAGCCCCTGCCAGCAACCTCCTCTCCAAGGAGGCCTCAAGCGAGGCCTAGGCCCAGGGGAAAGGCACCAGCGGGGATGAGCCTTGGGAGGCGCCCGGGCATGTCTGGACCCAGTCCCCGCAGCCTGCCCCTTGCTGGGGCAGTACCCCCGGAGGCCAGGAAGGTCTGGGCAAGGCTGGCCAGGGGCAGGGGCCCTGCTGGGTCCTGCCCCTGGCCTGTGGGGCCTCTGAGCACAACCGGCCCTCTCCCGCTGGAAGACCTCCCCGGCTGCCTCCAAAGGCCGCTTTGCAAGCACTCTCGCCGGCTGTTCCCGCCAGCCGCGCCCAACGCTCCCAAGCCCGGGAGAAAAGCGCTTCGGGGTGGTGCTCTCTCCCGGCCCTTGCCCCTGAGCCTGGGGGCCAGGCAGGGGGTCCACACTCCCAGGCCAAGGCAGAACCACATGCACACGTCTGTTCCTGCCCCCTGCACCGGCAGAGAGCTCGGGGGAGCCAGAGTCTGTCAGGCAGCTGCTGGGCTGGCCGCCTGTGTGGGAAGGGGCAGAGCCGACCTAGGGGCACACTGGGCCTCTTGCTCTCCCTGCTGCCCTGAGGCTGCTGGGCCAAAGAGGTCTTGGGCATCCAGCCCCTTGCTGGTCCCTTCCCTCTGACGAGGCCCTCTGAGCTCCAGCCCCTTGCAGTGTGGAGACAGCCCCTGCCAGCAACCTCCTCTCCAAGGAGGCCTCAAGCGAGGCCTAGGCCCAGGGGAAAGGCACCAGCGGGGATGAGCCTGGGGAGGCGCCCGGGCATGTCTGGACCCAGTCCCCGCAGCCTGCCCCTTGCTGGGGCAGTACCCCCGGAGGCCAGGAAGGTCTGGGCAAGGCTGGCCAGGGCCAGGGGCCCTGCTGGGTCCTGCCCCTGGCCTGTGGGGCCTCTGAGCACAACCGGCCCTCTCCCGCTGGAAGACCTCCCCGGCTGCCTCCAAAGGCCGCTTTGCAAGCACTCTCGCCGGCTGTTCCCGCCAGCCGCGCACAACGCTCCCAAGCCCGGGAGAAAAGCGCTTCGGGGTGGTGCTCTCTCCCAGCCCTTGCCCCTGAGCCTGGGGGCCAGGCAGGGGGTCCACACTCCCAGGCCAAGGCAGAACCACATGCACACGTCTGTTCCTGCCCCCTGCACCGGCAGAGAGCTCGGGGGAGCCAGAGTCTGTCAGGCAGCTGCTGGGCTGGCCGCCTGTGTGGGAAGGGGCAGAGCCGACCTAGGGCCACACTGGGCCTCTTGCTCTCCCTGCTGCCCTGAGGCTGCTGGGCCAAAGAGGTCTTGGGCATCCAGCCCCTTGCTGGTCCCTTCCCTCTGACGAGGCCCTCTGAGCTCCAGCCCCTTGCAGTGTGGAGACAGCCCCTGCCAGCAACCTCCTCTCCAAGGAGGCCTCAAGCGAGGCCTAGGCCCAGGGGAAAGGCACCAGCGGGGATGAGCCTGGGGAGGCGCCCGGGCATGTCTGGACCCAGTCCCCGCAGCCTGCCCCTTGCTGGGGCAGTACCCCCGGAGGCCAGGAAGGTCTGGGCAAGGCTGGCCAGGGGCAGGGGCCCTGCTGGGTCCTGCCCCTGGCCGGTGGGGCCTCTGAGCACAACCGGCCCTCTCCCGCTGGAAGACCTCCCCGGCTGCCTCCAAAGGCCGCTTTGCAAGCACTCTCGCCGGCTGTTCCCGCCAGCCGCGCACAACGCTCCCAAGCCCGGGAGAAAAGCGCTTCGGGGTGGTGCTCTCTCCCGGCCCTTGCCCCTGAGCCTGGGGGCCAGGCAGGGGGTCCACACTCCCAGGCCAAGGCAGAACCACATGCACACGTCTGTTCCTGCCCCCTGCACCGGCAGAGAGCTCGGGGGAGCCAGAGTCTGTCAGGCAGCTGCTGGGCTGGCCGCCTGTGTGGGAAGGGGCAGAGCCGACCTAGGGGCACACTGGGCCTCTTGCTCTCCCTGCTGCCCTGAGGCTGCTGGGCCAAAGAGGTCTTGGGCATCCAGCCCCTTGCTGGTCCCTTCCCTCTGACGAGGCCCTCTGAGCTCCAGCCCCTTGCAGTGTGGAGACAGCCCCTGCCAGCAACCTCCTCTCCAAGGAGGCCTCAAGCGAGGCCTAGGCCCAGGGGAAAGGCACCAGCGGGGATGAGCCTGGGGAGGCGCCCGGGCATGTCTGGACCCAGTCCCCGCAGCCTGCCCCTTGCTGGGGCAGTACCCCCGGAGGCCAGGAAGGTCTGGGCAAGGCTGGCCAGGGGCAGGGGCCCTGCTGGGTCCTGCCCCTGGCCGGTGGGGCCTCTGAGCACAACCGGCCCTCTCCCGCTGGAAGACCTCCCCGGCTGCCTCCACAGGCCGCTTTGCAAGCACTCTCGCCGGCTGTTCCCGCCAGCCGCGCACAACGCTCCCAAGCCCGGGAGAAAAGCGCTTCGGGGTGGTGCTCTCTCCCGGCCCTTGCCCCTGAGCCTGGGGGCCAGGCAGGGGGTCCACACTCCCAGGCCAAGGCAGAACCACATGCACACGTCTGTTCCTGCCCCCTGCACCGGCAGAGAGCTCGGGGGAGCCAGAGTCTGTCAGGCAGCTGCTGGGCTGGCCGCCTGTGTGGGAAGGGGCAGAGCCGACCTAGGGGCACACTGGGCCTCTTGCTCTCCCTGCTGCCCTGAGGCTGCTGGGCCAAAGAGGTCTTGGGCATCCAGCCCCTTGCTGGTCCCTTCCCTCTGACGAGGCCCTCTGAGCTCCAGCCCCTTGCAGTGTGGAGACAGCCCCTGCCAGCAACCTCTTCTCCAAGGAGGCCTCAAGCGAGGCCTAGGCCCAGGGGAAAGGCACCAGCGGGGATGAGCCTGGGGAGGCGCCCGGGCATGTCTGGACCCAGTCCCCGCAGCCTGCCCCTTGCTGGGGCAGTACCCCCGGAGGCCAGGAAGGTCTGGGCAAGGCTGGCCAGGGGCAGGGGCCCTGCTGGGTCCTGCCCCTGGCCTGTGGGGCCTCTGAGCACAACCGGCCCTCTCCCGCTGGAAGACCTCCCCGGCTGCCTCCAAAGGCCGCTTTGCAAGCACTCTCGCCGGCTGTTCCCGCCAGCCGCGCCCAACGCTCCCAAGCCCGGGAGAAAAGCGCTTCGGGGTGGTGCTCTCTCCCGGCCCTTGCCCCTGAGCCTGGGGGCCAGGCAGGGGGTCCACACTCCCAGGCCAAGGCAGAACCACATGCACACGTCTGTTCCTGCCCCCTGCACCGGCAGAGAGCTCGGGGGAGCCAGAGTCTGTCAGGCAGCTGCTGGGCTGGCCGCCTGTGTGGGAAGGGGCAGAGCCGACCTAGGGGCACACTGGGCCTCTTGCTCTCCCTGCTGCCCTGAGGCTGCTCGGCCAAAGAGGTCTTGGGCATCTAGCCCCTTGCTGGTCCCTTCCCTCTGACGAGGCCCTCTGAGCTCCAGCCCCTTGCAGTGTGGAGACAGCCCCTGCCAGCAACCTCCTCTCCAAGGAGGCCTCAAGCGAGGCCTAGGCCCAGGGGAAAGGCACCAGCCGGGATGAGCCTGGGGAGGCGCCCGGGCATGTCTGGACCCAGTCCCCGCAGCCTGCCCCTTGCTGGGGCAGTACCCCCGGAGGCCAGGAAGGTCTGGGCAAGGCTGGCCAGGGGCAGGGGCCCTGCTGGGTCCTGCCCCTGGCCTGTGGGGCCTCTGAGCACAACCGGCCCTCTGCCGCTGGAAGACCTCCCCGGCTGCCTCCAAAGGCCGCTTTGCAAGCACTCTCGCCGGCTGTTCCCGCCAGCCGCGCCCAACGCTCCCAAGCCCGGGAGAAAAGCGCTTCGGGGTGGTGCTCTCTCCCGGCCCTTGCCCCTGAGCCTGGGGGCCAGGCAGGGGGTCCACACTCCCAGGCCAAGGCAGAACCACATGCACACGTCTGTTCCTGCCCCCTGCACCGGCAGAGAGCTCGGGGGAGCCAGAGTCTGTCAGGCAGCTGCTGGGCTGGCCGCCTGTGTGGGAAGGGGCAGAGCCGACCTAGGGGCACACTGGGCCTCTTGCTCTCCCTGCTGCCCTGAGGCTGCTGGGCCAAAGAGGTCTTGGGCATCCAGCCCCTTGCTGGCCCCTTCCCTCTGACGAGGCCCTCTGAGCGCCAGCCCCTTGCAGTGTGGAGACAGCCCCTGCCAGCAACCTCCTCTCCAAGGAGGCCTCAAGCGAGGCCTAGGCCCAGGGGAAAGGCACCAGCGGGGATGAGCCTGGGGAGGCGCCCGGGCATGTCTGGACCCAGTCCCCGCAGCCTGCCCCTTGCTGGGGCAGTACCCCCGGAGGCCAGGAAGGTCTGGGCAAGGCTGGCCAGGGGCAGGGGCCCTGCTGGGTCCTGCCCCTGGCCGGTGGGGCCTCTGAGCACAACCGGCCCTCTCCCGCTGGAAGACCTCCCCGGCTGCCTCCACAGGCCGCTTTGCAAGCACTCTCGCCGGCTGTTCCCGCCAGCCGCGCACAACGCTCCCAAGCCCGGGAGAAAAGCGCTTCGGGGTGGTGCTCTCTCCCGGCCCTTGCCCCTGAGCCTGGGGGCCAGGCAGGGGGTCCACACTCCCAGGCCAAGGCAGAACCACATGCACACGTCTGTTCCTGCCCCCTGCACCGGCAGAGAGCTCGGGGGAGCCAGAGTCTGTCAGGCAGCTGCTGGGCTGGCCGCCTGTGTGGGAAGGGGCAGAGCCGACCTAGGGGCACACTGGGCCTCTTGCTCTCCCTGCTGCCCTGAGGCTGCTGGGCCAAAGAGGTCTTGGGCATCCAGCCCCTTGCTGGTCCCTTCCCTCTGACGAGGCCCTCTGAGCTCCAGCCCCTTGCAGTGTGGAGACAGCCCCTGCCAGCAACCTCCTCTCCAAGGAGGCCTCAAGCGAGGCCTAGGCCCAGGGGAAAGGCACCAGCGGGGATGAGCCTGGGGAGGCGCCCGGGCATGTCTGGACCCAGTCCCCGCAGCCTGCCCCTTGCTGGGGCAGTACCCCCGGAGGCCAGGAAGGTCTGGGCAAGGCTGGCCAGGGGCAGGGGCCCTGCTGGGTCCTGCCCCTGGCCTGTGGGGCCTCTGAGCACAACCGGCCCTCTCCCGCTGGAAGACCTCCCCGGCTGCCTCCAAAGGCCGCTTTGCAAGCACTCTCGCCGGCTGTTCCCGCCAGCCGCGCACAACGCTCCCAAGCCCGGGAGAAAAGCGCTTCGGGGTGGTGCTCTCTCCCGGCCCTTGCCCCTGAGCCTGGGGGCCAGGCAGGGGGTCCACACTCCCAGGCCAAGGCAGAACCACATGCACACGTCTGTTCCTGCCCCCTGCACCGGCAGAGAGCTCGGGGGAGCCAGAGTCTGTCAGGCAGCTGCTGGGCTGGCCGCCTGTGTGGGAAGGGGCAGAGCCGACCTAGGGCCACACTGGGCCTCTTGCTCTCCCTGCTGCCCTGAGGCTGCTGGGCCAAAGAGGTCTTGGGCATCCAGCCCCTTGCTGGTCCCTTCCCTCTGACGAGGCCCTCTGAGCTCCAGCCCCTTGCAGTGTGGAGACAGCCCCTGCCAGCAACCTCCTCTCCAAGGAGGCCTCAAGCGAGGCCTAGGCCCAGGGGAAAGGCACCAGCGGGGATGAGCCTGGGGAGGCGCCCGGGCATGTCTGGACCCAGTCCCCGCAGCCTGCCCCTTGCTGGGGCAGTACCCCCGGAGGCCAGGAAGGCCTGGGAAAGGCTGGCCAGGGGCAGGGGCCCTGCTGGGTCCTGCCCCTGGCCTGTGGGGCCTCTGAGCACAAGCGGCCCTCTGCCGCTGGAAGACCTCCCCGGCTGCCTCCAAAGGCCGCTTTGCAAGCACTCTCGCCGGCTGTTCCCGCCAGCCGCGCACAACGCTCCCAAGCCCGGGAGAAAAGCGCTTCGGGGTGGTGCTCTCTCCCGGCCCTTGCCCCTGAGCCTGGGGGCCAGGCAGGGGGTCCACACTCCCAGGCCAAGGCAGAACCACATGCACACGTCTGTTCCTGCCCCCTGCACCGGCAGAGAGCTCGGGGGAGCCAGAGTCTGTCAGGCAGCTGCTGGGCTGGCCGCCTGTGTGGGAAGGGGCAGAGCCGACCTAGGGGCACACTGGGCCTCTTGCTCTCCCTGCTGCCGTGAGGCTGCTCGGCCAAAGAGGTCTTGGGCATCTAGCCCCTTGCTGGTCCCTTCCCTCTGACGAGGCCCTCTGAGCTCCAGCACCTTGCAGTGTGGAGACAGCCCCTGCCAGCAACCTCCTCTCCAAGGAGGCCTCAAGCGAGGCCTAGGCCCAGGGGAAAGGCACCAGCGGGGTTGAGCCTGGGGAGGCGCCCGGGCATGTCTGGACCCAGTCCCCGCAGCCTGCCCCTTGCTGGGGCAGTACCACCGGAGGCCAGGAAGGTCTGGGCAAGGCTGGCCAGGGGCAGGGGCCCTGCTGGGTCCTGCCCCTGGCCTGTGGGGCCTCTGAGCACAACCGGCCCTCTCCCGCTGGAAGACCTCCCCGGCTGCCTCCAAAGGCCGCTTTGCAAGCACTCTCGCCGGCTGTTCCCGCCAGCCGCGCCCAACGCTCCCAAGCCCGGGAGAAAAGCGCTTCGGGGTGGTGCTCTCTCCCGGCCCTTGCCCCTGAGCCTGGGGGCCAGGCAGGGGGTCCACACTCCCAGGCCAAGGCAGAACCACATGCACACGTCTGTTCCTGCCCCCTGCACCGGCAGAGAGCTCGGGGGAGCCAGAGTCTGTCAGGCAGCTGCTGGGCTGGCCGCCTGTGTGGGAAGGGGCAGAGCCGACCTAGGGGCACACTGGGCCTCTTGCTCTCCCTGCTGCCCTGAGGCTGCTGGGCCAAAGAGGTCTTGGGCATCCAGCCCCTTGCTGGTCCCTTCCCTCTGACGAGGCCCTCTGAGCTCCAGCCCCTTGCAGTGTGGAGACAGCCCCTGCCAGCAACCTCCTCTCCAAGGAGGCCTCAAGCGAGGCCTAGGCCCAGGGGAAAGGCACCAGCGGGGATGAGCCTGGGGAGGCGCCCGGGCATGTCTGGACCCAGTCCCCGCAGCCTGCCCCTTGCTGGGGCAGTACCCCCGGAGGCCAGGAAGGTCTGGGCAAGGCTGGCCAGGGCCAGGGGCCCTGCTGGGTCCTGCCCCTGGCCTGTGGGGCCTCTGAGCACAACCGGCCCTCTCCCGCTGGAAGACCTCCCCGGCTGCCTCCAAAGGCCGCTTTGCAAGCACTCTCGCCGGCTGTTCCCGCCAGCCGCGCACAACGCTCCCAAGCCCGGGAGAAAAGCGCTTCGGGGTGGTGCTCTCTCCCAGCCCTTGCCCCTGAGCCTGGGGGCCAGGCAGGGGGTCCACACTCCCAGGCCAAGGCAGAACCACATGCACACGTCTGTTCCTGCCCCCTGCACCGGCAGAGAGCTCGGGGGAGCCAGAGTCTGTCAGGCAGCTGCTGGGCTGGCCGCCTGTGTGGGAAGGGGCAGAGCCGACCTAGGGGCACACTGGGCCTCTTGCTCTCCCTGCTGCCCTGAGGCTGCTGGGCCAAAGAGGTCTTGGGCATCCAGCCCCTTGCTGGTCCCTTCCCTCTGACGAGGCCCTCTGAGCTCCAGCCCCTTGCAGTGTGGAGACAGCCCCTGCCAGCAACCTCCTCTCCAAGGAGGCCTCAAGCGAGGCCTAGGCCCAGGGGAAAGGCACCAGCGGGGATGAGCCTGGGGAGGCGCCCGGGCATGTCTGGACCCAGTCCCCGCAGCCTGCCCCTTGCTGGGGCAGTACCCCCGGAGGCCAGGAAGGTCTGGGCAAGGCTGGCCAGGGGCAGGGGCCCTGCTGGGTCCTGCCCCTGGCCGGTGGGGCCTCTGAGCACAACCGGCCCTCTCCCGCTGGAAGACCTCCCCGGCTGCCTCCAAAGGCCGCTTTGCAAGCACTCTCGCCGGCTGTTCCCGCCAGCCGCGCACAACGCTCCCAAGCCCGGGAGAAAAGCGCTTCGGGGTGGTGCTCTCTCCCGGCCCTTGCCCCTGAGCCTGGGGGCCAGGCAGGGGGTCCACACTCCCAGGCCAAGGCAGAACCACATGCACACGTCTGTTCCTGCCCCCTGCACCGGCAGAGAGCTCGGGGGAGCCAGAGTCTGTCAGGCAGCTGCTGGGCTGGCCGCCTGTGTGGGAAGGGGCAGAGCCGACCTAGGGGCACACTGGGCCTCTTGCTCTCCCTGCTGCCCTGAGGCTGCTCGGCCAAAGAGGTCTTGGGCATCTAGCCCCTTGCTGGTCCCTTCCCTCTGACGAGGCCCTCTGAGCTCCAGCCCCTTGCAGTGTGGAGACAGCCCCTGCCAGCAACCTCCTCTCCAAGGAGGCCTCAAGCGAGGCCTAGGCCCAGGGGAAAGGCACCAGCCGGGATGAGCCTGGGGAGGCGCCCGGGCATGTCTGGACCCAGTCCCCGCAGCCTGCCCCTTGCTGGGGCAGTACCCCCGGAGGCCAGGAAGGTCTGGGCAAGGCTGGCCAGGGGCAGGGGCCCTGCTGGGTCCTGCCCCTGGCCTGTGGGGCCTCTGAGCACAACCGGCCCTCTGCCGCTGGAAGACCTCCCCGGCTGCCTCCAAAGGCCGCTTTGCAAGCACTCTCGCCGGCTGTTCCCGCCAGCCGCGCCCAACGCTCCCAAGCCCGGGAGAAAAGCGCTTCGGGGTGGTGCTCTCTCCCGGCCCTTGCCCCTGAGCCTGGGGGCCAGGCAGGGGGTCCACACTCCCAGGCCAAGGCAGAACCACATGCACACGTCTGTTCCTGCCCCCTGCACCGGCAGAGAGCTCGGGGGAGCCAGAGTCTGTCAGGCAGCTGCTGGGCTGGCCGCCTGTGTGGGAAGGGGCAGAGCCGACCTAGGGGCACACTGGGCCTCTTGCTCTCCCTGCTGCCCTGAGGCTGCTGGGCCAAAGAGGTCTTGGGCATCCAGCCCCTTGCTGGTCCCTTCCCTCTGACGAGGCCCTCTGAGCTCCAGCCCCTTGCAGTGTGGAGACAGCCCCTGCCAGCAACCTCCTCTCCAAGGAGGCCTCAAGCGAGGCCTAGGCCCAGGGGAAAGGCACCAGCGGGGATGAGCCTGGGGAGGCGCCCGGGCATGTCTGGACCCAGTCCCCGCAGCCTGCCCCTTGCTGGGGCAGTACGCCCGGAGGCCAGGAAGGTCTGGGCAAGGCTGGCCAGGGGCAGGGGCCCTGCTGGGTCCTGCCCCTGGCCTGTGGGGCCTCTGAGCACAACCGGCCCTCTCCCGCTGGAAGACCTCCCCGGCTGCCTCCAAAGGCCGCTTTGCAAGCACTCTCGCCGGCTGTTCCCGCCAGCCGTGCACAACGCTCCCAAGCCCGGGAGAAAAGCGCTTCGGGGTGGTGCTCTCTCCCGGCCCTTGCCCCTGAGCCTGGGGGCCAGGCAGGGGGTCCACACTCCCAGGCCAAGGCAGAACCACATGCACACGTCTGTTCCTGCCCCCTGCACCGGCAGAGAGCTCGGGGGAGCCAGAGTCTGTCAGGCAGCTGCTGGGCTGGCCGCCTGTGTGGGAAGGGGCAGAGCCGACCTAGGGGCACACTGGGCCTCTTGCTCTCCCTGCTGCCCTGAGGCTGCTCGGCCAAAGAGGTCTTGGGCTTCTAGCCCCTTGCTGGTCCCTTCCCTCTGACGAGGCCCTCTGAGCTCCAGCACCTTGCAGTGTGGAGACAGCCCCTGCCAGCAACCTCCTCTCCAAGGAGGCCTCAAGCGAGGCCTAGGCCCAGGGGAAAGGCACCAGCGGGGATGAGCCTGGGGAGGCGCCCGGGCATGTCTGGACCCAGTCCCCGCAGCCTGCCCCTTGCTGGGGCAGTACCCCCGGAGGCCAGGAAGGTCTGGGCAAGGCTGGCCAGGGGCAGGGGCCCTGCTGGGTCCTGCCCCTGGCCTGTGGGGCCTCTGAGCACAACCGGCCCTCTCCCGCTGGAAGACCTCCCCGGCTGCCTCCAAAGGCCGCTTTGCAAGCACTCTCGCCGGCTGTTCCCGCCAGCCGCGCCCAACGCTCCCAAGCCCGGGAGAAAAGCGCTTCGGGGTGGTGCTCTCTCCCGGCCCTTGCCCCTGAGCCTGGGGCCAGGCAGGGGGTCCACACTCCCAGGCCAAGGCAGAACCACATGCACACGTCTGTTCCTGCCCCCTGCACCGGCAGAGAGCTCGGGGGAGCCAGAGTCTGTCAGGCAGCTGCTGGGCTGGCCGCCTGTGTGGGAAGGGGCAGAGCCGACCTAGGGGCACACTGGGCCTCTTGCTCTCCCTGCTGCCCTGAGGCTGCTCGGCCAAAGAGGTCTTGGGCATCTAGCCCCTTGCTGGTCCCTTCCCTCTGATGAGGCCCTCTGAGCTCCAGCACCTTGCAGTGTGGAGACAGCCCCTGCCAGCAACCTCCTCTCCAAGGAGGCCTCAAGCGAGGCCTAGGCCCAGGGGAAAGGCACCAGCGGGGATGAGCCTGGGGAGGCGCCCGGGCATGTCTGGACCCAGTCCCCGCAGCCTGCCCCTTGCTGGGGCAGTACCCCCGGAGGCCAGGAAGGTCTGGGCAAGGCTGGCCAGGGGCAGGGGCCCTGCTGGGTCCTGCCCCTGGCCTGTGGGGCCTCTGAGCACAACCGGCCCTCTGCCGCTGGAAGACCTCCCCGGCTGCCTCCAAAGGCCGCTTTGCAAGCACTCTCGCCGGCTGTTCCCGCCAGCCGCGCCCAACGCTCCCAAGCCCGGGAGAAAAGCGCTTCGGGGTGGTGCTCTCTCCCGGCCCTTGCCCCTGAGCCTGGGGGCCAGGCAGGGGGTCCACACTCCCAGGCCAAGGCAGAACCACATGCACACGTCTGTTCCTGCCCCCTGCACCGGCAGAGAGCTCGGGGGAGCCAGAGTCTGTCAGGCAGCTGCTGGGCTGGCCGCCTGTGTGGGAAGGGGCAGAGCCGACCTAGGGGCACACTGGGCCTCTTGCTCTCCCTGCTGCCCTGAGGCTGCTGGGCCAAAGAGGTCTTGGGCATCCAGCCCCTTGCTGGTCCCTTCCCTCTGACGAGGCCCTCTGAGCTCCAGCCCCTTGCAGTGTGGAGACAGCCCCTGCCAGCAACCTCCTCTCCAAGGAGGCCTCAAGCGAGGCCTAGGCCCAGGGGAAAGGCACCAGCGGGGATGAGCCTGGGGAGGCGCCCGGGCATGTCTGGACCCAGTCCCCGCAGCCTGCCCCTTGCTGGGGCAGTACGCCCGGAGGCCAGGAAGGTCTGGGCAAGGCTGGCCAGGGGCAGGGGCCCTGCTGGGTCCTGCCCCTGGCCTGTGGGGCCTCTGAGCACAACCGGCCCTCTCCCGCTGGAAGACCTCCCCGGCTGCCTCCAAAGGCCGCTTTGCAAGCACTCTCGCCGGCTGTTCCCGCCAGCCGCGCACAACGCTCCCAAGCCCGGGAGAAAAGCGCTTCGGGGTGGTGCTCTCTCCCGGCCCTTGCCCCTGAGCCTGGGGGCCAGGCAGGGGGTCCACACTCCCAGGCCAAGGCAGAACCACATGCACACGTCTGTTCCTGCCCCCTGCACCGGCAGAGAGCTCGGGGGAGCCAGAGTCTGTCAGGCAGCTGCTGGGCTGGCCGCCTGTGTGGGAAGGGGCAGAGCCGACCTAGGGGCACACTGGGCCTCTTGCTCTCCCTGCTGCCCTGAGGCTGCTGGGCCAAAGAGGTCTTGGGCATCCAGCCCCTTGCTGGTCCCTTCCCTCTGACGAGGCCCTCTGAGCTCCAGCCCCGTGCAGTGTGGAGACAGCCCCTGCCAGCAACCTCCTCTCCAAGGAGGCCTCAAGCGAGGCCTAGGCCCAGGGGAAAGGCACCAGCGGGGATGAGCCTGGGGAGGCGCCCGGGCATGTCTGGACCCAGTCCCCGCAGCCTGCCCCTTGCTGGGGCAGTACCCCCGGAGGCCAGGAAGGTCTGGGCAAGGCTGGCCAGGGGCAGGGGCCCTGCTGGGTCCTGCCCCTGGCCTGTGGGGCCTCTGAGCACAAGCGGCCCTCTCCCGCTGGAAGACCTCCCCGGCTGCCTCCAAAGGCCGCTTTGCAAGCACTCTCGCCGGCTGTTCCCGCCAGCCGCGCACAACGCTCCCAAGCCCGGGAGAAAAGCGCTTCGGGGTGGTGCTCTCTCCCGGCCCTTGCCCCTGAGCCTGGGGGCCAGGCAGGGGGTCCACACTCCCAGGCCAAGGCAGAACCACATGCACACGTCTGTTCCTGCCCCCTGCACCGGCAGAGAGCTCGGGGGAGCCAGAGTCTGTCAGGCAGCTGCTGGGCTGGCCGCCTGTGTGGGAAGGGGCAGAGCCGACCTAGGGGCACACTGGGCCTCTTGCTCTCCCTGCTGCCCTGAGGCTGCTGGGCCAAAGAGGTCTTGGGCATCCAGCCCCTTGCTGGTCCCTTCCCTCTGACGAGGCCCTCTGAGCTCCAGCCCCTTGCAGTGTGGAGACAGCCCCTGCCAGCAACCTCCTCTCCAAGGAGGCCTCAAGCGAGGCCTAGGCCCAGGGGAAAGGCACCAGCGGGGATGAGCCTGGGGAGGCGCCCGGGCATGTCTGGACCCAGTCCCCGCAGCCTGCCCCTTGCTGGGGCAGTACCCCCGGAGGCCAGGAAGGTCTGGGCAAGGCTGGCCAGGGGCAGGGGCCCTGCTGGGTCCTGCCCCTGGCCTGTGGGGCCTCTGAGCACAACCGGCCCTCTCCCGCTGGAAGACCTCCCCGGCTGCCTCCAAAGGCCGCTTTGCAAGCACTCTCGCCGGCTGTTCCCGCCAGCCGCGCCCAACGCTCCCAAGCCCGGGAGAAAAGCGCTTCGGGGTGGTGCTCTCTCCCGGCCCTTGCCCCTGAGCCTGGGGGCCAGGCAGGGGGTCCACACTCCCAGGCCAAGGCAGAAACACATGCACACGTCTGTTCCTGCCCCCTGCACCGGCAGAGAGCTCGGGGGAGCCAGAGTCTGTCAGGCAGCTGCTGGGCTGGCCGCCTGTGTGGGAAGGGGCAGAGCCGACCTAGGGGCACACTGGGCCTCTTGCTCTCCCTGCTGCCCTGAGGCTGCTGGGCCAAAGAGGTCTTGGGCATCCAGCCCCTTGCTGGTCCCTTCCCTCTGACGAGGCCCTCTGAGCTCCAGCCCCTTGCAGTGTGGAGACAGCCCCTGCCAGCAACCTCCTCTCCAAGGAGGCCTCAAGCGAGGCCTAGGCCCAGGGGAAAGGCACCAGCGGGGATGAGCCTGGGGAGGCGCCCGGGCATGTCTGGACCCAGTCCCCGCAGCCTGCCCCTTGCTGGGGCAGTACCCCCGGAGGCCAGGAAGGTCTGGGCAAGGCTGGCCAGGGGCAGGGGCCCTGCTGGGTCCTGCCCCTGGCCTGTGGGGCCTCTGAGCACAACCGGCCCTCTCCCGCTGGAAGACCTCCCCGGCTGCCTCCAAAGGCCGCTTTGCAAGCACTCTCGCCGGCTGTTCCCGCCAGCCGCGCCCAACGCTCCCAAGCCCGGGAGAAAAGCGCTTCGGGGTGGTGCTCTCTCCCGGCCCTTGCCCCTGAGCCTGGGGGCCAGGCAGGGGGTCCACACTCCCAGGCCAAGGCAGAACCACATGCACACGTCTGTTCCTGCCCCCTGTACCGGCAGAGAGCTCGGGGGAGCCAGAGTCTGTCAGGCAGCTGCTGGGCTGGCCGCCTGTGTGGGAAGGGGCAGAGCCGACCTAGGGGCACACTGGGCCTCTTGCTCTCCCTGCTGCCCTGAGGCTGCTGGGCCAAAGAGGTCTTGGGCATCCAGCCCCTTGCTGGTCCCTTCCCTCTGACGAGGCCCTCTGAGCTCCAGCCCCTTGCAGTGTGGAGACAGCCCCTGCCAGCAACCTCCTCTCCAAGGAGGCCTCAAGCGAGGCCTAGGCCCAGGGGAAAGGCACCAGCGGGGATGAGCCTGGGGAGGCGCCCGGGCATGTCTGGACCCAGTCCCCGCAGCCTGCCCCTTGCTGGGGCAGTACCCCCGGAGGCCAGGAAGGTCTGGGCAAGGCTGGCCAGGGGCAGGGGCCCTGCTGGGTCCTGCCCCTGGCCTGTGGGGCCTCTGAGCACAACCGGCCCTCTCTCGCTGGAAGACCTCCCCGGCTGCCTCCAAAGGCCGCTTTGCAAGCACTCTCGCCGGCTGTTCCCGCCAGCCACGCACAACGCTCCCAAGCCCGGGAGAAAAGCGCTTCGGGGTGGTGCTCTCTCCCGGCCCTTGCCCCTGAGCCTGGGGGCCAGGCAGGGGGTCCACACTCCCAGGCCAAGGCAGAACCACATGCACACGTCTGTTCCTGCCCCCTGCACCGGCAGAGAGCTCGGGGGAGCCAGAGTCTGTCAGGCAGCTGCTGGGCTGGCCGCCTGTGTGGGAAGGGGCAGAGCCGACCTAGGGCCACACTGGGCCTCTTGCTCTCCCTGCTGCCCTGAGGCTGCTGGGCCAAAGAGGTCTTGGGCATCCAGCCCCTTGCTGGTCCCTTCCCTCTGACGAGGCCCTCTGAGCTCCAGCCCCTTGCAGTGTGGAGACAGCCCCTGCCAGCAACCTCCTCTCCAAGGAGGCCTCAAGCGAGGCCTAGGCCCAGGGGAAAGGCACCAGCGGGGATGAGCCTGGGGAGGCGCCCGGGCATGTCTGGACCCAGTCCCCGCAGCCTGCCCCTTGCTGGGGCAGTACCCCCGGAGGCCAGGAAGGTCTGGGCAAGGCTGGCCAGGGGCAGGGGCCCTGCTGGGTCCTGCCCCTGGCCTGTGGGGCCTCTGAGCACAACCGGCCCTCTGCCGCTGGAAGACCTCCCCGGCTGCCTCCAAAGGCCGCTTTGCAAGCACTCTCGCCGGCTGTTCCCGCCAGCCGCGCACAACGCTCCTAAGCCCGGGAGAAAAGCGCTTCGGGGTGGTGCTCTCTCCCGGCCCTTGCCCCTGAGCCTGGGGGCCAGGCAGGGGGTCCACACTCCCAGGCCAAGGCAGAACCACATGCACACGTCTGTTCCTGCCCCCTGCACCGGCAGAGAGCTCGGGGGAGCCAGAGTCTGTCAGGCAGCTGCTGGGCTGGCCGCCTGTGTGGGAAGGGGCAGAGCCGACCTAGGGGCACACTGGGCCTCTTGCTCTCCCTGCTGCGCTGAGGCTGCTGGGCCAAAGAGGTCTTGGGCATCCAGCCCCTTGCTGGTCCCTTCCCTCTGACGAGGCCCTCTGAGCTCCAGCCCCTTGCAGTGTGGAGACAGCCCCTGCCAGCAACCTCCTCTCCAAGGAGGCCTCAAGCGAGGCCTAGGCCCAGGGGAAAGGCACCAGCGGGGATGAGCCTGGGGAGGCGCCCGGGCATGTCTGGACCCAGTCCCCGCAGCCTGCCCCTTGCTGGGGCAGTACCACCGGAGGCCAGGAAGGTCTGGGCAAGGCTGGCCAGGGGCAGGGGCCCTGCTGGGTCCTGCCCCTGGCCTGTGGGGCCTCTGAGCACAAGCGGCCCTCTCCCGCTGGAAGACCTCCCCGGCTGCCTCCAAAGGCCGCTTTGCAAGCACTCTCGCCGGCTGTTGCCGCCAGCCGCGCACAACGCTCCCAAGCCCGGGAGAAAAGCGCTTCGGGGTGGTGCTCTCTCCCGGCCCTTGCCCTGAGCCTGGGGGCCAGGCAGGGGGTCCACACTCCCAGGCCAAGGCAGAACCACATGCACACGTCTGTTCCTGCCCCCTGCACCGGCAGAGAGCTCGGGGGAGCCAGAGTCTGTCAGGCAGCTGCTGGGCTGGCCGCCTGTGTGGGAAGGGGCAGAGCCGACGTAGGGCCACACTGGGCCTCTTGCTCTCCCTGCTGCCCTGAGGCTGCTAGGCCAAAGAGGTCTTGGGCATCCAGCCCCTTGCTGGTCCCTTCCCTCTGACGAGGCACTCTGAGCTCCAGCCCCTTGCAGTGTGGAGACAGCCCCTGCCAGCAACCTCCTCTCCAAGGAGGCCTCAAGCGAGGCCTAGGCCCAGGGGAAAGGCACCAGCGGGGATGAGCCTGTGGAGGCGCCCGGGCATGTCTGGACCCAGTCCCCGCAGCCTGCCCCTTGCTGGGGCAGTACCCCCGGAGGCCAGGAAGGTCTGGGCAAGGCTGGCCAGGGGCAGGGGCCCTGCTGGGTCCTGCCCCTGGCCTGTGGGGCCTCTGAGCACAACCGGCCCTCTCCCGCTGGAAGACCTCCCCGGCTGCCTCCAAAGGCCGCTGTGCAAGCACTCTCGCCGGCTGTTCCCGCCAGCCGCGCACAACGCTCCCAAGCCCGGGAGTAAAGCGCTTCGGGGTGGTGCTCTCTCCCAGCCCTTGCCCCTGAGCCTGGGGGCCAGGCAGGGGGTCCACACTCCCAGGCCAAGGCAGAACCACATGCACACGTCTGTTCCTGCCCCCTGCACCGGCAGAGAGCTCGGGGGAGCCAGAGTCTGTCAGGCAGCTGCTGGGCTGGCCGCCTGTGTGGGAAGGGGCAGAGCCGACCTAGGGCCACACTGGGCCTCTTGCTCTCCCTGCTGCCCTGAGGCTGCTGGGCCAAAGAGGTCTTGGGCATCCAGCCCCTTGCTGGTCCCTTCCCTCTGACGAGGCCCTCTGAGCTCCAGCCCCTTGCAGTGTGGAGACAGCCCCTGCCAGCAACCTCCTCTCCAAGGAGGCCTCAAGCGAGGCCTAGGCCCAGGGGAAAGGCACCAGCGGGGATGAGCCTGGGGAGGCGCCCGGGCATGTCTGGACCCAGTCCCCGCAGCCTGCCCCTTGCTGGGGCAGTACCCCCGGAGGCCAGGAAGGTCTGGGCAAGGCTGGCCAGGGGCAGGGGCCCTGCTGGGTCCTGCCCCTGGCCTGTGGGGCCTCTGAGTACAACCGGCCCTCTCCCGCTGGAAGACCTCCCCGGCTGCCTCCAAAGGCCGCTTTGCAAGCACTCTCGCCGGCTGTTCCCGCCAGCCGCGCACAACGCTCCCAAGCCCGGGAGAAAAGCGCTTCGGGGTGGTGCTCTCTCCCGGCCCTTGCCCCTGAGCCTGGGGGCCAGGCAGGGGGTCCACACTCCCAGGCCAAGGCAGAACCACATGCACACGTCTGTTCCTGCCCCCTGCACCGGCAGAGAGCTCGGGGGAGCCAGAGTCTGTCAGGCAGCTGCTGGGCTGGCCGCCTGTGTGGGAAGGGGCAGAGCCGACCTAGGGGCACACTGGGCCTCTTGCTCTCCCTGCTGCCCTGAGGCTGCTGGGCCAAAGAGGTCTTGGGCATCCAGCCCCTTGCTGGTCCCTTCCCTCTGACGAGGCCCTCTGAGCTCCAGCCCCTTGCAGTGTGGAGACAGCCCCTGCCAGCAACCTCCTCTCCAAGGAGGCCTCAAGCGAGGCCTAGGCCCAGGGGAAAGGCACCAGCGGGGATGAGCCTGGGGAGGCGCCCGGGCATGTCTGGACCCAGTCCCCGCAGCCTGCCCCTTGCTGGGGCAGTACCACCGGAGGCCAGGAAGGTCTGGGCAAGGCTGGCCAGGGGCAGGGGCCCTGCTGGGTCCTGCCCCTGGCCTGTGGGGCCTCTGAGCACAAGCGGCCCTCTCCCGCTGGAAGACCTCCCCGGCTGCCTCCAAAGGCCGCTTTGCAAGCACTCTCGCCGGCTGTTCCCGCCAGCCGCGCACAACGCTCCCAAGCCCGGGAGAAAAGCGCTTCGGGGTGGTGCTCTCTCCCGGCCCTTGCCCCTGAGCCTGGGGGCCAGGCAGGGGGTCCACACTCCCAGGCCAAGGGAGAACCACATGCACACGTCTGTTCCTGCCCCCTGCACCGGCAGAGAGCTCGGGGGAGCCAGAGTCTGTCAGGCAGCTGCTGGGCTGGCCGCCTGTGTGGGAAGGGGCAGAGCCGACCTAGGGGCACACTGGGCCTCTTGCTCTCCCTGCTGCCCTGAGGCTGCTGGGCCAAAGAGGTCTTGGGCATCCAGCCCCTTGCTGGTCCCTTCCCTCTGACGAGGCCCTCTGAGCTCCAGCCCCTTGCAGTGTGGAGACAGCCCCTGCCAGCAACCTCCTCTCCAAGGAGGCCTCAAGCGAGGCCTAGGCCCAGGGGAAAGGCACCAGCGGGGATGAGCCTGGGGAGGCGCCCGGGCATGTCTGGACCCAGTCCCCGCAGCCTGCCCCTTGCTGGGGCAGTACCCCCGGAGGCCAGGAAGGTCTGGGCAAGGCTGGCCAGGGGCAGGGGCCCTGCTGGGTCCTGCCCCTGGCCTGTGGGGCCTCTGAGCACAACCGGCCCTCTCCCGCTGGAAGACCTCCCCGGCTGCCTCCAAAGGCCGCTTTGCAAGCACTCTCGCCGGCTGTTCCCGCCAGCCGCGCCCAACGCTCCCAAGCCCGGGAGAAAAGCGCTTCGGGGTGGTGCTCTCTCCCGGCCCTTGCCCCTGAGCCTGGGGGCCAGGCAGGGGGTCCACACTCCCAGGCCAAGGCAGAACCACATGCACACGTCTGTTCCTGCCCCCTGCACCGGCAGAGAGCTCGGGGGAGCCAGAGTCTGTCAGGCAGCTGCTGGGCTGGCCGCCTGTGTGGGAAGGGGCAGAGCCGACCTAGGGGCACACTGGGCCTCTTGCTCTCCCTGCTGCCCTGAGGCTGCTGGGCCAAAGAGGTCTTGGGCATCCAGCCCCTTGCTGGTCCCTTCCCTCTGACGAGGCCCTCTGAGCTCCAGCCCCTTGCAGTGTGGAGACAGCCCCTGCCAGCAACCTCCTCTCCAAGGAGGCCTCAAGCGAGGCCTAGGCCCAGGGGAAAGGCACCAGCGGGGATGAGCCTGGGGAGGCGCCCGGGCATGTCTGGACCCAGTCCCCGCAGCCTGCCCCTTGCTGGGGCAGTACCCCCGGAGGCCAGGAAGGTCTGGGCAAGGCTGGCCAGGGGCAGGGGCCCTGCTGGGTCCTGCCCCTGGCCTGTGGGGCCTCTGAGCACAACCGGCCCTCTCCCGCTGGAAGACCTCCCCGGCTGCCTCCAAAGGCCGCTTTGCAAGCACTCTCGCCGGCTGTTCCCGCCAGCCGCGCCCAACGCTCCCAAGCCCGGGAGAAAAGCGCTTCGGGGTGGTGCTCTCTCCCGGCCCTTGCCCCTGAGCCTGGGGGCCAGGCAGGGGGTCCACACTCCCAGGCCAAGGCAGAACCACATGCACACGTCTGTTCCTGCCCCCTGCACCGGCAGAGAGCTCGGGGGAGCCAGAGTCTGTCAGGCAGCTGCTGGGCTGGCCGCCTGTGTGGGAAGGGGCAGAGCCGACCTAGGGCCACACTGGGCCTCTTGCTCTCCCTGCTGCCCTGAGGCTGCTGGGCCAAAGAGGTCTTGGGCATCCAGCCCCTTGCTGGTCCCTTCCCTCTGACGAGGCCCTCTGAGCTCCAGCCCCTTGCAGTGTGGAGACAGCCCCTGCCAGCAACCTCCTCTCCAAGGAGGCCTCAAGCGAGGCCTAGGCCCAGGGGAAAGGCACCAGCGGGGATGAGCCTGGGGAGGCGCCCGGGCATGTCTGGACCCAGTCCCCGCAGCCTGCCCCTTGCTGGGGCAGTACCCCCGGAGGCCAGGAAGGTCTGGGCAAGGCTGGCCAGGGGCAGGGGCCCTGCTGGGTCCTGCCCCTGGCCTGTGGGGCCTCTGAGCACAACCGGCCCTCTGCCGCTGGAAGACCTCCCCGGCTGCCGCCAAAGGCCGCTTTGCAAGCACTCTCGCCGGCTGTTCCCGCCAGCCGCGCACAACGCTCCCAAGCCCGGGAGAAAAGCGCTTCGGGGTGGTGCTCTCTCCCGGCCCTTGCCCCTGAGCCTGGGGGCCAGGCAGGGGGTCCACACTCCCAGGCCAAGGCAGAACCACATGCACACGTCTGTTCCTGCCCCCTGCACCGGCAGAGAGCTCGGGGGAGCCAGAGTCTGGCAGGCAGCTGCTGGGCTGGCCGCCTGTGTGGGAAGGGGCAGAGCCGACCTAGGGGCACACTGGGCCTCTTGCTCTCCCTGCTGCGCTGAGGCTGCTGGGCCAAAGAGGTCTTGGGCATCCAGCCCCTTGCTGGTCCCTTCCCTCTGACGAGGCCCTCTGAGCTCCAGCCCCTTGCAGTGTGGAGACAGCCCCTGCCAGCAACCTCCTCTCCAAGGAGGCCTCAAGCGAGGCCTAGGCCCAGGGGAAAGGCACCAGCGGGGATGAGCCTGGGGAGGCGCCCGGGCATGTCTGGACCCAGTCCCCGCAGCCTGCCCCTTGCTGGGGCAGTACCACCGGAGGCCAGGAAGGTCTGGGCATGGCTGGCCAGGGGCAGGTGCCCTGCTGGGTCCTGCCCCTGGCCTGTGGGGCCTCTGAGCACAAGCGGCCCTCTCCCGCTGGAAGACCTCCCCGGCTGCCTCCAA
Organism: Cervus elaphus; assembly: GCF_910594005.1. Classification (NCBI taxonomy): domain Eukaryota; kingdom Metazoa; phylum Chordata; class Mammalia; order Artiodactyla; family Cervidae; genus Cervus; species Cervus elaphus. The sequence continues at coordinate 403,377 of NW_025316702.1, read as the reverse complement.
AGGCCGCTTTGCAAGCACTCTCGCCGGCTGTTCCCGCCAGCCGCGCACAACGCTCCCAAGCCCGGGAGAAAAGCGCTTCGGGGTGGTGCTCTCTCCCGGCCCTTGCCCCTGAGCCTGGGGGCCAGGCAGGGGGTCCACACTCCCAGGCCAAGGCAGAACCACATGCACACGTCTGTTCCTGCCCCCTGCACCGGCAGAGAGCTCGGGGGAGCCAGAGTCTGTCAGGCAGCTGCTGGGCTGGCCGCCTGTGTGGGAAGGGGCAGAGCCGACCTAGGGGCACACTGGGCCTCTTGCTCTCCCTGCTGCCCTGAGGCTGCTGGGCCAAAGAGGTCTTGGGCATCCAGCCCCTTGCTGGTCCCTTCCCTCTGACGAGGCCCTCTGAGCTCCAGCCCCTTGCAGTGTGGAGACAGCCCCTGCCAGCAACCTCCTCTCCAAGGAGGCCTCAAGCGAGGCCTAGGCCCAGGGGAAAGGCACCAGCGGGGATGAGCCTGGGGAGGCGCCCGGGCATGTCTGGACCCAGTCCCCGCAGCCTGCCCCTTGCTGGGGCAGTACCCCCGGAGGCCAGGAAGGCCTGGGAAAGGCTGACCAGGGGCAGGGGCACTGCTGGGTCCTGCCCCTGGCCTGTGGGGCCTCTGAGCACAACCGGCCCTCTGCCGCTGGAAGACCTCCCCGGCTGCCTCCAAAGGCCGCTTTGCAAGCACTCTCGCCGGCTGTTCCCGCCAGCCGCGCACAACGCTCCCAAGCCCGGGAGAAAAGCGCTTTGGGGTGGTGCTCTCTCCCGGCCCTTGCCCCTGAGCCTGGGGGCCAGGCAGGGGGTCCACACTCCCAGGCCAAGGCAGAACCACATGCACACGTCTGTTCCTGCCCCCTGCACCGGCAGAGAGCTCGGGGGAGCCAGAGTCTGTCAGGCAGCTGCTGGGCTGGCCGCCTGTGTGGGAAGGGGCAGAGCCGACCTAGGGCCACACTGGGCCTCTTGCTCTCCCTGCTGCCCTGAGGCTGCTCGGCCAAAGAGGTCTTGGGCATCTAGCCCCTTGCTGGTCCCTTCCCTCTGACGAGGCCCTCTGAGCTCCAGCACCTTGCAGTGTGGAGACAGCCCCTGCCAGCAACCTCCTCTCCAAGGAGGCCTCAAGCGAGGCCTAGGCCCAGGGGAAAGGCACCAGCGGGGATGAGCCTGGGGAGGCGCCCGGGCATGTCTGGAGCCAGTCCCCGCAGCCTGCCCCTTGCTGGGGCAGTACCCCCGGAGGCCAGGAAGGTCTGGGCAAGGCTGGCCAGGGGCAGGGGCCCTGCTGGGTCCTGCCCCTGGCCTGTGGGGCCTCTGAGCACAACCGGCCCTCTCCCGCTGGAAGACCTCCCCGGTTGCCTCCAAAGGCCGCTTTGCAAGCACTCTCGCCGGCTGTTCCCGCCAGCCGCGCCCAACGCTCCCAAGCCCGGGAGAAAAGCGCTTCGGGGTGGTGCTCTCTCCCGGCCCTTGCCCCTGAGCCTGGGGGCCAGGCAGGGGGTCCACACTCCCAGGCCAAGGCAGAACCACATGCACACGTCTGTTCCTGCCCCCTGCACCGGCAGAGAGCTCGGGGGAGCCAGAGTCTGTCAGGCAGCTGCTGGGCTGGCCGCCTGTGTGGGAAGGGGCAGAGCCGACCTAGGGGCACACTGGGCCTCTTGCTCTCCCTGCTGCCCTGAGGCTGCTGGGCCAAAGAGGTCTTGGGCATCCAGCCCCTTGCTGGTCCCTTCCCTCTGACGAGGCCCTCTGAGCTCCAGCCCCTTGCAGTGTGGAGACAGCCCCTGCCAGCAACCTCCTCTCCAAGGAGGCCTCAAGCGAGGCCTAGGCCCAGGGGCAAGGCACCAGCGGGGATGAGCCTGGGGAGGCGCCCGGGCATGTCTGGACCCAGTCCCCGCAGCCTGCCCCTTGCTGGGGCAGTACCCCCGGAGGCCAGGAAGGTCTGGGCAAGGCTGGCCAGGGGCAGGGGCCCTGCTGGGTCCTGCCCCTGGCCTGTGGGGCCTCTGAGCACAAGCGGCCCTCTCCCGCTGGAAGACCTCCCCGGCTGCCTCCAAAGGCCGCTTTGCAAGCACTCTCGCCGGCTGTTCCCGCCAGCCGCGCACAACGCTCCCAAGCCCGGGAGAAAAGCGCTTCGGGGTGGTGCTCTCTCCCGGCCCTTGCCCCTGAGCCTGGGGGCCAGGCAGGGGGTCCACACTCCCAGGCCAAGGCAGAACCACATGCACACGTCTGTTCCTGCCCCCTGCACCGGCAGAGAGCTCGGGGGAGCCAGAGTCTGTCAGGCAGCTGCTGGGCTGGCCGCCTGTGTGGGAAGGGGCAGAGCCGACCTAGGGGCACACTGGGCCTCTTGCTCTCCCTGCTGCCCTGAGGCTGCTGGGCCAAAGAGGTCTTGGGCATCCAGCCCCTTGCTGGTCCCTTCCCTCTGACGAGGCCCTCTGAGCTCCAGCCCCTTGCAGTGTGGAGACAGCCCCTGCCAGCAACCTCCTCTCCAAGGAGGCCTCAAGCGAGGCCTAGGCCCAGGGGAAAGGCACCAGCGGGGATGAGCCTGGGGAGGCGCCCGGGCATGTCTGGACCCAGTCCCCGCAGCCTGCCCCTTGCTGGGGCAGTACCCCCGGAGGCCAGGAAGGTCTGGGCAAGGCTGGCCAGGGGCAGGGGCCCTGCTGGGTCCTGCCCCTGGCCTGTGGGGCCTCTGAGCACAAGCGGCCCTCTCCCGCTGGAAGACCTCCCCGGCTGCCTCCAAAGGCCGCTTTGCAAGCACTCTCGCCGGTTGCTCCCGCCAGCCGCGCCCAACGCTCCCAAGCCCGGGAGAAAAGCGCTTCGGGGTGGTGCTCTCTCCCGGCCCTTGCCCCTGAGCCTGGGGGCCAGGCAGGGGGTCCACACTCCCAGGCCAAGGCAGAACCACATGCACACGTCTGTTCCTGCCCCCTGCACCGGCAGAGAGCTCGGGGGAGCCAGAGTCTGTCAGGCAGCTGCTGGGCTGGCCGCCTGTGTGGGAAGGGGCAGAGCCGACCTAGGGCCACACTGGGCCTCTTGCTCTCCCTGCTGCCCTGAGGCTGCTGTGCCAAAGAGGTCTTGGGCATCCAGCCCCTTGCTGGTCCCTTCCCTCTGACGAGGCCCTCTGAGCTCCAGCCCCTTGCAGTGTGGAGACAGCCCCTGCCAGCAACCTCCTCTCCAAGGAGGCCTCAAGCGAGGCCTAGGCCCAGGGGAAAGGCACCAGCGGGGATGAGCCTGGGGAGGCGCCCGGGCATGTCTGGACCCAGTCCCTGCAGCCTGCCCCTTGCTGGGGCAGTACCCCCGGAGGCCAGGAAGGTCTGGGCAAGGCTGGCCAGGGGCAGGGGCCCTGCTGGGTCCTGCCCCTGGCCTGTGGGGCCTCTGAGCACAACCGGCCCTCTGCCGCTGGAAGACCTCCCCGGCTGCCTCCAAAGGCCGCTTTGCAAGCACTCTCGCCGGCTGTTCCCGCCAGCCGCGCACAACGCTCCCAAGCCCGGGAGAAAAGCGCTTCGGGGTGGTGCTCTCTCCCGGCCCTTGCCCCTGAGCCTGGGGGCCAGGCAGGGGGTCCACACTCCCAGGCCAAGGCAGAACCACATGCACACGTCTGTTCCTGCCCCCTGCACCGGCAGAGAGCTCGGGGGAGCCAGAGTCTGTCAGGCAGCTGCTGGGCTGGCCGCCTGTGTGGGAAGGGGCAGAGCCGACCTAGGGGCACACTGGGCCTCTTGCTCTCCCTGCTGCGCTGAGGCTGCTGGGCCAAAGAGGTCTTGGGCATCCAGCCCCTTGCTGGTCCCTTCCCTCTGACGAGGCCCTCTGAGCTCCAGCCCCTTGCAGTGTGGAGACAGCCCCTGCCAGCAACCTCCTCTCCAAGGAGGCCTCAAGCGAGGCCTAGGCCCAGGGGAAAGGCACCAGCGGGGATGAGCCTGGGGAGGCGCCCGGGCATGTCTGGACCCAGTCCCCGCAGCCTGCCCCTTGCTGGGGCAGTACCACCGGAGGCCAGGAAGGTCTGGGCAAGGCTGGCCAGGGGCAGGGGCCCTGCTGGGTCCTGCCCCTGGCCTGTGGGGCCTCTGAGCACAAGCGGCCCTCTCCCGCTGGAAGACCTCCCCGGCTGCCTCCAAAGGCCGCTTTGCAAGCACTCTCGCCGGCTGTTCCCGCCAGCCGCGCACAACGCTCCCAAGCCCGGGAGAAAAGCGCTTCGGGGTGGTGCTCTCTCCCGGCCCTTGCCCCTGAGCCTGGGGTCCAGGCAGGGGGTCCACACTCCCAGGCCAAGGCAGAACCACATGCACACGTCTGTTCCTGCCCCCTGCACCGGCAGAGAGCTCGGGGGAGCCAGAGTCTGTCAGGCAGCTGCTGGGCTGGCCGCCTGTGTGGGAAGGGGCAGAGCCGACCTAGGGGCACACTGGGCCTCTTGCTCTCCCTGCTGCCCTGAGGCTGCTGGGCCAAAGAGGTCTTGGGCATCCAGCCCCTTGCTGGTTCCTTCCCTCTGACGAGGCACTCTGAGCTCCAGCCCCTTGCAGTGTGGAGACAGCCCCTGCCAGCAACCTCCTCTCCAAGGAGGCCTCAAGCGAGGCCTAGGCCCAGGGGAAAGGCACCAGCGGGGATGAGCCTGGGGAGGCGCCCGGGCATGTCTGGACCCAGTCCCCGCAGCCTGCCCCTTGCTGGGGCAGTACCCCCGGAGGCCAGGAAGGTCTGGGCAAGGCTGGCCAGGGGCAGGGGCCCTGCTGGGTCCTGCCCCTGGCCTGTGGGGCCTCTGAGCACAACCGGCCCTCTCCCGCTGGAAGACCTCCCCGGCTGCCTCCAAAGGCCGCTTTGCAAGCACTCTCGCCGGCTGTTCCCGCCAGCCGCGCACAACGCTCCCAAGCCCGGGAGAAAAGCGCTTCGGCGTGGTGCTCTCTCCCAGCCCTTGCCCCTGAGCCTGGGGGCCAGGCAGGGGGTCCACACTCCCAGGCCAAGGCAGAACCACATGCACACGTCTGTTCCTGCCCCCTGCTCCGGCAGAGAGCTCGGGGGAGCCAGAGTCTGTCAGGCAGCTGCTGGGCTGGCCGCCTGTGTGGGAAGGGTCAGAGCCGACCTAGGGCCACACTGGGCCTCTTGCTCTCCCTGCTGCCCTGAGGCTGCTGGGCCAAAGAGGTCTTGGGCATCCAGCCCCTTGCTGGTCCCTTCCCTCTGACGAGGCCCTCTGAGCTCCAGCCCCTTGCAGTGTGGAGACAGCCCCTGCCAGCAACCTCCTCTCCAAGGAGGCCTCAAGCGAGGCCTAGGCCCAGGGGCAAGGCACCAGCGGGGATGAGCCTGGGGAGGCGCCCGGGCATGTCTGGACCCAGTCCCCGCAGCCTGCCCCTTGCTGGGGCAGTACCCCCGGAGGCCAGGAAGGTCTGGGCAAGGCTGGCCAGGGGCAGGGGCCCTGCTGGGTCCTGCCCCTGGCCTGTGGGGCCTCTGAGCACAACCGGCCCTCTCCCGCTGGAAGACCTCCCCGGCTGCCTCCAAAGGCCGCTTTGCAAGCACTCTCGCCGGCTGTTCCCGCCAGCCGCGCACAACGCTCCCAAGCCCGGGAGAAAAGCGCTTCGGGGTGGTGCTCTCTCCCGGCCCTTGCCCCTGAGCCTGGGGGCCAGGCAGGGGGTCCACACTCCCAGGCCAAGGCAGAACCACATGCACACGTCTGTTCCTGCCCCCTGTACCGGCAGAGAGCTCGGGGGAGCCAGAGTCTGTCAGGCAGCTGCTGGGCTGGCCGCCTGTGTGGGAAGGGGCAGAGCCGACCTAGGGGCACACTGGGCCTCTTGCTCTCCCTGCTGCCCTGAGGCTGCTGGGCCAAAGAGGTCTTGGGCATCCAGCCCCTTGCTGGTCCCTTCCCTCTGACGAGGCCCTCTGAGCTCCAGCCCCTTGCAGTGTGGAGACAGCCCCTGCCAGCAACCTCCTCTCCAAGGAGGCCTCAAGCGAGGCCTAGGCCCAGGGGAAAGGCACCAGCGGGGATGAGCCTGGGGAGGCGCCCGGGCATGTCTGGACCCAGTCCCCGCAGCCTGCCCCTTGCTGGGGCAGTACCCCCGGAGGCCAGGAAGGTCTGGGCAAGGCTGGCCAGGGGCAGGGGCCCTGCTGGGTCCTGCCCCTGGCCTGTGGGGCCTCTGAGCACAACCGGCCCTCTCTCGCTGGAAGACCTCCCCGGCTGCCTCCAAAGGCCGCTTTGCAAGCACTCTCGCCGGCTGTTCCCGCCAGCCGCGCCCAACGCTCCCAAGCCCGGGAGAAAAGCGCTTCGGGGTGGTGCTCTCTCCCGGCCCTTGCCCCTGAGCCTGGGGGCCAGGCAGGGGGTCCACACTCCCAGGCCAAGGCAGAACCACATGCACACGTCTGTTCCTGCCGCCTGCACCGGCAGAGAGCTCGGGGGAGCCAGAGTCTGTCAGGCAGCTGCTGGGCTGGCCGCCTGTGTGGGAAGGGGCAGAGCCGACCTAGGGGCACACTGGGCCTCTTGCTCTCCCTGCTGCCCTGAGGCTGCTGGGCCAAAGAGGTCTTGGGCATCCAGCCCCTTGCTGGTCCCTTCCCTCTGACGAGGCCCTCTGAGCTCCAGCCCCTTGCAGTGTGGAACCAGCCCCTGCCAGCAACCTCCTCTCCAAGGAGGCCTCAAGCGAGGCCTAGGCCCAGGGGAAAGGCACCAGCGGGGATGAGCCTGGGGAGGCGCCCGGGCATGTCTGGACCCAGTCCCCGCAGCCTGCCCCTTGCTGGGGCAGTACCCCCGGAGGCCAGGAAGGTCTGGGCAAGGCTGGCCAGGGGCAGGGGCCCTGCTGGGTCCTGCCCCTGGCCTGTGGGGCCTCTGAGCACAACCGGCCCTCTGCCGCTGGAAGACCTCCCCGGCTGCCTCCAAAGGCCGCTTTGCAAGCACTCTCGCCGGCTGTTCCCGCCAGCCGCGCACAACGCTCCCAAGCCCGGGAGAAAAGCGCTTCGGGGTGGTGCTCTCTCCCGGCCCTTGCCCCTGAGCCTGGGGGCCAGGCAGGGGGTCCACACTCCCAGGCCAAGGCAGAACCACATGCACACGTCTGTTCCTGCCCCCTGCACCGGCAGAGAGCTCGGGGGAGCCAGAGTCTGTCAGGCAGCTGCTGGGCTGGCCGCCTGTGTGGGAAGGGGCAGAGCCGACCTAGGGGCACACTGGGCCTCTTGCTCTCCCTGCTGCGCTGAGGCTGCTGGGCCAAAGAGGTCTTGGGCATCCAGCCCCTTGCTGGTCCCTTCCCTCTGACGAGGCCCTCTGAGCTCCAGCCCCTTGCAGTGTGGAGACAGCCCCTGCCAGCAACCTCCTCTCCAAGGAGGCCTCAAGCGAGGCCTAGGCCCAGGGGAAAGGCACCAGCGGGGATGAGCCTGGGGAGGCGCCCGGGCATGTCTGGACCCAGTCCCCGCAGCCTGCCCCTTGCTGGGGCAGTACCACCGGAGGCCAGGAAGGTCTGGGCAAGGCTGGCCAGGGGCAGGGGCCCTGCTGGGTCCTGCCCCTGGCCTGTGGGGCCTCTGAGCACAAGCGGCCCTCTCCCGCTGGAAGACCTCCCCGGCTGCCTCCAAAGGCCGCTTTGCAAGCACTCTCGCCGGCTGTTCCCGCCAGCCGCGCACAACGCTCCCAAGCCCGGGAGAAAAGCGCTTCGGGGTGGTGCTCTCTCCCGGCCCTTGCCCCTGAGCCTGGGGGCCAGGCAGGGGGTCCACACTCCCAGGCCAAGGCAGAACCACATGCACACGTCTGTTCCTGCCCCCTGCACCGGCAGAGAGCTCGTTGGAGCCAGAGTCTGTCAGGCAGCTGCTGGGCTGGCCGCCTGTGTGGGAAGGGGCAGAGCCGACCTAGGGGCACACTGGGCCTCTTGCTCTCCCTGCTGCCCTGAGGCTGCTGGGCCAAAGAGGTCTTGGGCATCCAGCCCCTTGCTGGTCCCTTCCCTCTGACGAGGCCCTCTGAGCTCCAGCCCCTTGCAGTGTGGAGACAGCCCCTGCCAGCAACCTCCTCTCCAAGGAGGCCTCAAGCGAGGCCTAGGCCCAGGGGAAAGGCACCAGCGGGGATGAGCCTGGGGAGGCGCCCGGGCATGTCTGGAGCCAGTCCCCGCAGCCTGCCCCTTGCTGGGGCAGTACCCCCGGAGGCCAGGAAGGTCTGGGCAAGGCTGGCCAGGGGCACGGGCCCTGCTGGGTCCTGCCCCTGGCCTGTGGGGCCTCTGAGCACAACCGGCCCTCTCCCGCTGGAAGACCTCCCCGGCTGCCTCCAAAGGCCGCTTTGCAAGCACTCTCGCCGGCTGTTCCCGCCAGCCGCGCACAACGCTCCCAAGCCCGGGAGAAAAGCGCTTCGGGGTGGTGCTCTCTCCCGGCCCTTGCCCCTGAGCCTGGGGGCCAGGCAGGGGGTCCACACTCCCAGGCCAAGGCAGAACCACATGCACACGTCTGTTCCTGCCCCCTGCACCGGCAGAGAGCTCGGGGGAGCCAGAGTCTGTCAGGCAGCTGCTGGGCTGGCCGCCTGTGTGGGAAGGGGCAGAGCCGACCTAGGGCCACACTGGGCCTCTTGCTCTCCCTGCTGCCCTGAGGCTGCTGGGCCAAAGAGGTCTTGGGCATCCAGCCCCTTGCTGGTCCCTTCCCTCTGACGAGGCCCTCTGAGCTCCAGCCCCTTGCAGTGTGGAGACAGCCCCTGCCAGCAACCTCCTCTCCAAGGAGGCCTCAAGCGAGGCCTAGGCCCAGGGGAAAGGCACCAGCGGGGATGAGCCTGGGGAGGCGCCCGGGCATGTCTGGACCCAGTCCCCGCAGCCTGCCCCTTGCTGGGGCAGTACCCCCGGAGGCCAGGAAGGTCTGGGCAAGGCTGGCCAGGGGCAGGGGCCCTGCTGGGTCCTGCCCCTGGCCTGTGGGGCCTCTGAGCACAACCGGCCCTCTCCCGCTGGAAGACCTCCCCGGCTGCCTCCAAAGGCCGCTTTGCAAGCACTCTCGCCGGCTGTTGCCGCCAGCCGCGCACAACGCTCCCAAGCCCGGGAGAAGAGCGCTTCGGGGTGGTGCTCTCTCCCGGCCCTTGCCCCTGAGCCTGGGGGCCAGGCAGGGGGTCCACACTCCCAGGCCAAGGCAGAACCACATGCACACGTCTGTTCCTGCCCCCTGCACCGGCAGAGAGCTCGGGGGAGCCAGAGTCTGTCAGGCAGCTGCTGGGCTGGCCGCCTGTGTGGGAAGGGGCAGACCCGACCTAGGGCCACACTGGGCCTCTTGCTCTCCCTGCTGCCCTGAGGCTGCTGGGCCAAAGAGGTCTTGGGCATCCAGCCCCTTGCTGGTCCCTTCCCTCTGACGAGGCCCTCTGAGCTCCAGCCCCTTGCAGTGTGGAGACAGCCCCTGCCAGCAACCTCCTCTCCAAGGAGGCCTCAAGCGAGGCCTAGGCCCAGGGGAAAGGCACCAGCGGGGATGAGCCTGGGGAGGCGCCCGGGCATGTCTGGACCCAGTCCCCGCAGCCTGCCCCTTTCTGGGGCAGTACCACCGGAGGCCAGGAAGGTCTGGGCAAGGCTGGCCAGGGGCAGGGGCCCTGCTGGGTCCTGCCCCTGGCCTGTGGGGCCTCTGAGCACAAGCGGCCCTCTCCCGCTGGAAGACCTCCCCGGCTGCCTCCAAAGGCCGCTTTGCAAGCACTCTCGCCGGCTGTTCCCGCCAGCCGCGCACAACGCTCCCAAGCCCGGGAGAAAAGCGCTTCGGGGTGGTGCTCTCTCCCGGCCCTTGCCCCTGAGCCTGGGGGCCAGGCAGGGGGTCCACACTCCCAGGCCAAGGCAGAACCACATGCACACGTCTGTTCCTGCCCCCTGCACCGGCAGAGAGCTCGGGGGAGCCAGAGTCTGTCAGGCAGCTGCTGGGCTGGCCGCCTGTGTGGGAAGGGGCAGAGCCAACCTAGGGGCACACTGGGCCTCTTGCTCTCCCTGCTGCCCTGAGGCTGCTGGGCCAAAGAGGTCTTGGGCATCCAGCCCCTTGCTGGTCCCTTCCCTCTGACGAGGCCCTCTGAGCTCCAGCCCCTTGCAGTGTGGAGACAGCCCCTGCCAGCAACCTCCTCTCCAAGGAGGCCTCAAGCGAGGCCTAGGCCCAGGGGAAAGGCACCAGCGGGGATGAGCCTGGGGAGGCGCCCGGGCATGTCTGGACCCAGTCCCCGCAGCCTGCCCCTTACTGGGGCAGTACCCCTGGAGGCCAGGAAGGTCTGGGCAAGGCTGGCCAGGGGCAGGGGCCCTGCTGGGTCCTGCCCCTGGCCTGTGGGGCCTCTGAGCACAAGCGGCCCTCTCCCGCTGGAAGACCTCCCCGGCTGCCTCCAAAGGCCGCTTTGCAAGCACTCTCGCCGGCTGTTCCCGCCAGCCGCGCACAACGCTCCCAAGCCCGGGAGAAAAGCGCTTCGGGGTGGTGCTCTCTCCCGGCCCTTGCCCCTGAGCCTGGGGGCCAGGCAGGGGGTCCACACTCCCAGGCCAAGGCAGAACCACATGCACACGTCTGTTCCTGCCCCCTGCACCGGCAGAGAGCTCGGGGGAGCCAGAGTCTGTCAGGCAGCTGCTGGGCTGGCCGCCTGTGTGGGAAGGGGCAGAGCCGACCTAGGGCCACACTGGGCCTCTTGCTCTCCCTGCTGCCCTGAGGCTGCTGGGCCAAAGAGGTCTTGGGCATCCAGCCCCTTGCTGGTCCCTTCCCTCTGACGAGGCCCTCTGAGCTCCAGCCCCTTGCAGTGTGGAGACAGCCCCTGCCAGCAACCTCCTCTCCAAGGAGGCCTCAAGCAGAGGCCTAGGCCCAGGGGAAAGGCACCAGCGGGGATGAGCCTGGGGAGGCGCCCGGGCATGTCTGGACCCAGTCCCCGCAGCCTGCCCCTTGCTGGGGCAGTACCCCCGGAGGCCAGGAAGGTCTGGGCAAGGCTGGCCAGGGGCAGGGGCCCTGCTGGGTCCTGCCCCTGGCCTGTGGGGCCTCTGAGCACAAGCGGCCCTCTCCCGCTGGAAGACCTCCCCGGCTGCCTCCAAAGGCCGCTTTGCAAGCACTCTCGCCGGCTGTTCCCGCCAGCCGCGCACAACGCTCCCAAGCCCGGGAGAAAAGCGCTTCGGGGTGGTGCTCTCTCCCGGCCCTTGCCCCTGAGCCTGGGGGCCAGGCATGGGGTCCACACTCCCAGGCCAAGGCAGAACCACATGCACACGTCTGTTCCTGCCCCCTGCACCGGCAGAGAGCTCGGGGGAGCCAGAGTCTGTCAGGCAGCTGCTGGGCTGGCCGCCTGTGTGGGAAGGGGCAGAGCCGACCTAGGGGCACACTGGGCCTCTTGCTCTCCCTGCTGCGCTGAGGCTGCTGGGCCAAAGAGGTCTTGGGCATCCAGCCCCTTGCTGGTCCCTTCCCTCTGACGAGGCCCTCTGAGCTCCAGCCCCTTGCAGTGTGGAGACAGCCCCTGCCAGCAACCTCCTCTCCAAGGAGGCCTCAAGCGAGGCCTAGGCCCAGGGGAAAGGCACCAGCGGGGATGAGCCTGGGGAGGCGCCCGGGCATGTCTGGACCCAGTCCCCGCAGCCTGCCCCTTGCTGGGGCAGTACCCCCGGAGGCCAGGAAGGTCTGGGCAAGGCTGGCCAGGGGCAGGGGCCCTGCTGGGTCCTGCCCCTGGCCTGTGGGGCCTCTGAGCACAAGCGGCCCTCTCCCGCTGGAAGACCTCCCCGGCTGCCTCCAAAGGCCGCTTTGCAAGCACTCTCGCCGGCTGTTCCCGCCAGCCGCGCACAACGCTCCCAAGCCCGGGAGAAAAGCGCTTCGGGGTGGTGCTCTCTCCCGGCCCTTGCCCCTGAGCCTGGGGGCCAGGCAGGGGGTCCACACTCCCAGGCCAAGGCAGAACCACATGCACACGTCTGTTCCTGCCCCCTGCACCGGCAGAGAGCTCGGGGGAGCCAGAGTCTGTCAGGCAGCTGCTGGGCTGGCCGCCTGTGTGGGAAGGGGCAGAGCCGACCTAGGGGCACACTGGGCCTCTTGCTCTCCCTGCTGCGCTGAGGCTGCTGGGCCAAAGAGGTCATGGGCATCCAGCCCCTTGCTGGTCCCTTCCCTCTGACGAGGCCCTCTGAGCTCCAGCCCCTTGCAGTGTGGAGACAGCCCCTGCCAGCAACCTCCTCTCCAAGGAGGCCTCAAGCGAGGCCTAGGCCCAGGGGAAAGGCACCAGCGGGGATGAGCCTGGGGAGGCGCCCGGGCATGTCTGGACCCAGTCCCCGCAGCCTGCCCCTTGCTGGGGCAGTACCACCGGAGGCCAGGAAGGTCTGGGCAAGGCTGGCCAGGGGCAGGGGCCCTGCTGGGTCCTGCCCCTGGCCTGTGGGGCCTCTGAGCACAACCGGCCCTCTCCCGTTGGAAGACCTCCCCGGCTGCCTCCAAAGGCCGCTTTGCAAGCACTCTCGCCGGCTGTTCCCGCCAGCCGCGCACAACGCTCCCAAAGCCCGGGAGAAAAGCGCTTCGGGGTGGTGCTCTCTCCCGGCCCTTGCCCCTGAGCCTGGGGGCCAGGCAGGGGGTCCACACTCCCAGGCCAAGGCAGAACCACATGCACACGTCTGTTCCTGCCCCCTGCACCGGCAGAGAGCTCGGGGGAGCCAGAGTCTGTCAGGCAGCTGCTGGGCTGGCCGCCTGTGTGGGAAGGGGCAGAGCCGACCTAGGGGCACACTGGGCCTCTTGCTCTCCCTGCTGCCCTGAGGCTGCTGGGCCAAAGAGGTCTTGGGCATCCAGCCCCTTGCTGGTCCCTTCCCTCTGACGAGGCCCTCTGAGCTCCAGCCCCTTGCAGTGTGGAGACAGCCCCTGCCAGCAACCTCCTCTCCAAGGAGGCCTCAAGCGAGGCCTAGGCCCAGGGGAAAGGCACCAGCGGGGATGAGCCTGGGGAGGCGCCCGGGCATGTCTGGACCCAGTCCCCGCAGCCTGCCCCTTGCTGGGGCAGTACCCCCGGAGGCCAGGAAGGTCTGGGCAAGGCTGGCCAGGGGCAGGGGCCCTGCTGGGTCCTGCCCCTGGCCTGTGGGGCCTCTGAGCACAAGCGGCCCTCTCCCGCTGGAAGACCTCCCCGGCTGCCTCCAAAGGCCGCTTTGCAAGCACTCTCGCCGGCTGTTCCCGCCAGCCGCGCACAACGCTCCCAAGCCCGGGAGAAAAGCGCTTCGGGGTGGTGCTCTCTCCCGGCCCTTGCCCCTGAGCCTGGGGGCCAGGCAGGGGGTCCACACTCCCAGGCCAAGGCAGAACCACATGCACACGTCTGTTCCTGCCCCCTGCACCGGCAGAGAGCTCGGGGGAGCCAGAGTCTGTCAGGCAGCTGCTGGGCTGGCCGCCTGTGTGGGAAGGGGCAGAGCCGACCTAGGGGCACACTGGGCCTCTTGCTCTCCCTGCTGCCCTGAGGCTGCTGGGCCAAAGAGGTCTTGGGCATCCAGCCCCTTGCTGGTCCCTTCCCTCTGACGAGGCCCTCTGAGCTCCAGCCCCTTGCAGTGTGGAGACAGCCCCTGCCAGCAACCTCCTCTCCAAGGAGGCCTCAAGCGAGGCCTAGGCCCAGGGGAAAGGCACCAGCGGGGATGAGCCTGGGGAGGCGCCCGGGCATGTCTGGACCCAGTCCCCGCAGCCTGCCCCTTGCTGGGGCAGTACCCCCGGAGGCCAGGAAGGTCTGGGCAAGGCTGGCCAGGGGCAGGGGCCCTGCTGGGTCCTGCCCCTGGCCTGTGGGGCCTCTGAGCACAACCGGCCCTCTGCCGCTGGAAGACCTCCCCGGCTGCCTCCAAAGGCCGCTTTGCAAGCACTCTCGCCGGCTGTTCCCGCCAGCCGCGCACAACGCTCCCAAGCCCGGGAGAAAAGCGCTTCGGGGTGGTGCTCTCTCCCGGCCCTTGCCCCTGAGCCTGGGGGCCAGGCAGGGGGTCCACACTCCCAGGCCAAGGCAGAACCACATGCACACGTCTGTTCCTGCCCCCTGCACCGGCAGAGAGCTCGGGGGAGCCAGAGTCTGTCAGGCAGCTGCTGGGCTGGCCGCCTGTGTGGGAAGGGGCAGAGCCGACCTAGGGGCACACTGGGCCTCTTGCTCTCCCTGCTGCGCTGAGGCTGCTGGGCCAAAGAGGTCTTGGGCATCCAGCCCCTTGCTGGTCCCTTCCCTCTGACGAGGCCCTCTGAGCTCCAGCCCCTTGCAGTGTGGAGACAGCCCCTGCCAGCAACCTCCTCTCCAAGGAGGCCTCAAGCGAGGCCTAGGCCCAGGGGAAAGGCACCAGCGGGGATGAGCCTGGGGAGGCGCCCGGGCATGTCTGGACCCAGTCCCCGCAGCCTGCCCCTTGCTGGGGCAGTACCACCGGAGGCCAGGAAGGTCTGGGCAAGGCTGGCCAGGGGCAGGGGCCCTGCTGGGTCCTGCCCCTGGCCTGTGGGGCCTCTGAGCACAAGCGGCCCTCTCCCGCTGGAAGACCTCCCCGGCTGCCTCCAAAGGCCGCTTTGCAAGCACTCTCGCCGGCTGTTCCCGCCAGCCGCGCACAACGCTCCCAAGCCCGGGAGAAAAGCGCTTCGGGGTGGTGCTCTCTCCCGGCCCTTGCCCCTGAGCCTGGGGGCCAGGCAGGGGGTCCACACTCCCAGGCCAAGGCAGAACCACATGCACACGTCTGTTCCTGCCCCCTGCACCGGCAGAGAGCTCGGGGGAGCCAGAGTCTGTCAGGCAGCTGCTGGGCTGGCCGCCTGTGTGGGAAGGGGCAGAGCCGACCTAGGGGCACACTGGGCCTCTTGCTCTCCCTGCTGCCCTGAGGCTGCTGGGCCAAAGAGGTCTTGGGCATCCAGCCCCTTGCTGGTCCCTTCCCTCTGACGAGGCACTCTGAGCTCCAGCCCCTTGCAGTGTGGAGACAGCCCCTGCCAGCAACCTCCTCTCCAAGGAGGCCTCAAGCGAGGCCTAGGCCCAGGGGAAAGGCACCAGCGGGGATGAGCCTGGGGAGGCGCCCGGGCATGTCTGGACCCAGTCCCCGCAGCCTGCCCCTTGCTGGGGCAGTACCCCCGGAGGCCAGGAAGGTCTGGGCAAGGCTGGCCAGGGGCAGGGGCCCTGCTGGGTCCTGCCCCTGGCCTGTGGGGCCTCTGAGCACAAGCGGCCCTCTCCCGCTGGAAGACCTCCCCGGCTGCCTCCAAAGGCCGCTTTGCAAGCACTCTCGCCGGCTGTTCCCGCCAGCCGCGCACAACGCTCCCAAGCCCGGGAGAAAAGCGCTTCGGGGTGGTGCTCTCTCCCAGCCCTTGCCCCTGAGCCTGGGGGCCAGGCAGGGGGTCCACACTCCCAGGCCAAGGCAGAACCAAATGCACACGTCTGTTCCTGCCCCCTGCACCGGCAGAGAGCTCGGGGGAGCCAGAGTCTGTCAGGCAGCTGCTGGGCTGGCCGCCTGTGTGGGAAGGGGCAGAGCCGACCTAGGGGCACACTGGGCCTCTTGCTCTCCCTGCTGCCCTGAGGCTGCTGGGCCAAAGAGGTCTTGGGCATCCAGCCCCTTGCTGGTCCCTTCCCTCTGACGAGGCCCTCTGAGCTCCAGCCCCTTGCAGTGTGGAGACAGCCCCTGCCAGCAACCTCCTCTCCAAGGAGGCCTCAAGCGAGGCCTAGGCCCAGGGGCAAGGCACCAGCGGGGATGAGCCTGGGGAGGCGCCCGGGCATGTCTGGACCCAGTCCCCGCAGCCTGCCCCTTGCTGGGGCAGTACCCCCGGAGGCCAGGAAGGTCTGGGCAAGGCTGGCCAGGGGCAGGGGCCCTGCTGGGTCCTGCCCCTGGCCTGTGGGGCCTCTGAGCACAACCGGCCCTCTCCCGCTGGAAGACCTCCCCGGCTGCCTCCAAAGGCCGCTTTGCAAGCACTCTCGCCGGCTGTTCCCGCCAGCCGCGCACAACGCTCCCAAGCCCGGGAGAAAAGCGCTTCGGGGTGGTGCTCTCTCCCGGCCCTTGCCCCTGAGCCTGGGGGCCAGGCAGGGGGTCCACACTCCCAGGCCAAGGCAGAACCACATGCACACGTCTGTTCCTGCCCCCTGTACCGGCAGAGAGCTCGGGGGAGCCAGAGTCTGTCAGGCAGCTGCTGGGCTGGCCGCCTGTGTGGGAAGGGGCAGAGCCGACCTAGGGCCACACTGGGCCTCTTGCTCTCCCTGCTGCCCTGAGGCTGCTGGGCCAAAGAGGTCTTGGGCATCCAGCCCCTTGCTGGTCCCTTCCCTCTGACGAGGCCCTCTGAGCTCCAGCCCCTTGCAGTGTGGAGACAGCCCCTGCCAGCAACCTCCTCTCCAAGGAGGCCTCAAGCGAGGCCTAGGCCCAGGGGAAAGGCACCAGCGGGGATGAGCCTGGGGAGGCGCCCGGGCATGTCTGGACCCAGTCCCCGCAGCCTGCCCCTTGCTGGGGCAGTACCACCGGAGGCCAGGAAGGTCTGGGCAAGGCTGGCCAGGGGCAGGGGCCCTGCTGGGTCCTGCCCCTGGCCTGTGGGGCCTCTGAGCACAAGCGGCCCTCTGCCGCTGGAAGACCTCCCCGGCTGCCTCCAAAGGCCGCTTTGCAAGCACTCTCGCCGGCTGTTCCCGCCAGCCGCGCACAACGCTCCCAAGCCCGGGAGAAAAGCGCTTCGGGGTGGTGCTCTCTCCCGGCCCTTGCCCCTGAGCCTGGGGGCCAGGCAGGGGGTCCACACTCCCAGGCCAAGGCAGAACCACATGCACACGTCTGTTCCTGCCCCCTGCACCGGCAGAGAGCTCGGGGGAGCCAGAGTCTGTCAGGCAGCTGCTGGGCTGGCCGCCTGTGTGGGAAGGGGCAGGGCCAACCTAGGGGCACACTGGGCCTCTTGCTCTCCCTGCTGCCCTGAGGCTGCTGGGCCAAAGAGGTCTTGGGCATCCAGCCCCTTGCTGGTCCCTTCCCTCTGACGAGGCCCTCTGAGCTCCAGCCCCTTGCAGTGTGGAGACAGCCCCTGCCAGCAACCTCCTCTCCAAGGAGGCCTCAAGCGAGGCCTAGGCCCAGGGGAAAGGCACCAGCGGGGATGAGCCTGGGGAGGCGCCCGGGCATGTCTGGACCCAGTCCCCGCAGCCTGCCCCTTGCTGGGGCAGTACCCCCGGAGGCCAGGAAGGTCTGGGCAAGGCTGGCCAGGGGCAGGGGCCCTGCTGGGTCCTGCCCCTGGCCTGTGGGGCCTCTGAGCACAAGCGGCCCTCTCCCGCTGGAAGACCTCCCCGGCTGCCTCCAAAGGCCGCTTTGCAAGCACTCTCGCCGGCTGTTCCCGCCAGCCGCGCACAACGCTCCCAAGCCCGGGAGAAAAGCGCTTCGGGGTGGTGCTCTCTCCCGGCCCTTGCCCCTGAGCCTGGGGGCCAGGCAGGGGGTCCACACTCCCAGGCCAAGGCAGAACCACATGCACACGTCTGTTCCTGCCCCCTGCACCGGCAGAGAGCTCGGGGGAGCCAGAGTCTGTCAGGCAGCTGCTGGGCTGGCCGCCTGTGTGGGAAGGGGCAGAGCCGACCTAGGGGCACACTGGGCCTCTTGCTCTCCCTGCTGCCCTGAGGCTGCTGGGCCAAAGAGGTCTTGGGCATCCAGCCCCTTGCTGGTCCCTTCCCTCTGACGAGGCCCTCTGAGCTCCAGCCCCTTGCAGTGTGGAGACAGCCCCTGCCAGCAACCTCCTCTCCAAGGAGGCCTCAAGCGAGGCCTAGGCCCAGGGGAAAGGCACCAGCGGGGATGAGCCTGGGGAGGCGCCCGGGCATGTCTGGACCCAGTCCCCGCAGCCTGCCCCTTGCTGGGGCAGTACCCCCGGAGGCCAGGAAGGTCTGGGCAAGGCTGGCCAGGGGCAGGGGCCCTGCTGGGTCCTGCCCCTGGCCTGTGGGGCCTCTGAGCACAACCGGCCCTCTCCCGCTGGAAGACCTCCCCGGCTGCCTCCAAAGGCCGCTTTGCAAGCACTCTCGCCGGCTGTTCCCGCCAGCCGCGCACAACGCTCCCAAGCCCGGGAGAAAAGCACTTCGGGGTGGTGCTCTCTCCCGGCCCTTGCCCCTGAGCCTGGGGGCCAGGCAGGGGGTCCACACTCCCAGGCCAAGGCAGAACCACATGCACACGTCTGTTCCTGCCCCCTGCACCGGCAGAGAGCTCGGGGGAGCCAGAGTCTGTCAGGCAGCTGCTGGGCTGGCCGCCTGTGTGGGAAGGGGCAGAGCCGACCTAGGGGCACACTGGGCCTCTTGCTCTCCCTGCTGCCCTGAGGCTGCTGGGCCAAAGAGGTCTTGGGCATCCAGCCCCTTGCTGGTCCCTTCCCTCTGACGAGGCCCTCTGAGCTCCAGCCCCTTGCAGTGTGGAGACAGCCCCTGCCAGCAACCTCCTCTCCAAGGAGGCCTCAAGCGAGGCCTAGGCCCAGGGGAAAGGCACCAGCGGGGATGAGCCTGGGGAGGCGCCCGGGCATGTCTGGACCCAGTCCCCGCAGCCTGCCCCTTGCTGGGGCAGTACCCCCGGAGGCCAGGAAGGTCTGGGCAAGGCTGGCCAGGGGCAGGGGCCCTGCTGGGTCCTGCCCCTGGCCTGTGGGGCCTCTGAGCACAACCGGCCCTCTCCCGCTGGAAGACCTCCCCGGCTGCCTCCAAAGGCCGCTTTGCAAGCACTCTCGCCGGCTGTTCCCGCCAGCCGCGCACAACGCTCCCAAGCCCGGGAGAAAAGCGCTTCGGGGTGGTGCTCTCTCCCGGCCCTTGCCCCTGAGCCTGGGGGCCAGGCAGGGGGTCCACACTCCCAGGCCAAGGCAGAACCACATGCACACGTCTGTTCCTGCCCCCTGCACCGGCAGAGAGCTCGGGGGAGCCAGAGTCTGTCAGGCAGCTGCTGGGCTGGCCGCCTGTGTGGGAAGGGGCAGAGCCGACCTAGGGGCACACTGGGCCTCTTGCTCTCCCTGCTGCCCTGAGGCTGCTGGGCCAAAGAGGTCTTGGGCATCCAGCCCCTTGCTGGTCCCTTCCCTCTGACGAGGCCCTCTGAGCTCCAGCCCCTTGCAGTGTGGAGACAGCCCCTGCCAGCAACCTCCTCTCCAAGGAGGCCTCAAGCGAGGCCTAGGCCCAGGGGAAAGGCACCAGCGGGGATGAGCCTGGGGAGGCGCCCGGGCATGTCTGGACCCAGTCCCCGCAGCCTGCCCCTTGCTGGGGCAGTACCCCCGGAGGCCAGGAAGGTCTGGGCAAGGCTGGCCAGGGGCAGGGGCCCTGCTGGGTCCTGCCCCTGGCCTGTGGGGCCTCTGAGCACAACCGGCCCTCTCCCGCTGGAAGACCTCCCCGGCTGCCTCCAAAGGCCGCTTTGCAAGCACTCTCGCCGGCTGTTCCCGCCAGCCGCGCACAACGCTCCCAAGCCCGGGAGAAAAGCGCTTCGGGGTGGTGCTCTCTCCCGGCCCTTGCCCCTGAGCCTGGGGGCCAGGCAGGGGGTCCGCACTCCCAGGCCAAGGCAGAACCACATGCACACGTCTGTTCCTGCCCCCTGCACCGGCAGAGAGCTCGGGGGAGCCAGAGTCTGTCAGGCAGCTGCTGGGCTGGCCGCCTGTGTGGGAAGGGGCAGAGCCGACCTAGGGGCACACTGGGCCTCTTGCTCTCCCTGCTGCCCTGAGGCTGCTGGGCCAAAGAGGTCTTGGGCATCCAGCCCCTTGCTGGTCCCTTCCCTCTGACGAGGCCCTCTGAGCTCCAGCCCCTTGCAGTGTGGAGACAGCCCCTGCCAGCAACCTCCTCTCCAAGGAGGCCTCAAGCGAGGCCTAGGCCCAGGGGAAAGGCACCAGCGGGGATGAGCCTGGGGAGGCACCCGGGCATGTCTGGACCCAGTCCCCGCAGCCTGCCCCTTGCTGGGGCAGTACCCCCGGAGGCCAGGAAGGTCTGGGCAAGGCTGGCCAGGGGCAGGGGCCCTGCTGGGTCCTGCCCCTGGCCTGTGGGGCCTCTGAGCACAACCGGCCCTCTCCCGCTGGAAGACCTCCCCGGCTGCCTCCAAAGGCCGCTTTGCAAGCACTCTCGCCGGCTGTTCCCGCCAGCCGCGCACAACGCTCCCAAGCCCGGGAGAAAAGCGCTTCGGGGTGGTGCTCTCTCCCGGCCCTTGCCCCTGAGCCTGGGGGCCAGGCAGGGGGTCCACACTCCCAGGCCAAGGCAGAACCACATGCACACGTCTGTTCCTGCCCCCTGCACCGGCAGAGAGCTCGGGGGAGCCAGAGTCTGTCAGGCAGCTGCTGGGCTGGCCGCCTGTGTGGGAAGGGGCAGAGCCGACCTAGGGGCACACTGGGCCTCTTGCTCTCCCTGCTGCCCTGAGGCTGCTGGGCCAAAGAGGTCTTGGGCATCCAGCCCCTTGCTGGTCCCTTCCCTCTGACGAGGCCCTCTGAGCTCCAGCCCCTTGCAGTGTGGAGACAGCCCCTGCCAGCAACCTCCTCTCCAAGGAGGCCTCAAGCGAGGCCTAGGCCCAGGGGAAAGGCACCAGCGGGGATGAGCCTGGGGAGGCGCCCGGGCATGTCTGGACCCAGTCCCCGCAGCCTGCCCCTTGCTGGGGCAGTACCCCCGGAGGCCAGGAAGGTCTGGGCAAGGCTGGCCAGGGGCAGGGGCCCTGCTGGGTCCTGCCCCTGGCCTGTGGGGCCTCTGAGCACAACCGGCCCTCTCCCGCTGGAAGACCTCCCCGGCTGCCTCCAAAGGCCGCTTTGCAAGCACTCTCGCCGGCTGATCCCGCCAGCCGCGCCCAACGCTCCCAAGCCCGGGAGAAAAGCGCTTCGGGGTGGTGCTCTCTCCCGGCCCTTGCCCCTGAGCCTGGGGGCCAGGCAGGGGGTCCACACTCCCAGGCCAAGGCAGAACCACATGCACACGTCTGTTCCTGCCCCCTGCACCGGCAGAGAGCTCGGGGGAGCCAGAGTCTGTCAGGCAGCTGCTGGGCTGGCCGCCTGTGTGGGAAGGGGCAGAGCCGACCTAGGGGCACACTGGGCCTCTTGCTCTCCCTGCTGCCCTGAGGCTGCTGGGCCAAAGAGGTCTTGGGCATCCAGCCCCTTGCTGGTCCCTTCCCTCTGACGAGGCCCTCTGAGCTCCAGCACCTTGCAGTGTGGAGACAGCCCCTGGCAGCAACCTCCTCTCCAAGGAGGCCTCAAGCGAGGCCTAGGCCCAGGGGAAAGGCACCAGCGGGGATGAGCCTGGGGAGGCGCCCGGGCATGTCTGGACCCAGTCCCCGCAGCCTGCCCCTAGCTGGGGCAGTACCCCCGGAGGCCAGGAAGGTCTGGGCAAGGCTGGCCAGGGGCAGGGGCCCTGCTGGGTCCTGCCCCTGGCTTGTGGGGCCTCTGAGCACAACCGGCCCTCTGCCGCTGGAAGACCTCCCCGGCTGCCTCCAAAGGCCGCTTTGCAAGCACTCTCGCCGGCTGTTCCCGCCAGCCGCGCACAACGCTCCCAAGCCCGGGAGAAAAGCGCTTCGGGGTGGTGCTCTCTCCCGGCCCTTGCCCCTGAGCCTGGGGGCCAGGCAGGGGGTCCACACTCCCAGGCCAAGGCAGAACCACATGCACACGTCTGTTCCTGCCCCCTGCACCGGCAGAGAGCTCGGGGGAGCCAGAGTCTGTCAGGCAGCTGCTGGGCTGGCCGCCTGTGTGGGAAGGGGCAGAGCCGACCTCGGGGCACACTGGGCCTCTTGCTCTCCCTGCTGCCCTGAGGCTGCTGGGCCAAAGAGGTCTTGGGCATCCAGCCCCTTGCTGGTCCCTTCCCTCTGACGAGGCCCTCTGAGCTCCAGCCCCTTGCAGTGTGGAGAAAGCCCCTGCCAGCAACCTCCTCTCCAAGGAGGCCTCAAGCGAGGCCTAGGCCCAGGGGAAAGGCACCAGCGGGGATGAGCCTGGGGAGGCGCCCGGGCATGTCTGGACCCAGTCCCCGCAGCCTGCCCCTTGCTGGGGCAGTACCCCCGGAGGCCAGGAAGGTCTGGGCAAGGCTGGCCAGGGGCAGGGGCCCTGCTGGGTCCTGCCCCTGGCCTGTGGGGCCTCTGAGCACAAGCGGCCCTCTCCCGCTGGAAGACCTCCCCGGCTGCCTCCAAAGGCCGCTTTGCAAGCACTCTCGCCGGCTGTTCCCGCCAGCCGCGCACAACGCTCCCAAGCCCGGGAGAAAAGCGCTTCGGGGTGGTGCTCTCTCCCGGCCCTTGCCCCTGAGCCTGGGGGCCAGGCAGGGGGTCCACACTCCCAGGCCAAGGCAGAACCACATGCACACGTCTGTTCCTGCCCCCTGCACCGGCAGAGAGCTCGGGGGAGCCAGAGTCTGTCAGGCAGCTGCTGGGCTGGCCGCCTGTGTGGGAAGGGGCAGAGCCGACCTAGGGGCACACTGGGCCTCTTGCTCTCCCTGCTGCCCTGAGGCTGCTGGGCCAAAGAGGTCTTGGGCATCCAGCCCCTTGCTGGTCCCTTCCCTCTGACGAGGCCCTCTGAGCTCCAGCCCCTTGCAGTGTGGAGAGAGCCCCTGCCAGCAACCTCCTCTCCAAGGAGGCCTCAAGCGAGGCCTAGGCCCAGGGGAAAGGCACCAGCGGGGATGAGCCTGGGGAGGCGCCCGGGCATGTCTGGACCCAGTCCCCGCAGCCTGCCCCTAGCTGGGGCAGTACCCCCGGAGGCCAGGAAGGTCTGGGCAAGGCTGGCCAGGGGCAGGGGCCTTGCTGGGTCCTGCCCCTGGCCTGTGGGGCCTCTGAGCACAACCGGCCCTCTCCCGCTGGAAGACCTCCCCGGCTGCCTCCAAAGGCCGCTTTGCAAGCACTCTCGCCGGCTGTTCCCGCCAGCCGCGCACAACGCTCCCAAGCCCGGGAGAAAAGCGCTTCGGGGTGGTGCTCTCTCCCGGCCCTTGCCCATGAGCCTGGGGTCCAGGCAGGGGGTCCACACTCCCAGGCCAAGGCAGAACCACATGCACACGTCTGTTCCTGCCCCCTGCACCGGCAGAGAGCTCGGGGGAGCCAGAGTCTGTCAGGCAGCTGCTGGGCTGGCCGCCTGTGTGGGAAGGGGCAGAGCCGACCTAGGGGCACACTGGGCCTCTTGCTCTCCCTGCTGCCCTGAGGCTGCTGGGCCAAAGAGGTCTTGGGCATCCAGCCCCTTGCTGGTCCCTTCCCTCTGACGAGGCCCTCTGAGCTCCAGCCCCTTGCAGTGTGGAGACAGCCCCTGCCAGCAACCTCCTCTCCAAGGAGGCCTCAAGCGAGGCCTAGGCCCAGGGGAAAGGCACCAGCGGGGATGAGCCTGGGGAGGCGCCCGGGCATGTCTGGACCCAGTCCCCGCAGCCTGCCCCTTGCTGGGGCAGTACCCCCGGAGGCCAGGAAGGTCTGGGCAAGGCTGGCCAGGGGCAGGGGCCCTGCTGGGTCCTGCCCCTGGCCTGTGGGGCCTCTGAGCACAACCGGCCCTCTGCCGCTGGAAGACCTCCCCGGCTGCCTCCAAAGGCCGCTTTGCAAGCACTCTCGCCGGCTGTTCCCGCCAGCCGCGCACAACGCTCCCAAGCCCGGGAGAAAAGCGCTTCGGGGTGGTGCTCTCTCCCGGCCCTTGCCCCTGAGCCTGGGGTCCAGGCAGGGGGTCCACACTCCCAGGCCAAGGCAGAACCACATGCACACGTCTGTTCCTGCCCCCTGCACCGGCAGAGAGCTCGGGGGAGCCAGAGTCTGTCAGGCAGCTGCTGGGCTGGCCGCCTGTGTGGGAAGGGGCAGAGCCGACCTAGGGGCACACTGGGCCTCTTGCTCTCCCTGCTGCCCTGAGGCTGCTGGGCCAAAGAGGTCTTGGGCATCCAGCCCCTTGCTGGTCCCTTCCCTCTGACGAGGCCCTCTGAGCTCCAGCCCCTTGCAGTGTGGAGACAGCCCCTGCCAGCAACCTCCTCTCCAAGGAGGCCTCAAGCGAGGCCTAGGCCCAGGGGAAAGGCACCAGCGGGGATGAGCCTGGGGAGGCGCCCGGGCATGTCTGGACCCAGTCCCCGCAGCCTGCCCCTTGCTGGGGCAGTACCCCCGGAGGCCAGGAAGGTCTGGGCAAGGCTGGCCAGGGGCAGGGGCCCTGCTGGGTCCTGCCCCTGGCCTGTGGGGCCTCTGAGCACAACCGGCCCTCTGCCGCTGGAAGACCTCCCCGGCTGCCTCCAAAGGCCGCTTTGCAAGCACTCTCGCCGGCTGTTCCCGCCAGCCGCGCACAACGCTCCCAAGCCCGGGAGAAAAGCGCTTCGGGGTGGTGCTCTCTCCCGGCCCTTGCCCCTGAGCCTGGGGGCCAGGCAGGGGGTCCACACTCCCAGGCCAAGGCAGAACCACATGCACACGTCTGTTCCTGCCCCCTGCACCGGCAGAGAGCTCGGGGGAGCCAGAGTCTGTCAGGCAGCTGCTGGGCTGGCCGCCTGTGTGGGAAGGGGCAGAGCCGACCTAGGGCCACACTGGGTCTCTTGCTCTCCCTGCTGCCCTGAGGCTGCTGGGCCAAAGAGGTCTTGGGCATCCAGCCCCTTGCTGGTCCCTTCCCTCTGACGAGGCCCTCTGAGCTCCAGCCCCTTGCAGTGTGGAGACAGCCCCTGCCAGCAACCTCCTCTCCAAGGAGGCCTCAAGCGAGGCCTAGGCCCAGGGGAAAGGCACCAGCGGGGATGAGCCTGGGGAGGCGCCCGGGCATGTCTGGACCCAGTCCCCGCAGCCTGCCCCTAGCTGGGGCAGTACCCCCGGAGGCCAGGAAGGTCTGGGCAAGGCTGGCCAGGGGCAGGGGCCCTGCTGGGTCCTGCCCCTGGCCTGTGGGGCCTCTGAGCACAAGCGGCCCTCTCCCGCTGGAAGACCTCCCCGGCTGCCTCCAAAGGCCGCTTTGCAAGCACTCTCGCCGGCTGTTCCCGCCAGCCGCGCACAACGCTCCCAAGCCCGGGAGAAAAGCGCTTCGGGGTGGTGCTCTCTCCCGGCCCTTGCCCCTGAGCCTGGGGGCCAGGCAGGGGGTCCACACTCCCAGGCCAAGGCAGAACCACATGCACACGTCTGTTCCTGCCCCCTGCACCGGCAGAGAGCTCGGGGGAGCCAGAGACTGTCAGGCAGCTGCTGGGCTGGCCGCCTGTGTGGGAAGGGGCAGAGCCGACCTAGGGGCACACTGGGCCTCTTGCTCTCCCTGCTGCCCTGAGGCTGCTGGGCCAAAGAGGTCTTGGGCATCCAGCCCCTTGCTGGTCCCTTCCCTCTGACGAGGCCCTCTGAGCTCCAGCCCCTTGCAGTGTGGAGACAGCCCCTGCCAGCAACCTCCTCTCCAAGGAGGCCTCAAGCGAGGCCTAGGCCCAGGGGAAAGGCACCAGCGGGGATGAGCCTGGGGAGGCGCCCGGGCATGTCTGGACCCAGTCCCCGCAGCCTGCCCCTTGCTGGGGCAGTACCCCTGGAGGCCAGGAAGGTCTGGGCAAGGCTGGCCAGGGGCAGGGGCCCTGCTGGGTCCTGCCCCTGGCCTGTGGGGCCTCTGAGCACAACCGGCCCTCTCCCGCTGGAAGACCTCCCCGGCTGCCTCCAAAGGCCGCTTTGCAAGCACTCTCGCCGGCTGTTCCCGCCAGCCGCGCACAACGCTCCCAAGCCCGGGAGAAAAGCGCTTCGGGGTGGTGCTCTCTCCCGGCCCTTGCCCCTGAGCCTGGGGGCCAGGCAGGGGGTCCACACTCCCAGGCCAAGGCAGAACCACATGCACACGTCTGTTCCTGCCCCCTGCACCGGCAGAGAGCTCGGGGGAGCCAGAGTCTGTCAGGCAGCTGCTGGGCTGGCCGCCTGTGTGGGAAGGGGCAGAGCCGACCTAGGGGCACACTGGGCCTCTTGCTCTCCCTGCTGCCCTGAGGCTGCTGGGCCAAAGAGGTCTTGGGCATCCAGCCCCTTGCTGGTCCCTTTCCTCTGACGAGGCCCTCTGAGCTCCAGCCCCTTGCAGTGTGGAGACAGCCCCTGCCAGCAACCTCCTCTCCAAGGAGGCCTCAAGCGAGGCCTAGGCCCAGGGGAAAGGCACCAGCGGGGATGAGCCTGGGGAGGCGCCCGGGCATGTCTGGACCCAGTCCCCGCAGCCTGCCCCTTGCTGGGGCAGTACCCCCGGAGGCCAGGAAGGTCTGGGCAAGGCTGGCCAGGGGCAGGGGCCCTGCTGGGTCCTGCCCCTGGCCTGTGGGGCCTCTGAGCACAACCGGCCCTCTCCCGCTGGAAGACCTCCCCGGCTGCCTCCAAAGGCCGCTTTGCAAGCACTCTCGCTGGCTGTTCCCGCCAGCCGCGCACAACGCTCCAAAGCCCGGGAGAAAAGCGCTTCGGGGTGGTGCTCTCTCCCGGCCCTTGCCCTTGAGCCTGGGGGCCAGGCAGGGGGTCCACACTCCCAGGCCAAGGCAGAACCACATGCACACGTCTGTTCCTGCCCCCTGCACCGGCAGAGAGCTCGGGGGAGCCAGAGTCTGTCAGGCAGCTGCTGGGCTGGCCGCCTGTGTGGGAAGGGGCAGAGCCGACCTAGGGCCACACTGGGCCTCTTGCTCTCCCTGCTGCCCTGAGGCTGCTGGGCCAAAGAGGTCTTGGGCATCCAGCCCCTTGCTGGTCCCTTCCCTCTGACGAGGCCCTCTGAGCTCCAGCCCCTTGCAGTGTGGAGACAGCCCCTGCCAGCAACCTCCTCTCCAAGGAGGCCTCAAGCGAGGCCTAGGCCCAGGGGAAAGGCACCAGCGGGGATGAGCCTGGGGAGGCGCCCGGGCATGTCTGGACCCAGTCCCCGCAGCCTGCCCCTTGCTGGGGCAGTACCCCCGGAGGCCAGGAAGGTCTGGGCAAGGCTGGCCAGGGGCAGGGGCCCTGCTGGGTCCTGCCCCTGGCCTGTGGGGCCTCTGAGCACAAGCGGCCCTCTCCCGCTGGAAGACCTCCCCAGCTGCCTCCAAAGGCCGCTTTGCAAGCACTCTCGCCGGCTGTTCCCGCCAGCCGCGCACAACGCTCCCAAGCCCGGGAGAAAAGCGCTTCGGGGTGGTGCTCTCTCCCGGCCCTTGCCCCTGAGCCTGGGGGCCAGGCAGGGGGTCCACACTCCCAGGCCAAGGCAGAACCACATGCACACGTCTGTTCCTGCCCCCTGCACCGGCAGAGAGCTCGGGGGAGCCAGAGTCTGTCAGGCAGCTGCTGGGCTGGCCGCCTGTGTGGGAAGGGGCAGAGCCGACCTAGGGGCACACTGGGCCTCTTGCTCTCCCTGCTGCCCTGAGGCTGCTGGGCCAAAGAGGTCTTGGGCATCCAGCCCCTTGCTGGTCCCTTCCCTCTGACGAGGCCCTCTGAGCTCCAGCCCCTTGCAGTGTGGAGACAGCCCCTGCCAGCAACCTCCTCTCCAAGGAGGCCTCAAGCGAGGCCTAGGCCCAGGGAAAGGCACCAGCGGGGATGAGCCTGGGGAGGCGCCCGGGCATGTCTGGACCCAGTCCCCGCAGCCTGCCCCTTGCTGGGGCAGTACCCCCGGAGGCCAGGAAGGTCTGGGCAAGGCTGGTCAGGGGCAGGGGCCCTGCTGGGTCCTGCCCCTGGCCTGTGGGGCCTCTGAGCACAACCGGCCCTCTGCCGCTGGAAGACCTCCCCGGCTGCCTCCAAAGGCCGCTTTGCAAGCACTCTCGCCGGCTGTTCCCGCCAGCCGCGCACAACGCTCCCAAGCCCGGGAGAAAAGCGCTTCGGGGTGGTGCTCTCTCCCGGCCCTTGCCCCTGAGCCTGGGGGCCAGGCAGGGGGTCCACACTCCCAGGCCAAGGCAGAACCACATGCACACGTCTGTTCCTGCCCCCTGCACCGGCAGAGAGCTCGGGGGAGCCAGAGTCTGTCAGGCAGCTGCTGGGCTGGCCGCCTGTGTGGGAAGGGGCAGAGCCGACCTAGGGGCACACTGGGCCTCTTGCTCTCCCTGCTGCCCTGAGGCTGCTGGGCCAAAGAGGTCTTGGGCATCCAGCCCCTTGCTGGTCCCTTCCCTCTGACGAGGCCCTCTGAGCTCCAGCCCCTTGCATTGTGGAGACAGCCCCTGCCAGCAACCTCCTCTCCAAGGAGGCCTCAAGCGAGGCCTAGGCCCAGGGGAAAGGCACCAGCGGGGATGAGCCTGGGGAGGCGCCCGGGCATGTCTGGACCCAGTCCCCGCAGCCTGCCCCTTGCTGGGGCAGTACCCCCGGAGGCCAGGAAGGTCTGGGCAAGGCTGGCCAGGGGCAGGGGCCCTGCTGGGTCCTGCCCCTGGCCTGTGGGGCCTCTGAGCACAACCGGCCCTCTCCCGCTGGAAGACCTCCCCGGCTGCCTCCAAAGGCCGCTTTGCAAGCACTCTCGCCGGCTGTTCCCGCCAGCCGCGCACAACGCTCCCAAGCCCGGGAGAAAAGCGCTTCGGGGTGGTGCTCTCTCCCGGCCCTTGCCCCTGAGCCTGGGGGCCAGGCAGGGGGTCCACACTCCCAGGCCAAGGCAGAACCACATGCACACGTCTGTTCCTGCCCCCTGCACCGGCAGAGAGCTCGGGGGAGCCAGAGTCTGTCAGGCAGCTGCTGGGCTGGCCGCCTTTGTAGGAAGGGGCAGAGCCGACCTAGGGGCACACTGGGCCTCTTGCTCTCCCTGCTGCCCTGAGGCTGCTGGGCCAAAGAGGTCTTGGGCATCCAGCCCCTTGCTGGTCCCTTCCCTCTGACGAGGCCCTCTGAGCTCCAGCACCTTGCAGTGTGGAGACAGCCCCTGCCAGCAACCTCCTCTCCAAGGAGGCCTCAAGCGAGGCCTAGGCCCAGGGGAAAGGCACCAGCGGGGATGAGCCTGGGGAGGCGCCCGGGCATGTCTGGACCCAGTCCCCGCAGCCTGCCCCTTGCTGGGGCAGTACCCCCGGAGGCCAGGAAGGTCTGGGCAAGGCTGGCCAGGGGCAGGGGCCCTGCTGGGACCTGCCCCTGGCCTGTGGGGCCTCTGAGCACAACCGGCCCTCTGCCGCTGGAAGACCTCCCCGGCTGCCTCCAAAGGCCGCTTTGCAAGCACTCTCGCCGGCTGTTCCCGCCAGTCGCGCCCAACGCTCCCAAGCCCGGGAGAAAAGCGCTTCGGGGTGGTGCTCTCTCCCGGCCCTTGCCCCTGAGCCTGGGGGCCAGGCAGGGGGTCCACACTCCCAGGCCAAGGCAGAACCACATGCACACGTCTGTTCCTGCCCCCTGCACCGGCAGAGAGCTCGGGGGAGCCAGAGTCTGTCAGGCAGCTGCTGGGCTGGCCGCCTGTGTGGGAAGGGGCAGAGCCGACCTAGGGCCACACTGGGCCTCTTGCTCTCCCTGCTGCCCTGAGGCTGCTGGGCCAAAGAGGTCTTGGGCATCCAGCCCCTTGCTGGTCCCTTCCCTCTGACGAGGCCCTCTGAGCTCCAGCCCCTTGCAGTGTGGAGACAGCCCCTGGCAGCAACCTCCTCTCCAAGGAGGCCTCAAGCGAGGCCTAGGCCCAGGGGAAAGGCACCAGCGGGGATGAGCCTGGGGAGGCGCCCGGGCATGTCTGGACCCAGTCCCCGCAGCCTGCCCCTTGCTGGGGCAGTACCCCCGGAGGCCAGGAAGGTCTGGGCAAGGCTGGCCAGGGGCAGGGGCCCTGCTGGGTCCTGCCACTGGCCTGTGGGGCCTCTGAGCACAACCGGCCCTCTCCCGCTGGAAGACCTCCCCGGCTGCCTCCAAAGGCCGCTTTGCAAGCACTCTCGCCGGCTGTTCCCGCCAGCCGCGCACAACGCTCCCAAGCCCGGGAGAAAAGCGCTTCGGGGTGGTGCTCTCTCCCGGCCCTTGCCCCTGAGCCTGGGGGCCAGGCAGGGGGTCCACACTCCCAGGCCAAGGCAGAACCACATGCACACGTCTGTTCCTGCCCCCTGCACCGGCAGAGAGCTCGGGGGAGCCAGAGTCTGTCAGGCAGCTGCTGGGCTGGCCGCCTGTGTGGGAAGGGGCAGAGCCGACCTAGGGCCACACTGGGCCTCTTGCTCTCCCTGCTGCCCTGAGGCTGCTGGGCCAAAGAGGTCTTGGGCATCCAGCCCCTTGCTGGTCCCTTCCCTCTGACGAGGCCCTCTGAGCTCCAGCCCCTTGCAGTGTGGAGACAGCCCCTGCCAGCAACCTCCTCTCCAAGGAGGCCTCAAGTGAGGCCTAGGCCCAGGGGAAAGGCACCAGCGGGGATGAGCCTGGGGAGGCGCCCGGGCATGTCTGGACCCAGTCCCTGCAGCCTGCCCCTTGCTGGGGCAGTACCCCCGGAGGCCAGGAAGGTCTGGGCAAGGCTGGCCAGGGGCAGGGGCCCTGCTGGGTCCTGCCCCTGGCCTGTGGGGCCTCTGAGCACAACCGGCCCTCTGCCGCTGGAAGACCTCCCCGGCTGCCTCCAAAGGCCGCTTTGCAAGCACTCTCGCCGGCTGTTCCCGCCAGCCGCGCACAACGCTCCCAAGCCCGGGAGAAAAGCGCTTCGGGGTGGTGCTCTCTCCCGGCCCTTGCCCCTGAGCCTGGGGGCCAGGCAGGGGGTCCACACTCCCAGGCCAAGGCAGAACCACATGCACACGTCTGTTCCTGCCCCCTGCACCGGCAGAGAGCTCGGGGGAGCCAGAGTCTGTCAGGCAGCTGCTGGGCTGGCCGCCTGTGTGGGAAGGGGCAGAGCCGACCTAGGGGCACACTGGGCCTCTTGCTCTCCCTGCTGCCCTGAGGCTGCTGGGCCAAAGAGGTCTTGGGCATCCAGCCCCTTGCTGGTCCCTTCCCTCTGACGAGGCCCTCTGAGCTCCAGCCCCTTGCAGTGTGGAGACAGCCCCTGCCAGCAACCTCCTCTCCAAGGAGGCCTCAAGCGAGGCCTAGGCCCAGGGGAAAGGCACCAGCGGGGATGAGCCTGGGGAGGCGCCCGGGCATGTCTGGACCCAGTCCCCGCAGCCTGCCCCTTGCTGGGGCAGTACCCCCGGAGGCCAGGAAGGTCTGGGCAAGGCTGGCCAGGGGCAGGGGCCCTGCTGGGTCCTGCCCCTGGCCTGTGGGGCCTCTGAGCACAACCGGCCCTCTGCCGCTGGAAGACCTCCCCGGCTGCCTCCAAAGGCCGCTTTGCAAGCACTCTCGCCGGCTGTTCCCGCCAGCCGCGCACAACGCTCCCAAGCCCGGGAGAAAAGCGCTTCGGGGTGGTGCTCTCTCCCGGCCCTTGCCCCTGAGCCTGGGGGCCAGGCAGGGGGTCCACACTCCCAGGCCAAGGCAGAACCACATGCACACGTCTGTTCCTGCCCCCTGCACCGGCAGAGAGCTCCGGGGAGCCAGAGTCTGTCAGGCAGCTGCTGGGCTGGCCGCCTGTGTGGGAAGGGGCAGAGCCGACCTAGGGGCACACTGGGCCTCTTGCTCTCCCTGCTGCCCTGAGGCTGCTGGGCCAAAGAGGTCTTGGGCATCCAGCCCCTTGCTGGTCCCTTCCCTCTGACGAGGCCCTCTGAGCTCCAGCCCCTTGCAGTGTGGAGACAGCCCCTGCCAGCAACCTCCTCTCCAAGGAGGCCTCAAGCGAGGCCTAGGCCCAGGGGAAAGGCACCAGCGGGGATGAGCCTGGGGAGGCGCCCGGGCATGTCTGGAGCCAGTCCCCGCAGCCTACCCCTTGCTGGGGCAGTACCCCCGGAGGCCAGGAAGGTCTGGGCAAGGCTGGCCAGGGGCACGGGCCCTGCTGGGACCTGCCCCTGGCCTGTGGGGCCTCTGAGCACAACCGGCCCTCTGCCGCTGGAAGACCTCCCCGGCTGCCTCCAAAGGCCGCTTTGCAAGCACTCTCGCCGGCTGTTCCCGCCAGCCGCGCACAACGCTCCCAAGCCCGGGAGAAAAGCGCTTCGGGGTGGTGCTCTCTCCCGGCCCTTGCCCCTGAGCCTGGGGGCCAGGCAGGGGGTCCACACTCCCAGGCCAAGGCAGAACCACATGCACACGTCTGTTCCTGCCCCCTGCACCGGCAGAGAGCTCGGGGGAGCCAGAGTCTGTCAGGCAGCTGCTGGGCTGGCCGCCTGTGTGGGAAGGGGCAGAGCCGACCTAGGGGCACACTGGGCCTCTTGCTCTCCCTGCTGCCCTGAGGCTGCTGGGCCAAAGAGGTCTTGGGCATCCAGCCCCTTGCTGGTCCCTTCCCTCTGACGAGGCCCTCTGAGCTCCAGCCCCTTGCAGTGTGGAGACAGCCCCTGCCAGCAACCTCCTCTCCAAGGAGGCCTCAAGCGAGGCCTAGGCCCAGGGGAAAGGCACCAGCGGGGATGAGCCTGGGGAGGCGCCCGGGCATGTCTGGACCCAGTCCCCGCAGCCTGCCCCTTGCTGGGGCAGTACCCCCGGAGGCCAGGAAGGTCTGGGCAAGGCTGGCCAGGGGCAGGGGCCCTGCTGGGTCCTGCCCCTGGCCTGTGGGGCCTCTGAGCACAAGCGGCCCTCTCCCGCTGGAAGACCTCCCCGGCTGCCTCCAAAGGCCGCTTTGCAAGCACTCTCGCCGGCTGTTCCCGCCAGCCGCGCACAACGCTCCCAAGCCCGGGAGAAAAGCGCTTCGGGGTGGTGCTCTCTCCCGGCCCTTGCCCCTGAGCCTGGGGGCCAGGCAGGGGGTCCACACTCCCAGGCCAAGGCAGAACCACATGCACACGTCTGTTCCTGCCCCCTGCACCGGCAGAGAGCTCGGGGGAGCCAGAGTCTGTCAGGCAGCTGCTGGGCTGGCCGCCTGAGTGGGAAGGGGCAGAGCCGACCTAGGGGCACACTGGGCCTCTTGCTCTCCCTGCTGCCCTGAGGCTGCTGGGCCAAAGAGGTCTTGGGCATCCAGCCCCTTGCTGGTCCCTTCCCTCTGACGAGGCCCTCTGAGCTCCAGCACCTTGCAGTGTGGAGACAGCCCCTGCCAGCAACCTCCTCTCCAAGGAGGCCTCAAGCGAGGCCTAGGCCCAGGGGAAAGGCACCAGCGGGGATGAGCCTGGGGAGGCGCCCGGGCATGTCTGGAGCCAGTCCCCGCAGCCTGCCCCTTGCTGGGGCAGTACCCCCGGAGGCCAGGAAGGTCTGGGCAAGGCTGGCCAGGGGCAGGGGCCCTGCTGGGTCCTGCCCCTGGCCTGTGGGGCCTCTGAGCACAACCGGCCCTCTGCCGCTGGAAGACCTCCCCGGCTGCCTCCAAAGGCCGCTTTGCAAGCACTCTCGCCGGCTGTTCCCGCCAGCCGCGCACAACGCTCCCAAGCCCGGGAGAAAAGCGCTTCGGGGTGGTGCTCTCTCCCGGCCCTTGCCCCTGAGCCTGGGGGCCAGGCAGGGGGTCCACACTCCCAGGCCAAGGCAGAACCACATGCACACGTCTGTTCCTGCCCCCTGCACCGGCAGAGAGCTCGGGGGAGCCAGAGTCTGTCAGGCAGCTGCTGGGCTGGCCGCCTGTGTGGGAAGGGGCAGAGCCGACCTAGGGGCACACTGGGCCTCTTGCTCTCCCTGCTGCCCTGAGGCTGCTGGGCCAAAGAGGTCTTGGGCATCCAGCCCCTTGCTGGTCCCTTCCCTCTGACGAGGCCCTCTGAGCTCCAGCACCTTGCAGTGTGGAGACAGCCCCTGCCAGCAACCTCCTCTCCAAGGAGGCCTCAAGCGAGGCCTAGGCCCAGGGGAAAGGCACCAGCGGGGATGAGCCTGGGGAGGCGCCCGGGCATGTCTGGACCCAGTCCCCGCAGCCTGCCCCTTGCTGGGGCAGTACCCCCGGAGGCCAGGAAGGTCTGGGCAAGGCTGGCCAGGGGCAGGGGCCCTGCTGGGTCCTGCCCCTGGCCTGTGGGGCCTCTGAGCACAACCGGCCCTCTCCCGCTGGAAGACCTCCCCGGCTGCCTCCAAAGGCCGCTTTGCAAGCACTCTCGCCGGCTGTTCCCGCCAGCCGCGCACAACGCTCCCAAGCCCGGGAGAAAAGCGCTTCGGGGTGGTGCTCTCTCCCGGCCCTTGCCCCTGAGCCTGGGGGCCAGGCAGGGGGTCCACACTCCCAGGCCAAGGCAGAACCACATGCACACGTCTGTTCCTGCCCCCTGCACCGGCAGAGAGCTCGGGGGAGCCAGAGTCTGTCAGGCAGCTGCTGGGCTGGCCGCCTGTGTGGGAAGGGGCAGAGCCGACCTAGGGGCACACTGGGCCTCTTGCTCTCCCTGCTGCCCTGAGGCTGCTGGGCCAAAGAGGTCTTGGGCATCCAGCCCCTTGCTGGTCCCTTCCCTCTGACGAGGCCCTCTGAGCTCCAGCCCCTTGCAGTGTGGAGACAGCCCCTGCCAGCAACCTCCTCTCCAAGGAGGCCTCAAGCGAGGCCTAGGCCCAGGGGAAAGGCACCAGCGGGGATGAGCCTGGGGAGGCGCCCGGGCATGTCTGGACCCAGTCCCCGCAGCCTGCCCCTTGCTGGGGCAGTACCCCCGGAGGCCAGGAAGGTCTGGGCAAGGCTGGCCAGGGGCAGGGGCCCTGCTGGGTCCTGCCCCTGGCCTGTGGGGCCTCTGAGCACAAGCGGCCCTCTCCCGCTGGAAGACCTCCCCGGCTGCCTCCAAAGGCCGCTTTGCAAGCACTCTCGCCGGCTGTTCCCGCCAGCCGCGCACAACGCTCCCAAGCCCGGGAGAAAAGCGCTTCGGGGTGGTGCTCTCTCCCGGCCCTTGCCCCTGAGCCTGGGGGCCAGGCAGGGGGTCCACACTCCCAGGCCAAGGCAGAACCACATGCACACGTCTGTTCCTGCCCCCTGCACCGGCAGAGAGCTCGGGGGAGCCAGAGTCTGTCAGGCAGCTGCTGGGCTGGCCGCCTAAGTGGGAAGGGGCAGAGCCGACCTAGGGGCACACTGGGCCTCTTGCTCTCCCTGCTGCCCTGAGGCTGCTGGGCCAAAGAGGTCTTGGGCATCCAGCCCCTTGCTGGTCCCTTCCCTCTGACGAGGCCCTCTGAGCTCCAGCCCCTTGCAGTGTGGAGACAGCCCCTGCCAGCAACCTCCTCTCCAAGGAGGCCTCAAGCGAGGCCTAGGCCCAGGGGAAAGGCACCAGCGGGGATGAGCCTGGGGAGGCGCCCGGGCATGTCTGGACCCAGTCCCCGCAGCCTGCCCCTTGCTGGGGCAGTACCCCCGGAGGCCAGGAAGGTCTGGGCAAGGCTGGCCAGGGGCAGGGGCCCTGCTGGGTCCTGCCCCTGGCCTGTGGGGCCTCTGAGCACAACCGGCCCTCTCCCGCTGGAAGACCTCCCCGGCTGCCTCCAAAGGCCGCTTTGCAAGCACTCTCGCCGGCTGTTCCCGCCAGCCGCGCACAACGCTCCCAAGCCCGGGAGAAAAGCGCTTCGGGGTGGTGCTCTCTCCCGGCCCTTGCCCCTGAGCCTGGGGGCCAGGCAGGGGGTCCACACTCCCAGGCCAAGGCAGAACCACATGCACACGTCTGTTCCTGCCCCCTGCACCGGCAGAGAGCTCGGGGGAGCCAGAGTCTGTCAGGCAGCTGCTGGGCTGGCCGCCTGTGTGGGAAGGGGCAGAGCCGACCTAGGGGCACACTGGGCCTCTTGCTCTCCCTGCTGCCCTGAGGCTGCTGGGCCAAAGAGGTCTTGGGCATCCAGCCCCTTGCTGGTCCCTTCCCTCTGACGAGGCCCTCTGAGCTCCAGCCCCTTGCAGTGTGGAGACAGCCCCTGCCAGCAACCTCCTCTCCAAGGAGGCCTCAAGCGAGGCCTAGGCCCAGGGGAAAGGCACCAGCGGGGATGAGCCTGGGGAGGCGCCCGGGCATGTCTGGACCCAGTCCCCGCAGCCTGCCCCTTGCTGGGGCAGTACCCCTGGAGGCCAGGAAGGTCTGGGCAAGGCTGGCCAGGGGCAGGGGCCCTGCTGGGTCCTGCCCCTGGCCTGTGGGGCCTCTGAGCACAACCGGCCCTCTCCCGCTGGAAGACCTCCCCGGCTGCCTCCAAAGGCCGCTTTGCAAGCACTCTCGCCGGCTGTTCCCGCCAGCCGCGCACAACGCTCCCAAGCCCGGGAGAAAAGCGCTTCGGGGTGGTGCTCTCTCCCGGCCCTTGCCCCTGAGCCTGGGGGCCAGGCAGGGGGTCCACACTCCCAGGCCAAGGCAGAACCACATGCACACGTCTGTTCCTGCCCCCTGCACCGGCAGAGAGCTCGGGGGAGCCAGAGTCTGTCAGGCAGCTGCTGGGCTGGCCGCCTGAGTGGGAAGGGGCAGAGCCGACCTAGGGGCACACTGGGCCTCTTGCTCTCCCTGCTGCCCTGAGGCTGCTGGGCCAAAGAGGTCTTGGGCATCCAGCCCCTTGCTGGTCCCTTCCCTCTGACGAGGCCCTCTGAGCTCCAGCCCCTTGCAGTGTGGAGACAGCCCCTGCCAGCAACCTCCTCTCCAAGGAGGCCTCAAGCGAGGCCTAGGCCCAGGGGAAAGGCACCAGCGGGGATGAGCCTGGGGAGGCGCCCGGGCATGTCTGGACCCAGTCCCCGCAGCCTGCCCCTTGCTGGGGCAGTACCCCCGGAGGCCAGGAAGGTCTGGGCAAGGCTGGCCAGGGGCAGGGGCCCTGCTGGGTCCTGCCCCTGGCCTGTGGGGCCTCTGAGCACAACCGGCCCTCTCCCGCTGGAAGACCTCCCCGGCTGCCTCCAAAGGCCGCTTTGCAAGCACTCTCGCCGGCTGTTCCCGCCAGCCGCGCACAACGCTCCCAAGCCCGGGAGAAAAGCGCTTCGGGGAGGTGCTCTCTCCCGGCCCTTGCCCCTGAGCCTGGGGGCCAGGCAGGGGGTCCACACTCCCAGGTCAAGGCAGAACCACATGCACACGTCTGTTCCTGCCCCCTGCACCGGCAGAGAGCTCGGGGGAGCCAGAGTCTGTCAGGCAGCTGCTGGGCTGGCCGCCTGTGTGGGAAGGGGCAGAGCCGACCTAGGGGCACACTGGGCCTCTTGCTCTCCCTGCTGCCCTGAGGCTGCTGGGCCAAAGAGGTCTTGGGCATCCAGCCCCTTGCTGGTCCCTTCCCTCTGACGAGGCCCTCTGAGCTCCAGCCCCTTGCAGTGTGGAGACAGCCCCTGCCAGCAACCTCCTCTCCAAGGAGGCCTCAAGCGAGGCCTAGGCCCAGGGGAAAGGCACCAGCGGGGATGAGCCTGGGGAGGCGCCCGGGCATGTCTGGACCCAGTCCCCGCAGCCTGCCCCTTGCTGGGGCAGTACCCCCGGAGGCCAGGAAGGTCTGGGCAAGGCTGGCCAGGGGCAGGGGCCCTGCTGGGTCCTGCCCCTGGCCTGTGGGGCCTCTGAGCACAACCGGCCCTCTGCCGCTGGAAGACCTCCCCGGCTGCCTCCAAAGGCCGCTTTGCAAGCACTCTCGCCGGCTGTTCCCGCCAGCCGCGCCCAACGCTCCCAAGCCCGGGAGAAAAGCGCTTCGGGGTGGTGCTCTCTCCCGGCCCTTGCCCCTGAGCCTGGGGGCCAGGCAGGGGGTCCACACTCCCAGGCCAAGGCAGAACCACATGCACACGTCTGTTCCTGCCCCCTGCACCGGCAGAGAGCTCGGGGGAGCCAGAGTCTGTCAGGCAGCTGCTGGGCTGGCCGCCTGTGTGGGAAGGGGCAGAGCCGACCTAGGGGCACACTGGGCCTCTTGCTCTCCCTGCTGCCCTGAGGCTGCTGGGCCAAAGAGGTCTTGGGCATCCAGCCCCTTGCTGGTCCCTTCCCTCTGACGAGGCCCTCTGAGCTCCAGCCCCTTGCATTGTGGAGACAGCCCCTGCCAGCAACCTCCTCTCCAAGGAGGCCTCAAGCGAGGCCTAGGCCCAGGGGAAAGGCACCAGCGGGGATGAGCCTGGGGAGGCGCCCGGGCATGTCTGGACCCAGTCCCCGCAGCCTGCCCCTTGCTGGGGCAGTACCCCCGGAGGCCAGGAAGGTCTGGGCAAGGCTGGCCAGGGGCAGGGGCCCTGCTGGGTCCTGCCCCTGGCCTGTGGGGCCTCTGAGCACAAGCGGCCCTCTCCCGCTGGAAGACCTCCCCGGCTGCCTCCAAAGGCCGCTTTGCAAGCACTCTCGCCGGCTGTTCCCGCCAGCCGCGCACAACGCTCCCAAGCCCGGGAGAAAAGCGCTTCGGGGTGGTGCTCTCTCCCGGCCCTTGCCCCTGAGCCTGGGGGCCAGGCAGGGGGTCCACACTCCCAGGCCAAGGCAGAACCACATGCACACGTCTGTTCCTGCCCCCTGCACCGGCAGAGAGCTCGGGGGAGCCAGAGTCTGTCAGGCAGCTGCTGGGCTGGCCGCCTTTGTAGGAAGGGGCAGAGCCGACCTAGGGGCACACTGGGCCTCTTGCTCTCCCTGCTGCCCTGAGGCTGCTGGGCCAAAGAGGTCTTGGGCATCCAGCCCCTTGCTGGTCCCTTCCCTCTGACGAGGCCCTCTGAGCTCCAGCACCTTGCAGTGTGGAGACAGCCCCTGCCAGCAACCTCCTCTCCAAGGAGGCCTCAAGCGAGGCCTAGGCCCAGGGGAAAGGCACCAGCGGGGATGAGCCTGGGGAGGCGCCCGGGCATGTCTGGACCCAGTCCCCGCAGCCTGCCCCTTGCTGGGGCAGTACCCCCGGAGGCCAGGAAGGTCTGGGCAAGGCTGGCCAGGGGCAGGGGCCCTGCTGGGACCTGCCCCTGGCCTGTGGGGCCTCTGAGCACAACCGGCCCTCTGCCGCTGGAAGACCTCCCCGGCTGCCTCCAAAGGCCGCTTTGCAAGCACTCTCGCCGGCTGTTCCCGCCAGTCGCGCCCAACGCTCCCAAGCCCGGGAGAAAAGCGCTTCGGGGTGGTGCTCTCTCCCGGCCCTTGCCCCTGAGCCTGGGGGCCAGGCAGGGGGTCCACACTCCCAGGCCAAGGCAGAACCACATGCACACGTCTGTTCCTGCCCCCTGCACCGGCAGAGAGCTCGGGGGAGCCAGAGTCTGTCAGGCAGCTGCTGGGCTGGCCGCCTGTGTGGGAAGGGGCAGAGCCGACCTAGGGGCACACTGGGCCTCTTGCTCTCCCTGCTGCCCTGAGGCTGCTGGGCCAAAGAGGTCTTGGGCATCCAGCCCCTTGCTGGTCCCTTCCCTCTGACGAGGCCCTCTGAGCTCCAGCCCCTTGCAGTGTGGAGACAGCCCCTGGCAGCAACCTCCTCTCCAAGGAGGCCTCAAGCGAGGCCTAGGCCCAGGGGAAAGGCACCAGCGGGGATGAGCCTGGGGAGGCGCCCGGGCATGTCTGGACCCAGTCCCCGCAGCCTGCCCCTTGCTGGGGCAGTACCCCCGGAGGCCAGGAAGGTCTGGGCAAGGCTGGCCAGGGGCAGGGGCCCTGCTGGGTCCTGCCACTGGCCTGTGGGGCCTCTGAGCACAACCGGCCCTCTCCCGCTGGAAGACCTCCCCGGCTGCCTCCAAAGGCCGCTTTGCAAGCACTCTCGCCGGCTGTTCCCGCCAGCCGCGCACAACGCTCCCAAGCCCGGGAGAAAAGCGCTTCGGGGTGGTGCTCTCTCCCGGCCCTTGCCCCTGAGCCTGGGGGCCAGGCAGGGGGTCCACACTCCCAGGCCAAGGCAGAACCACATGCACACGTCTGTTCCTGCCCCCTGCACCGGCAGAGAGCTCGGGGGAGCCAGAGTCTGTCAGGCAGCTGCTGGGCTGGCCGCCTGTGTGGGAAGGGGCAGAGCCGACCTAGGGCCACACTGGGCCTCTTGCTCTCCCTGCTGCCCTGAGGCTGCTGGGCCAAAGAGGTCTTGGGCATCCAGCCCCTTGCTGGTCCCTTCCCTCTGACGAGGCCCTCTGAGCTCCAGCCCCTTGCAGTGTGGAGACAGCCCCTGCCAGCAACCTCCTCTCCAAGGAGGCCTCAAGTGAGGCCTAGGCCCAGGGGAAAGGCACCAGCGGGGATGAGCCTGGGGAGGCGCCCGGGCATGTCTGGACCCAGTCCCTGCAGCCTGCCCCTTGCTGGGGCAGTACCCCCGGAGGCCAGGAAGGTCTGGGCAAGGCTGGCCAGGGGCAGGGGCCCTGCTGGGTCCTGCCCCTGGCCTGTGGGGCCTCTGAGCACAACCGGCCCTCTGCCGCTGGAAGACCTCCCCGGCTGCCTCCAAAGGCCGCTTTGCAAGCACTCTCGCCGGCTGTTCCCGCCAGCCGCGCACAACGCTCCCAAGCCCGGGAGAAAAGCGCTTCGGGGTGGTGCTCTCTCCCGGCCCTTGCCCCTGAGCCTGGGGGCCAGGCAGGGGGTCCACACTCCCAGGCCAAGGCAGAACCACATGCACACGTCTGTTCCTGCCCCCTGCACCGGCAGAGAGCTCGGGGGAGCCAGAGTCTGTCAGGCAGCTGCTGGGCTGGCCGCCTGTGTGGGAAGGGGCAGAGCCGACCTAGGGGCACACTGGGCCTCTTGCTCTCCCTGCTGCCCTGAGGCTGCTGGGCCAAAGAGGTCTTGGGCATCCAGCCCCTTGCTGGTCCCTTCCCTCTGACGAGGCCCTCTGAGCTCCAGCCCCTTGCAGTGTGGAGACAGCCCCTGCCAGCAACCTCCTCTCCAAGGAGGCCTCAAGCGAGGCCTAGGCCCAGGGGAAAGGCACCAGCGGGGATGAGCCTGGGGAGGCGCCCGGGCATGTCTGGACCCAGTCCCCGCAGCCTGCCCCTTGCTGGGGCAGTACCCCCGGAGGCCAGGAAGGTCTGGGCAAGGCTGGCCAGGGGCAGGGGCCCTGCTGGGACCTGCCCCTGGCCTGTGGGGCCTCTGAGCACAACCGGCCCTCTGCCGCTGGAAGACCTCCCCGGCTGCCTCCAAAGGCCGCTTTGCAAGCACTCTCGCCGGCTGTTCCCGCCAGCCGCGCACAACGCTCCCAAGCCCGGGAGAAAAGCGCTTCGGGGTGGTGCTCTCTCCCGGCCCTTGCCCCTGAGCCTGGGGTCCAGGCACGGGGTCCACACTCCCAGGCCAAGGCAGAACCACATGCACACGTCTGTTCCTGCCCCCTGCACCGGCAGAGAGCTCGGGGGAGCCAGAGTCTGTCAGGCAGCTGCTGGGCTGGCCGCCTGTGTGGGAAGGGGCAGAGCCGACCTAGGGGCACACTGGGCCTCTTGCTCTCCCTGCTGCCCTGAGGCTGCTGGGCCAAAGAGGTCTTGGGCATCCAGCCCCTTGCTGGTCCCTTCCCTCTGACGAGTCCCTCTGAGCTCCAGCCCCTTGCAGTGTGGAGACAGCCCCTGCCAGCAACCTCCTCTCCAAGGAGGCCTCAAGCGAGGCCTAGGCCCAGGGGAAAGGCACCAGCGGGGATGAGCCTGGGGAGGCGCCCGGGCATGTCTGGACCCAGTCCCCGCAGCCTGCCCCTTGCTGGGGCAGTACCCCCGGAGGCCAGGAAGGTCTGGGCAAGGCTGGCCAGGGGCAGGGGCCCTGCTGGGTCCTGCCACTGGCCTGTGGGGCCTCTGAGCACAACCGGCCCTCTCCCGCTGGAAGACCTCCCCGGCTGCCTCCAAAGGCCGCTTTGCAAGCACTCTCGCCGGCTGTTCCCGCCAGCCGCGCACAACGCTCCCAAGCCCGGGAGAAAAGCGCTTCGGGGTGGTGCTCTCTCCCGGCCCTTGCCCCTGAGCCTGGGGGCCAGGCAGGGGGTCCACACTCCCAGGCCAAGGCAGAACCACATGCACACGTCTGTTCCTGCCCCCTGCACCGGCAGAGAGCTCGGGGGAGCCAGAGTCTGTCAGGCAGCTGCTGGGCTGGCCGCCTGTGTGGGAAGGGGCAGAGCCGACCTAGGGGCACACTGGGCCTCTTGCTCTCCCTGCTGCCCTGAGGCTGCTGGGCCAAAGAGGTCTTGGGCATCCAGCCCCTTGCTGGTCCCTTCCCTCTGACGAGGCCCTCTGAGCTCCAGCCCCTTGCAGTGTGGAGACAGCCCCTGCCAGCAACCTCCTCTCCAAGGAGGCCTCAAGTGAGGCCTAGGCCCAGGGGAAAGGCACCAGCGGGGATGAGCCTGGGGAGGCGCCCGGGCATGTCTGGACCCAGTCCCTGCAGCCTGCCCCTTGCTGGGACAGTACCCCCGGAGGCCAGGAAGGTCTGGGCAAGGCTGGCCAGGGGCAGGGGCCCTGCTGGGTCCTGCCCCTGGCCTGTGGGGCCTCTGAGCACAACCGGCCCTCTGCCGCTGGAAGACCTCCCCGGCTGCCTCCAAAGGCCGCTTTGCAAGCACTCTCGCCGGCTGTTCCCGCCAGCCGCGCACAACGCTCCCAAGCCCGGGAGAAAAGCGCTTCGGGGTGGTGCTCTCTCCCGGCCCTTGCCCCTGAGCCTGGGGGCCAGGCAGGGGGTCCACACTCCCAGGCCAAGGCAGAACCACATGCACACGTCTGTTCCTGCCCCCTGCACCGGCAGAGAGCTCGGGGGAGCCAGAGTCTGTCAGGCAGCTGCTGGGCTGGCCGCCTGTGTGGGAAGGGGCAGAGCCGACCTAGGGGCACACTGGGCCTCTTGCTCTCCCTGCTGCCCTGAGGCTGCTGGGCCAAAGAGGTCTTGGGCATCCAGCCCCTTGCTGGTCCCTTCCCTCTGACGAGGCCCTCTGAGCTCCAGCCCCTTGCAGTGTGGAGACAGCCCCTGCCAGCAACCTCCTCTCCAAGGAGGCCTCAAGCGAGGCCTAGGCCCAGGGGAAAGGCACCAGCGGGGATGAGCCTGGGGAGGCGCCCGGGCATGTCTGGACCCAGTCCCCGCAGCCTGCCCCTTGCTGGGGCAGTACCCCCGGAGGCCAGGAAGGTCTGGGCAAGGCTGGCCAGGGGCAGGGGCCCTGCTGGGTCCTGCCCCTGGCCTGTGGGGCCTCTGAGCACAACCGGCCCTCTCCCGCTGGAAGACCTCCCCGGCTGCCTCCAAAGGCCGCTTTGCAAGCACTCTCGCCGGCTGTTCCCGCCAGCCGCGCACAACGCTCCCAAGCCCGGGAGAAAAGCGCTTCGGGGTGGTGCTCTCTCCCGGCCCTTGCCCCTGAGCCTGGGGGCCAGGCAGGGGGTCCACACTCCCAGGCCAAGGCAGAACCACATGCACACGTCTGTTCCTGCCCCCTGCACCGGCAGAGAGCTCCGGGGAGCCAGAGTCTGTCAGGCAGCTGCTGGGCTGGCCGCCTGTGTGGGAAGGGGCAGAGCCGACCTAGGGGCACACTGGGCCTCTTGCTCTCCCTGCTGCCCTGAGGCTGCTGGGCCAAAGAGGTCTTGGGCATCCAGCCCCTTGCTGGTCCCTTCCCTCTGACGAGGCCCTCTGAGCTCCAGCCCCTTGCGTTGTGGAGACAGCCCCTGCCAGCAACCTCCTCTCCAAGGAGGCCTCAAGCGAGGCCTAGGCCCAGGGGAAAGGCACCAGCGGGGATGAGCCTGGG
This sequence comes from Cervus elaphus, assembly GCF_910594005.1. Classification (NCBI taxonomy): domain Eukaryota; kingdom Metazoa; phylum Chordata; class Mammalia; order Artiodactyla; family Cervidae; genus Cervus; species Cervus elaphus. Next base: position 360,537 of record NW_025316702.1, on the reverse strand, counting down.
GAGGCGCCCGGGCATGTCTGGAGCCAGTCCCCGCAGCCTGCCCCTTGCTGGGGCAGTACCCCCCGGAGGCCAGGAAGGTCTGGGCAAGGCTGGCCAGGGGCAGGGGCCCTGCTGGGACCTGCCCCTGGCCTGTGGGGCCTCTGAGCACAACCGGCCCTCTGCCGCTGGAAGACCTCCCCGGCTGCCTCCAAAGGCCGCTTTGCAAGCACTCTCGCCGGCTGTTCCCGCCAGCCGCGCACAACGCTCCCAAGCCCGGGAGAAAAGCGCTTCGGGGTGGTGCTCTCTCCCGGCCCTTGCCCCTGAGCCTGGGGGCCAGGCAGGGGGTCCACACTCCCAGGCCAAGGCAGAACCACATGCACACGTCTGTTCCTGCCCCCTGCACCGGCAGAGAGCTCGGGGGAGCCAGAGTCTGTCAGGCAGCTGCTGGGCTGGCCGCCTGTGTGGGAAGGGGCAGAGCCGACCTAGGGCCACACTGGGCCTCTTGCTCTCCCTGCTGCCCTGAGGCTGCTGGGCCAAAGAGGTCTTGGGCATCCAGCCCCTTGCTGGTCCCTTCCCTCTGACGAGGCCCTCTGAGCTCCAGCCCCTTGCAGTGTGGAGACAGCCCCTGCCAGCAACCTCCTCTCCAAGGAGGCCTCAAGCGAGGCCTAGGCCCAGGGGAAAGGCACTAGCGGGGATGAGCCTGGGGAGGCGCCCGGGCATGTCTGGACCCAGTCCCCGCAGCCTGCCCCTTGCTGGGGCAGTACCCCCGGAGGCCAGGAAGGTCTGGGCAAGGCTGGCCAGGGGCAGGGGCCCTGCTGGGTCCTGCCCCTGGCCTGTGGGGCCTCTGAGCACAACCGGCCCTCTCCCGCTGGAAGACCTCCCCGGCTGCCTCCAAAGGCCGCTTTGCAAGCACTCTCGCCGGCTGTTCCCGCCAGCCGCGCACAACGCTCCCAAGCCCGGGAGAAAAGCGCTTCGGGGTGGTGCTCTCTCCCGGCCCTTGCCCCTGAGCCTGGGGGCCAGGCAGGGGGTCCACACTCCCAGGCCAAGGCAGAACCACATGCACACGTCTGTTCCTGCCCCCTGCACCGGCAGAGAGCTCGGGGGAGCCAGAGTCTGTCAGGCAGCTGCTGGGCTGGCCGCCTGTGTGGGAAGGGGCAGAGCCGACCTAGGGGCACACTGGGCCTCTTGCTCTCCCTGCTGCCCTGAGGCTGCTGGGCCAAAGAGGTCTTGGGCATCCAGCCCCTTGCTGGTCCCTTCCCTCTGACGAGGCCCTCTGAGCTCCAGCCCCTTGCAGTGTGGAGACAGCCCCTGCCAGCAACCTCCTCTCCAAGGAGGCCTCAAGCGAGGCCTAGGCCCAGGGGAAAGGCACCAGCGGGGATGAGCCTGGGGAGGCGCCCGGGCATGTCTGGACCCAGTCCCCGCAGCCTGCCCCTTGCTGGGGCAGTACCCCCGGAGGCCAGGAAGGTCTGGGCAAGGCTGGCCAGGGGCAGGGGCCCTGCTGGGTCCTGCCCCTGGCCTGTGGGGCCTCTGAGCACAACCGGCCCTCTGCCGCTGGAAGACCTCCCCGGCTGCCTCCAAAGGCCGCTTTGCAAGCACTCTCGCCGGCTGTTCCCGCCAGCCGCGCACAACGCTCCCAAGCCCGGGAGAAAAGCGCTTCGGGGTGGTGCTCTCTCCCGGCCCTTGCCCCTGAGCCTGGGGGCCAGGCAGGGGGTCCACACTCCCAGGCCAAGGCAGAACCACATGCACACGTCTGTTCCTGCCCCCTGCACCGGCAGAGAGCTCCGGGGAGCCAGAGTCTGTCAGGCAGCTGCTGGGCTGGCCGCCTGTGTGGGAAGGGGCAGAGCCGACCTAGGGGCACACTGGGCCTCTTGCTCTCCCTGCTGCCCTGAGGCTGCTGGGCCAAAGAGGTCTTGGGCATCCAGCCCCTTGCTGGTCCCTTCCCTCTGACGAGGCCCTCTGAGCTCCAGCCCCTTGCAGTGTGGAGACAGCCCCTGCCAGCAACCTCCTCTCCAAGGAGGCCTCAAGCGAGGCCTAGGCCCAGGGGAAAGGCACCAGCGGGGATGAGCCTGGGGAGGCGCCCGGGCATGTCTGGACCCAGTCCCCGCAGCCTGCCCCTTGCTGGGGCAGTACCCCCGGAGGCCAGGAAGGTCTGGGCAAGGCTGGCCAGGGGCAGGGGCCCTGCTGGGTCCTGCCCCTGGCCTGTGGGGCCTCTGAGCACAACCGGCCCTCTGCCGCTGGAAGACCTCCCCGGCTGCCTCCAAAGGCCGCTTTGCAAGCACTCTCGCCGGCTGTTCCTGCCAGCCGCGCACAATGCTCCCAAGCCCGGGAGAAAAGCGCTTCGGGGTGGTGCTCTCTCCCGGCCCTTGCCCCTGAGCCTGGGGGCCAGGCAGGGGGTCCACACTCCCAGGCCAAGGCAGAACCACATGCACACGTCTGTTCCTGCCCCCTGCACCGGCAGAGAGCTCGGGGGAGCCAGAGTCTGTCAGGCAGCTGCTGGGCTGGCCGCCTGTGTGGGAAGGGGCAGAGCCGACCTAGGGGCACACTGGGCCTCTTGCTCTCCCTGCTGCCCTGAGGCTGCTGGGCCAAAGAGGTCTTGGGCATCCAGCCCCTTGCTGGTCCCTTCCCTCTGACGAGGCCCTCTGAGCTCCAGCCCCTTGCAGTGTGGAGACAGCCCCTGCCAGCAACCTCCTCTCCAAGGAGGCCTCAAGCGAGGCCTAGGCCCAGGGGAAAGGCACCAGCGGGGATGAGCCTGGGGAGGCGCCCGGGCATGTCTGGACCCAGTCCCCGCAGCCTGCCCCTTGCTGGGGCAGTACCCCCGGAGGCCAGGAAGGTCTGGGCAAGGCTGGCCAGGGGCAGGGGCCCTGCTGGGTCCTGCCCCTGGCCTGTGGGGCCTCTGAGCACAACCGGCCCTCTCCCGCTGGAAGACCTCCCCGGCTGCCTCCAAAGGCCGCTTTGCAAGCACTCTCGCCGGCTGTTCCCGCCAGCCGCGCACAACGCTCCCAAGCCCGGGAGAAAAGCGCTTCGGGGTGGTGCTCTCTCCCGGCCCTTGCCCCTGAGCCTGGGGGCCAGGCAGGGGGTCCACACTCCCAGGCCAAGGCAGAACCACATGCACACGTCTGTTCCTGCCCCCTGCACCGGCAGAGAGCTCGGGGGAGCCAGTGTCTGGCAGGCAGCTGCTGGGCTGGCCGCCTGTGTGGGAAGGGGCAGAGCCGACCTAGGGGCACACTGGGCCTCTTGCTCTCCCTGCTGCCCTGAGGCTGCTGGGCCAAAGAGGTCTTGGGCATCCAGCCCCTTGCTGGTCCCTTCCCTCTGACGAGGCCCTCTGAGCTCCAGCCCCTTGCAGTGTGGAGACAGCCCCTGCCAGCAACCTCCTCTCCAAGGAGGCCTCAAGCGAGGCCTGGGCCCAGGGGAAAGGCACCAGCGGGGATGAGCCTGGGGAGGCGCCCGGGCATGTCTGGACCCAGTCCCTGCAGCCTGCCCCTTGCTGGGGCAGTACCCCCGGAGGCCAGGAAGGTCTGGGCAAGGCTGGCCAGGGGCAGGGGCCCTGCTGGGTCCTGCCCCTGGCCTGTGGGGCCTCTGAGCACAACCGGCCCTCTCCCGCTGGAAGACCTCCCCGGCTGCCTCCAAAGGCCGCTTTGCAAGCACTCTCGCCGGCTGTTCCCGCCAGCCGCGCACAACGCTCCCAAGCCCGGGAGAAAAGCGCTTCAGGGTGGTGCTCTCTCCCGGCCCTTGCCCCTGAGCCTGGGGGCCAGGCAGGGGGTCCACACTCCCAGGCCAAGGCAGAACCACATGCACACGTCTGTTCCTGCCCCCTGCACCGGCAGAGAGCTCGGGGGAGCCAGAGTCTGTCAGGCAGCTGCTGGTCTGGCCGCCTGAGTGGGAAGGGGCAGAGCTGACCTAGGGGCACACTGGGCCTCTTGCTCTCCCTGCTGCCCTGAGGCTGCTGGGCCAAAGAGGTCTTGGGCATCCAGCCCCTTGCTGGTCCCTTCCCTCTGACGAGGCCCTCTGAGCTCCAGCCCCTTGCAGTGTGGAGACAGCCCCTGCCAGCAACCTCCTCTCCAAGGAGGCCTCAAGCGAGGCCTAGGCCCAGGGGAAAGGCACCAGCGGGGATGAGCCTGGGGAGGCGCCCGGGCATGTCTGGACCCAGTCCCCGCAGCCTGCCCCTTGCTGGGGCAGTACCCCCGGAGGCCAGGAAGGTCTGGGCAAGGCTGGCCAGGGGCAGGGGCCCTGCTGGGTCCTGCCCCTGGCCTGTGGGGCCTCTGAGCACAACCGGCCCTCTCCCGCTGGAAGACCTCCCCGGCTGCCTCGAAAGGCCGCTTTGCAAGCACTCTCGCCGGCTGTTCCCGCCAGCCGCGCACAACGCTCCAAAGCCCGGGAGAAAAGCGCTTCGGGGTGGTGCTCTCTCCCGGCCCTTGCCCCTGAGCCTGGGGGCCAGGCAGGGGGTCCACACTCCCAGGCCAAGGCAGAACCACATGCACACGTCTGTTCCTGCCCCCTGCACCGGCAGAGAGCTCGGGGGAGCCAGAGTCTGTCAGGCAGCTGCTGGGCTGGCCGCCTGTGTGGGAAGGGGCAGAGCCGACCTAGGGGCACACTGGGCCTCTTGCTCTCCCTGCTGCCCTGAGGCTGCTGGGCCAAAGAGGTCTTGGGCATCCAGCCCCTTGCTGGTCCCTTCCCTCTGACGAGGCCCTCTGAGCTCCAGCCCCTTGCAGTGTGGAGACAGCCCCTGCCAGCAACCTCCTCTCCAAGGAGGCCTCAAGCGAGGCCTAGGCCCAGGGGAAAGGCACCAGCGGGGATGAGCCTGGGGAGGCGCCCGGGCATGTCTGGACCCAGTCCCCGCAGCCTGCCCCTTGCTGGGGCAGTACCCCCCGGAGGCCAGGAAGGTCTGGGCAAGGCTGGCCAGGGGCAGGGGCCCTGCTGGGACCTGCCCCTGGCCTGTGGGGCCTCTGAGCACAACCGGCCCTCTCCCGCTGGAAGACCTCCCCGGCTGCCTCCAAAGGCCGCTTTGCAAGCACTCTCGCCGGCTGTTCCCGCCAGCCGCGCACAACGCTCCCAAGCCCGGGAGAAAAGCGCTTCGGGGTGGTGCTCTCTCCCGGCCCTTGCCCCTGAGCCTGGGGGCCAGGCAGGGGGTCCACACTCCCAGGCCAAGGCAGAACCACATGCACACGTCTGTTCCTGCCCCCTGCACCGGCAGAGAGCTCGGGGGAGCCAGAGTCTGTCAGGCAGCTGCTGGGCTGGCCGCCTGTGTGGGAAGGGGCAGAGCCGACCTAGGGCCACACTGGGCCTCTTGCTCTCCCTGCTGCCCTGAGGCTGCTGGGCCAAAGAGGTCTTGGGCATCCAGCCCCTTGCTGGTCCCTTCCCTCTGACGAGGCCCTCTGAGCTCCAGCCCCTTGCAGTGTGGAGACAGCCCCTGGCAGCAACCTCCTCTCCAAGGAGGCCTCAAGCGAGGCCTAGGCCCAGGGGAAAGGCACCAGCGGGGATGAGCCTGGGGAGGCGCCCGGGCATGTTTGGACCCAGTCCCCGCAGCCTGCCCCTTGCTGGGGCAGTACCCCCGGAGGCCAGGAAGGTCTGGGCAAGGCTGGCCAGGGGCAGGGGCCCTGCTGAGTCCTGCCCCTGGCCTGTGGGGCCTCTGAGCACAACCGGCCCTCTGCCGCTGGAAGACCTCCCCGGCTGCCTCCAAAGGCCACTTTGCAAGCACTCTCGCCGGCTGTTCCTGCCAGCCGTGCACAACGCTCCCAAGCCCGGGAGAAAAGCGCTTCGGGGTGGTGCTCTCTCCCGGCCCGTGCCCCTGAGCCTGGGGGCCAGGCAGGGGGTCCACACTCCCAGGCGAAGGCAGAACCACATGCACACGTCTGTTCCTGCCCCCTGCACCGGCAGAGAGCTCGGGGGAGCCAGAGTCTGTCAGGCAGCTGCTAGGCTGGCCGCCTGTGTGGGAAGGGGCAGAGCCGACCTAGGGCCACACTGGGCCTCTTGCTCTCCCTGCTGCCCTGAGGCTGCTGGGCCAAAGAGGTCTTGGGCATCCAGCCCCTTGCTGGTCCCTTCCCTCTGACGAGGCCCTCTGAGCTCCAGCCCCTTGCAGTGTGGAGACAGCCCCTGCCAGCAACCTCCTCTCCAAGGAGGCCTCAAGCGAGGCCTAGGCTCAGGGGAAAGGCACCAGCGGGGATGAGCCTGGGGAGGCGCCCGGGCATGTCTGGACCCAGTCCCCGCAGCCTGCCCCTTGCTGGGGCAGTACCCCCGGAGGCCAGGAAGGTCTGGGCAAGGCTGGCCAGGGGCAGGGGCCCTGCTGGGTCCTGCCCCTGGCCTGTGGGGCCTCTGAGCACAACCGGCCCTCTCCCGCTGGAAGACCTCCCCGGCTGCCTCCAAAGGCCGCTTTGCAAGCACTCTCGCCGGCTGTTCCCGCCAGCCGCGCACAACGCTTCCAAGCCTGGGAGAAAAGCGCTTCGGGGTGGTGCTCTCTCCCGGCCCTTGCGCCTGAGCCTGGGGGCCAGGCAGGGGGTCCACACTCCCAGGCCAAGGCAGAACCACATGCACACGTCTGTTCCTGCCCCCTGCACCGGCAGAGAGCTCGGGGGAGCCAGAGTCTGTCAGGCAGCTGCTGGGCTGGCCGCCTGTGTGGGAAGGGGCAGAGCCGATCTAGGGGCACACTGGGCCTCTTGCTCTCCCTGCTGCCCTGAGGCTGCTGGGCCAAAGAGGTCTTGGGCATCCAGCCCCTTGCTGGTCCCTTCCCTCTGACGAGGCCCTCTGAGCTCCAGCCCCTTGCAGTGTGGAGACAGCCCCTGCCAGCAACCTCCTCTCCAAGGAGGCCTCAAGCGAGGCCTAGGCCCAGGGGAAAGGCACCAGCGGGGATGAGCCTGGGGAGGCGCCCGGGCATGTCTGGAGCCAGTCCCCGCAGCCTGCCCCTTGCTGGGGCAGTACCCCCGGAGGCCAGGAAGGTCTGGGCAAGGCTGGCCAGGGGCAGGGGCCCTGCTGGGTCCTGCCCCTGGCCTGTGGGGCCTCTGAGCACAAGCGGCCCTCTCCCGCTGGAAGACCTCCCCGGCTGCCTCCAAAGGCCGCTTTGCAAGCACTCTCGCCGGCTGTTCCCGCCAGCCGCGCCCAAGGCTCCCAAGCCAGTGAGAAAAGCGCTTCGGGGTGGTGCTCTCTCCCGGCCCTTGCCCCTGAGCCTGGGGGCCAGGCAGGGGGTCCACACTCCCAGGCCAAGGCAGAACCACATGCACACGTCTGTTCCTGCCCCCTGCACCGGCAGAGAGCTCGGGGGAGCCAGAGTCTGTCAGGCAGCTGCTGGGCTGGCCGCCTGTGTGGGAAGGGGCATAGCCGACCTAGGGCCACACTGGGCCTCTTGCTCTCCCTGCTGCCCTGAGGCTGCTGGGCCAAAGAGGTCTTGGGCATCCAGCCCCTTGCTGGTCCCTTCCCTCTGACGAGGCCCTCTGAGCTCCAGCACCTTGCAGTGTGGAGACAGCCCCTGCCAGCAACCTCCTCTCCAAGGAGGCCTCAAGCGAGGCCTAGGCCCAGGGGAAAGGCACCAGCGGGGATGAGCCTGGGGAGGCGCCCGGGCATGTCTGGACCCAGTCCCCGCAGCCTGCCCCTTGCTGGGGCAGTACTCCCGGAGGCCAGGAAGGTCTGGGCAAGGCTGGCCAGGGGCAGGGGCCCTGCTGGGTCCTGCCCCTGGCCTGTGGGGCCTCTGAGCACAACCGGCCCTCTCCCGCTGGAAGACCTCCCCGGCTGCCTCCAAAGGCCGCTTTGCAAGCACTCTCGCCGGCTGTTCCCGCCAGCCGCGCACAACGCTCCCAAGCCCGGGAGAAAAGCGCTTCGGGGTGGTGCTCTCTCCCGGCCCTTGCCCCTGAGCCTAAGGGCCAGGCAGGGGGTCCACACTCCCAGGCCAAGGCAGAACCACATGCACACGTCTGTTCCTGTCCCCTGCACCGGCAGAGAGCTCGGGGGAGCCAGAGTCTGTCAGGCAGCTGCTGGGCTGGCCGCCTGTGTGGGAAGGGGCAGAGCCGACCTAGGGGCACACTGGGCCTCTTGCTCTCCCTGCTGCCCTGAGGCTGCTGGGCCAAAGAGGTCTTGGGCATCCAGCCCCTTGCTGGTCCCTTCCCTCTGACGAGGCCCTCTGAGCTCCAGCCCCTTGCAGTGTGGAGACAGCCCCTGCCAGCAACCTCCTCTCCAAGGAGGCCTCAAGCGACGCCTAGGCCCAGGGGAAAGGCACCAGCGGGGATGAGCCTGGGGAGGCGCCCGGGCATGTCTGGACCCAGTCCCCGCAGCCTGCCCCTTGCTGGGGCAGTACCCCCGGAGGCCAGGAAGGTCTGGGCAAGGCTGGCCAGGGGCAGGGGCCCTGCTGGGTCCTGCCCCTGGCCTGTGGGGCCTCTGAGCACAACCGGCCCTCTCCCGCTGGAAGACCTCCCCGGCTGCCTCCAAAGGCCGCTTTGCAAGCACTCTCGCCGGCTGTTCCCGCCAGCCGCGCCCACCGCTCCCAAGCCCGGGAGAAAAGCGCTTCGGGGTGGTGCTCTCTCCCGGCCCTTGCCCCTGAGCCTGGGGGCCAGGCAGGGGGTCCACACTCCCAGGCCAAGGCAGAACCACATGCACACGTCTGTTCCTGCCCCCTGCACCGGCAGAGAGCTCGGGGGAGCCAGAGTCTGTCAGGCAGCTGCTGGGCTGGCCGCCTGTGTGGGAAGGGGCAGAGCCGACCTAGGGGCACACTGGGCCTCTTGCTCTCCCTGCTGCCCTGAGGCTGCTGGGCCAAAGAGGTCTTGGGCATCCAGCCCCTTGCTGGTCCCTTCCCTCTGACGAGGCCCTCTGAGCTCCAGCCCCTTGCAGTGTGGAGACAGCCCCTGCCAGCAACCTCCTCTCCAAGGAGGCCTCAAGCGAGGCCTAGGCCCAGGGGAAAGGCACCAGCGGGGATGAGCCTGGGGAGGCGCCCGGGCATGTCTGGACCCAGTCCCTGCAGCCTGCCCCTTGCTGGGGCAGTACCCCCGGAGGCCAGGAAGGTCTGGGCAAGGCTGGCCAGGGGCAGGGGCCCTGCTGGGTCCTGCCCCTGGCCTGTGGGGCCTCTGAGCACAACCGGCCCTCTCCCGCTGGAAGACCTCCCCGGCTGCCTCCAAAGGCCGCTTTGCAAGCACTCTCGCCGGCTGTTCCCGCCAGCCGCGCACAACGCTCCCAAGCCCGGGAGAAAAGCGCTTCGGGGTGGTGCTCTCTCCCGGCCCTTGCCCCTGAGCCTGGGGGCCAGGCAGGGGGTCCACACTCCCAGGCCAAGGCAGAAACACATGCACACGTCTGTTCCTGCCCCCTGCACCGGCAGAGAGCTCGGGGGAGCCAGAGTCTGTCAGGCAGCTGCTGGGTTGGCCGCCTGAGTGGGAAGGGGCAGAGCCGACCTAGGGGCACACTGGGCCTCTTGCTCTCCCTGCTGCCCTGAGGCTGCTGGGCCAAAGAGGTCTTGGGCATCCAGCCCCTTGCTGGTCCCTTCCCTCTGACGAGGCCCTCTGAGCTCCAGCCCCTTGCAGTGTGGAGACAGCCCCTGGCAGCAACCTCCTCTCCAAGGAGGCCTCAAGCGAGGCCTAGGCCCAGGGGAAAGGCACCAGCGGGGATGAGCCTGGGGAGGCGCCCGGGCATGTTTGGAGCCAGTCCCCGCAGCCTGCCCCTTGCTGGGGCAGTACCCCCGGAGGCCAGGAAGGTCTGGGCAAGGCTGGCCAGGGGCAGGGGCCCTGCTGAGTCCTGCCCCTGGCCTGTGGGGCCTCTGAGCACAACCGGCCCTCTGCCGCTGGAAGACCTCCCCGGCTGCCTCCAAAGGCCACTTTGCAAGCACTCTCGCCGGCTGTTCCCGCCAGCCGTGCACAACGCTCCCAAGCCCGGGAGAAAAGCGCTTCGGGGTGGTGCTCTGTCCCGGCCCGTGCCCCTGAGCCTGGGGGCCAGGCAGGGGGTCCACACTCCCAGGCGAAGGCAGAACCACATGCACACGTCTGTTCCTGCCCCCTGCACCGGCAGAGAGCTCGGGGGAGCCAGAGTCTGTCAGGCAGCTGCTGGGCTGGCCGCCTGTGTGGGAAGGGGCAGAGCCGACCTAGGGGCACACTGGGCCTCTTGCTCTCCCTGCTGCCCTGAGGCTGCTGGGCCAAAGAGGTCTTGGGCATCCAGCCCCTTGCTGGTCCCTTCCCTCTGACGAGGCCCTCTGAGCTCCAGCCCCTTGCAGTGTGGAGACAGCCCCTGCCAGCAACCTCCTCTCCAAGGAGGCCTCAAGCGAGGCCTAGGCCCAGGGGAAAGGCACCAGCGGGGATGAGCCTGGGGAGGCGCCCGGGCATGTCTGGACCCAGTCCCCGCAGCCTGCCCCTTGCTGGGGCAGTACCCCCGGAGGCCAGGAAGGTCTGGGCAAGGCTGGCCAGGGGCAGGGGCCCTGCTGGGTCCTGCCCCTGGCCTGTGGGGCCTCTGAGCACAAGCGGCCCTCTCCCGCTGGAAGACCTCCCCGGCTGCCTCCAAAGGCCGCTTTGCAAGCACTCTCGCCGGCTGTTCCCGCCAGCCGCGCCCAACGCTCCCAAGCCCGGGAGAAAAGCGCTTCGGGGTGGTGCTCTCTCCCGGCCCTTGCCCCTGAGCCTGGGGGCCAGGCAGGGGGTCCACACTCCCAGGCCAAGGCAGAACCACATGCACACGTCTGTTCCTGCCCCCTGCACCGGCAGAGAGCTCCGGGGAGCCAGAGTCTGTCAGGCAGCTGCTGGGCTGGCCGCCTGTGTGGGAAGGGGCAGAGCCGACCTAGGGGCACACTGGGCCTCTTGCTCTCCCTGCTGCCCTGAGGCTGCTGGGCCAAAGAGGTCTTGGGCATCCAGCCCCTTGCTGGTCCCTTCCCTCTGACGAGGCCCTCTGAGCTCCAGCCCCTTGCAGTGTGGAGACAGCCCCTGCCAGCAACCTCCTCTCCAAGGAGGCCTCAAGCGAGGCCTAGGCCCAGGGGAAAGGCACCAGCGGGGATGAGCCTGGGGAGGCGCCCGGGCATGTCTGGAGCCAGTCCCCGCAGCCTGCCCCTTGCTGGGGCAGTACCCCCGGAGGCCAGGAAGGTCTGGGCAAGGCTGGCCAGGGGCAGGGGCCCTGCTGGGACCTGCCCCTGGCCTGTGGGGCCTCTGAGCACAACCGGCCCTCTGCCGCTGGAAGACCTCCCCGGCTGCCTCCAAAGGCCGCTTTGCAAGCACTCTCGCCGGCTGTTCCCGCCAGCCGCGCACAACGCTCCCAAGCCCGGGAGAAAAGCGCTTCGGGGTGGTGCTCTCTCCCGGCCCTTGCCCCTGAGCCTGGGGGCCAGGCAGGGGGTCCACACTCCCAGGCCAAGGCAGAACCACATGCACACGTCTGTTCCTGCCCCCTGCACCGGCAGAGAGCTCGGGGGAGCCAGAGTCTGTCAGGCAGCTGCTGGGCTGGCCGCCTGTGTGGGAAGGGGCAGAGCCGACCTAGGGGCACACTGGGCCTCTTGCTCTCCCTGCTGCCCTGAGGCTGCTGGGCCAAAGAGGTCTTGGGCATCCAGCCCCTTGCTGGTCCCTTCCCTCTGACGAGGCCCTCTGAGCTCCAGCCCCTTGCAGTGTGGAGACAGCCCCTGCCAGCAACCTCCTCTCCAAGGAGGCCTCAAGCGAGGCCTAGGCCCAGGGGAAAGGCACCAGCGGGGATGAGCCTGGGGAGGCGCCCGGGCATGTCTGGACCCAGTCCCCGCAGCCTGCCCCTTGCTGGGGCAGTACCCCCGGAGGCCAGGAAGGTCTGGGCAAGGCTGGCCAGGGGCAGGGGCCCTGCTGGGTCCTGCCCCTGGCCTGTGGGGCCTCTGAGCACAACCGGCCCTCTGCCGCTGGAAGACCTCCCCGGCTGCCTCCAAAGGCCGCTTTGCAAGCACTCTCGCCGGCTGTTCCCGCCAGCCGCGCACAACGCTCCCAAGCCCGGGAGAAAAGCGCTTCGGGGTGGTGCTCTCTCCCGGCCCTTGCCCCTGAGCCTGGGGGCCAGGCAGGGGGTCCACACTCCCAGGCCAAGGCAGAACCACATGCACACGTCTGTTCCTGCCCCCTGCACCGGCAGAGAGCTCGGGGGAGCCAGAGTCTGTCAGGCAGCTGCTGGGCTGGCCGCCTGTGTGGGAAGGGGCAGAGCCGACCTAGGGGCACACTGGGCCTCTTGCTCTCCCTGCTGCCCTGAGGCTGCTGGGCCAAAGAGGTCTTGGGCATCCAGCCCCTTGCTGGTCCCTTCCCTCTGACGAGGCCCTCTGAGCTCCAGCCCCTTGCAGTGTGGAGACAGCCCCTGCCAGCAACCTCCTCTCCAAGGAGGCCTCAAGCGAGGCCTAGGCCCAGGGGAAAGGCACCAGCGGGGATGAGCCTGGGGAGGCGCCCGGGCATGTCTGGACCCAGTCCCCGCAGCCTGCCCCTTGCTGGGGCAGTACCCCCGGAGGCCAGGAAGGTCTGGGCAAGGCTGGCCAGGGGCAGGGGCCCTGCTGGGTCCTGCCCCTGGCCTGTGGGGCCTCTGAGCACAACCGGCCCTCTCCCGCTGGAAGACCTCCCCGGCTGCCTCCAAAGGCCGCTTTGCAAGCACTCTCGCCGGCTGTTCCCGCCAGCCGCGCACAACGCTCCCAAGCCCGGGAGAAAAGCGCTTCGGGGTGGTGCTCTCTCCCGGCCCTTGCCCCTGAGCCTGGGGGCCAGGCAGGGGGTCCACACTCCCAGGCCAAGGCAGAACCACATGCACACGTCTGTTCCTGCCCCCTGCACCGGCAGAGAGCTCGGGGGAGCCAGAGTCTGTCAGGCAGCTGCTGGGCTGGCCGCCTGTGTGGGAAGGGGCAGAGCCGATCTAGGGGCACACTGAGCCTCTTGCTCTCCCTGCTGCCCTGAGGCTGCTGGGCCAAAGAGGTCTTGGGCATCCAGCCCCTTGCTGGTCCCTTCCCTCTGACGAGGCCCTCTGAGCTCCAGCCCCTTGCAGTGTGGAGACAGCCCCTGCCAGCAACCTCCTCTCCAAGGAGGCCTCAAGCGAGGCCTAGGCCCAGGGGAAAGGCACCAGCGGGGATGAGCCTGGGGAGGCGCCCGGGCATGTCTGGACCCAGTCCCCGCAGCCTGCCCCTTGCTGGGGCAGTACCCCCGGAGGCCAGGAAGGTCTGGGCAAGGCTGGCCAGGGGCAGGGGCCCTGCTGGGTCCTGCCCCTGGCCTGTGGGGCCTCTGAGCACAACCGGCCCTCTCCCGCTGGAAGACCTCCCCGGCTGCCTCCAAAGGCCGCTTTGCAAGCACTCTCGCCGGCTGTTCCCGCCAGCCGCGCCCAAGGCTCCCAAGCCAGTGAGAAAAGCGCTTCGGGGTGGTGCTCTCTCCCGGCCCTTGCCCCTGAGCCTGGGGGCCAGGCAGGGGGTCCACACTCCCAGGCCAAGGCAGAACCACATGCACACGTCTGTTCCTGCCCCCTGCACCGGCAGAGAGCTCGGGGGAGCCAGAGTCTGTCAGGCAGCTGCTGGGCTGGCCGCCTGTGTGGGAAGGGGCAGAGCCGACCTAGGGCCACACTGGGCCTCTTGCTCTCCCTGCTGCCCTGAGGCTGCTGGGCCAAAGAGGTCTTGGGCATCCAGCCCCTTGCTGGTCCCTTCCCTCTGACGAGGCCCTCTGAGCTCCAGCACCTTGCAGTGTGGAGACAGCCCCTGCCAGCAACCTCCTCTCCAAGGAGGCCTCAAGCGAGGCCTAGGCCCAGGGGAAAGGCACCAGCGGGGATGAGCCTGGGGAGGCGCCCGGGCATGTCTGGACCCAGTCCCCGCAGCCTGCCCCTTGCTGGGGCAGTACTCCCGGAGGCCAGGAAGGTCTGGGCAAGGCTGGCCAGGGGCAGGGGCCCTGCTGGGTCCTGCCCCTGGCCTGTGGGGCCTCTGAGCACAAGCGGCCCTCTCCCGCTGGAAGACCTCCCCGGCTGCCTCCAAAGGCCGCTTTGCAAGCACTCTCGCCGGCTGTTCCCGCCAGCCGCGCACAACGCTCCCAAGCCCGGGAGAAAAGCGCTTCGGGGTGGTGCTCTCTCCCGGCCCTTGCCCCTGAGCCTGGGGGCCAGGCAGGGGGTCCACACTCCCAGGCCAAGGCAGAACCACATGCACACGTCTGTTCCTGTCCCCTGCACCGGCAGAGAGCTCGGGGGAGCCAGAGTCTGTCAGGCAGCTGCTGGGCTGGCCGCCTGTGTGGGAAGGGGCAGAGCCGACCTAGGGCCACACTGGGCCTCTTGCTCTCCCTGCTGCCCTGAGGCTGCTGGGCCAAAGAGGTCTTGGGCATCCAGCCCCTTGCTGGTCCCTTCCCTCTGACGAGGCCCTCTGAGCTCCAGCCCCTTGCAGTGTGGAGACAGCCCCTGCCAGCAACCTCCTCTCCAAGGAGGCCTCAAGCGAGGCCTAGGCCCAGGGGAAAGGCACCAGCGGGGATGAGCCTGGGGAGGCGCCCGGGCATGTCTGGACCCAGTCCCCGCAGCCTGCCCCTTGCTGGGGCAGTACCCCCGGAGGCCAGGAAGGTCTGGGCAAGGCTGGCCAGGGGCAGGGGCCCTGCTGGGTCCTGCCCCTGGCCTGTGGGGCCTCTGAGCACAAGCGGCCCTCTCCCGCTGGAAGACCTCCCCGGCTGCCTCCAAAGGCCGCTTTGCAAGCACTCTCGCCGGCTGTTCCCGCCAGCCGCGCCCAACGCTCCCAAGCCCGGGAGAAAAGCGCTTCGGGGTGGTGCTCTCTCCCGGCCCTTGCCCCTGAGCCTGGGGGCCAGGCAGGGGGTCCACACTCCCAGGCCAAGGCAGAACCACATGCACACGTCTGTTCCTGCCCCCTGCACCGGCAGAGAGCTCGGGGGAGCCAGAGTCTGTCAGGCAGCTGCTGGGCTGGCCGCCTGTGTGGGAAGGGGCAGAGCCGACCTAGGGGCACACTGGGCCTCTTGCTCTCCCTGCTGCCCTGAGGCTGCTGGGCCAAAGAGGTCTTGGGCATCCAGCCCCTTGCTGGTCCCTTCCCTCTGACGAGGCCCTCTGAGCTCCAGCCCCTTGCAGTGTGGAGACAGCCCCTGCCAGCAACCTCCTCTCCAAGGAGGCCTCAAGCGAGGCCTAGGCCCAGGGGAAAGGCACCAGCGGGGATGAGCCTGGGGAGGCGCCCGGGCATGTCTGGACCCAGTCCCCGCAGCCTGCCCCTTGCTGGGGCAGTACCCCCGGAGGCCAGGAAGGTCTGGGCAAGGCTGGCCAGGGGCAGGGGCCCTGCTGGGTCCTGCCCCTGGCCTGTGGGGCCTCTGAGCACAACCGGCCCTCTGCCGCTGGAAGACCTCCCCGGCTGCCTCCAAAGGCCGCTTTGCAAGCACTCTCGCCGGCTGTTCCCGCCAGCCGCGCACAACGCTCCCAAGCCCGGGAGAAAAGCGCTTCGGGGTGGTGCTCTCTCCCGGCCCTTGCCCCTGAGCCTGGGGGCCAGGCAGGGGGTCCACACTCCCAGGCCAAGGCAGAACCACATGCACACGTCTGTTCCTGCCCCCTGCACCGGCAGAGAGCTCCGGGGAGCCAGAGTCTGTCAGGCAGCTGCTGGGCTGGCCGCCTGTGTGGGAAGGGGCAGAGCCGACCTAGGGGCACACTGGGCCTCTTGCTCTCCCTGCTGCCCTGAGGCTGCTGGGCCAAAGAGGTCTTGGGCATCCAGCCCCTTGCTGGTCCCTTCCCTCTGACGAGGCCCTCTGAGCTCCAGCCCCTTGCATTGTGGAGACAGCCCCTGCCAGCAACCTCCTCTCCAAGGAGGCCTCAAGCGAGGCCTAGGCCCAGGGGAAAGGCACCAGCGGGGATGAGCCTGGGGAGGCGCCCGGGCATGTCTGGAGCCAGTCCCCGCAGCCTGCCCCTTGCTGGGGCAGTACCCCCGGAGGCCAGGAAGGTCTGGGCAAGGCTGGCCAGGGGCAGGGGCCCTGCTGGGACCTGCCCCTGGCCTGTGGGGCCTCTGAGCACAACCGGCCCTCTGCCGCTGGAAGACCTCCCCGGCTGCCTCCAAAGGCCGCTTTGCAAGCACTCTCGCCGGCTGTTCCCGCCAGCCGCGCACAACGCTCCCAAGCCCGGGAGAAAAGCGCTTCGGGGTGGTGCTCTCTCCCGGCCCTTGCCCCTGAGCCTGGGGGCCAGGCAGGGGGTCCACACTCCCAGGCCAAGGCAGAACCACATGCACACGTCTGTTCCTGCCCCCTGCACCGGCAGAGAGCTCGGGGGAGCCAGAGTCTGTCAGGCAGCTGCTGGGCTGGCCGCCTGTGTGGGAAGGGGCAGAGCCGACCTAGGGGCACACTGGGCCTCTTGCTCTCCCTGCTGCCCTGAGGCTGCTGGGCCAAAGAGGTCTTGGGCATCCAGCCCCTTGCTGGTCCCTTCCCTCTGACGAGGCCCTCTGAGCTCCAGCCCCTTGCAGTGTGGAGACAGCCCCTGCCAGCAACCTCCTCTCCAAGGAGGCCTCAAGCGAGGCCTAGGCCCAGGGGAAAGGCACCAGCGGGGATGAGCCTGGGGAGGCGCCCGGGCATGTCTGGACCCAGTCCCCGCAGCCTGCCCCTTGCTGGGGCAGTACCCCCGGAGGCCAGGAAGGTCTGGGCAAGGCTGGCCAGGGGCAGGGGCCCTGCTGGGTCCTGCCCCTGGCCTGTGGGGCCTCTGAGCACAACCGGCCCTCTCCCGCTGGAAGACCTCCCCGGCTGCCTCCAAAGGCCGCTTTGCAAGCACTCTCGCCGGCTGTTCCCGCCAGCCGCGCACAACGCTCCCAAGCCCGGGAGAAAAGCGCTTCGGGGTGGTGCTCTCTCCCGGCCCTTGCCCCTGAGCCTGGGGGCCAGGCAGGGGGTCCACACTCCCAGGCCAAGGCAGAACCACATGCACACGTCTGTTCCTGCCCCCTGCACCGGCAGAGAGCTCGGGGGAGCCAGAGTCTGTCAGGCAGCTGCTGGGCTGGCCGCCTGTGTGGGAAGGGGCAGAGCCGACCTAGGGGCACACTGGGCCTCTTGCTCTCCCTGCTGCCCTGAGGCTGCTGGGCCAAAGAGGTCTTGGGCATCCAGCCCCTTGCTGGTCCCTTCCCTCTGACGAGGCCCTCTGAGCTCCAGCCCCTTGCAGTGTGGAGACAGCCCCTGCCAGCAACCTCCTCTCCAAGGAGGCCTCAAGCGAGGCCTAGGCCCAGGGGAAAGGCACCAGCGGGGATGAGCCTGGGGAGGCGCCCGGGCATGTCTGGACCCAGTCCCCGCAGCCTGCCCCTTGCTGGGGCAGTACCCCCGGAGGCCAGGAAGGTCTGGGCAAGGCTGGCCAGGGGCAGGGGCCCTGCTGGGTCCTGCCCCTGGCCTGTGGGGCCTCTGAGCACAACCGGCCCTCTGCCGCTGGAAGACCTCCCCGGCTGCCTCCAAAGGCCGCTTTGCAAGCACTCTCGCCGGCTGTTCCCGCCAGCCGCGCACAACGCTCCCAAGCCCGGGAGAAAAGCGCTTCGGGGTGGTGCTCTCTCCCGGCCCTTGCCCCTGAGCCTGGGGGCCAGGCAGGGGGTCCACACTCCCAGGCCAAGGCAGAACCACATGCACACGTCTGTTCCTGCCCCCTGCACCGGCAGAGAGCTCCGGGGAGCCAGAGTCTGTCAGGCAGCTGCTGGGCTGGCCGCCTGTGTGGGAAGGGGCAGAGCCGACCTAGGGGCACACTGGGCCTCTTGCTCTCCCTGCTGCCCTGAGGCTGCTGGGCCAAAGAGGTCTTGGGCATCCAGCCCCTTGCTGGTCCCTTCCCTCTGACGAGGCCCTCTGAGCTCCAGCCCCTTGCATTGTGGAGACAGCCCCTGCCAGCAACCTCCTCTCCAAGGAGGCCTCAAGCGAGGCCTAGGCCCAGGGGAAAGGCACCAGCGGGGATGAGCCTGGGGAGGCGCCCGGGCCTGTCTGGAGCCAGTCCCCGCAGCCTGCCCCTTGCTGGGGCAGTACCCCCGGAGGCCAGGAAGGTCTGGGCAAGGCTGGCCAGGGGCAGGGGCCCTGCTGGGTCCTGCCCCTGGCCTGTGGGGCCTCTGAGCACCACCGGCCCTCTGCCGCTGGAAGACCTCCCCGGCTGCCTCCAAAGGCCGCTTTGCAAGCACTCTCGCCGGCTGTTCCCGCCAGCCGCGCACAACGCTCCCAAGCCCGGGAGAAAAGCGCTTCGGGGTGGTGCTCTCTCCCGGCCCTTGCCCCTGAGCCTGGGGGCCAGGCAGGGGGTCCACACTCCCAGGCCAAGGCAGAACCACATGCACACGTCTGTTCCTGCCCCCTGCACCGGCAGAGAGCTCGGGGGAGCCAGAGTCTGTCAGGCAGCTGCTGGGCTGGCCGCCTGTGTGGGAAGGGGCAGAGCCGACCTAGGGCCACACTGGGCCTCTTGCTCTCCCTGCTGCCCTGAGGCTGCTGGGCCAAAGAGGTCTTGGGCATCCAGCCCCTTGCTGGTCCCTTCCCTCTGACGAGGCCCTCTGAGCTCCAGCCCCTTGCAGTGTGGAGACAGCCCCTGCCAGCAACCTCCTCTCCAAGGAGGCCTCAAGCGAGGCCTAGGCCCAGGGGAAAGGCACCAGCGGGGATGAGCCTGGGGAGGCGCCCGGGCATGTCTGGACCCAGTCCCCGCAGCCTGCCCCTTGCTGGGGCAGTACCCCCGGAGGCCAGGAAGGTCTGGGCAAGGCTGGCCAGGGGCAGGGGCCCTGCTGGGTCCTGCCCCTGGCCTGTGGGGCCTCTGAGCACAAGCGGCCCTCTCCCGCTGGAAGACCTCCCCGGCTGCCTCCAAAGGCCGCTTTGCAAGCACTCTCGCCGGCTGTTCCCGCCAGCCGCGCACAACGCTCCCAAGCCCGGGAGAAAAGCGCTTCGGGGTGGTGCTCTCTCCCGGCCCTTGCCCCTGAGCCTGGGGGCCAGGCAGGGGGTCCACACTCCCAGGCCAAGGCAGAACCACATGCACACGTCTGTTCCTGCCCCCTGCACCGGCAGAGAGCTCGGGGGAGCCAGAGTCTGTCAGGCAGCTGCTGGGCTGGCCGCCTGTGTGGGAAGGGGCAGAGCCGACCTAGGGGCACACTGGGCCTCTTGCTCTCCCTGCTGCCCTGAGGCTGCTGGGCCAAAGAGGTCTTGGGCATCCAGCCCCTTGCTGGTCCCTTCCCTCTGACGAGGCCCTCTGAGCTCCAGCCCCTTGCAGTGTGGAGACAGCCCCTGCCAGCAACCTCCTCTCCAAGGAGGCCTCAAGCGAGGCCTAGGCCCAGGGGAAAGGCACCAGCGGGGATGAGCCTGGGGAGGCGCCCGGGCATGTCTGGACCCAGTCCCCGCAGCCTGCCCCTTGCTGGGGCAGTACCCCCGGAGGCCAGGAAGGTCTGGGCAAGGCTGGCCAGGGGCAGGGGCCCTGCTGGGTCCTGCCCCTGGCCTGTGGGGCCTCTGAGCACAACCGGCCCTCTGCCGCTGGAAGACCTCCCCGGCTGCCTCCAAAGGCCGCTTTGCAAGCACTCTCGCCGGCTGTTCCCGCCAGCCGCGCACAACGCTCCCAAGCCCGGGAGAAAAGCGCTTCGGGGTGGTGCTCTCTCCCGGCCCTTGCCCCTGAGCCTGGGGGCCAGGCAGGGGGTCCACACTCCCAGGCCAAGGCAGAACCACATGCACACGTCTGTTCCTGCCCCCTGCACCGGCAGAGAGCTCCGGGGAGCCAGAGTCTGTCAGGCAGCTGCTGGGCTGGCCGCCTGTGTGGGAAGGGGCAGAGCCGACCTAGGGGCACACTGGGCCTCTTGCTCTCCCTGCTGCCCTGAGGCTGCTGGGCCAAAGAGGTCTTGGGCATCCAGCCCCTTGCTGGTCCCTTCCCTCTGACGAGGCCCTCTGAGCTCCAGCCCCTTGCATTGTGGAGACAGCCCCTGCCAGCAACCTCCTCTCCAAGGAGGCCTCAAGCGAGGCCTAGGCCCAGGGGAAAGGCACCAGCGGGGATGAGCCTGGGGAGGCGCCCGGGCCTGTCTGGAGCCAGTCCCCGCAGCCTGCCCCTTGCTGGGGCAGTACCCCCGGAGGCCAGGAAGGTCTGGGCAAGGCTGGCCAGGGGCAGGGGCCCTGCTGGGACCTGCCCCTGGCCTGTGGGGCCTCTGAGCACCACCGGCCCTCTGCCGCTGGAAGACCTCCCCGGCTGCCTCCAAAGGCCGCTTTGCAAGCACTCTCGCCGGCTGTTCCCGCCAGCCGCGCACAACGCTCCCAAGCCCGGGAGAAAAGCGCTTCGGGGTGGTGCTCTCTCCCGGCCCTTGCCCCTGAGCCTGGGGGCCAGGCAGGGGGTCCACACTCCCAGGCCAAGGCAGAACCACATGCACACGTCTGTTCCTGCCCCCTGCACCGGCAGAGAGCTCGGGGGAGCCAGAGTCTGTCAGGCAGCTGCTGGGCTGGCCGCCTGTGTGGGAAGGGGCAGAGCCGACCTAGGGCCACACTGGGCCTCTTGCTCTCCCTGCTGCCCTGAGGCTGCTGGGCCAAAGAGGTCTTGGGCATCCAGCCCCTTGCTGGTCCCTTCCCTCTGACGAGGCCCTCTGAGCTCCAGCCCCTTGCAGTGTGGAGACAGCCCCTGCCAGCAACCTCCTCTCCAAGGAGGCCTCAAGCGAGGCCTAGGCCCAGGGGAAAGGCACCAGCGGGGATGAGCCTGGGGAGGCGCCCGGGCATGTCTGGACCCAGTCCCCGCAGCCTGCCCCTTGCTGGGGCAGTACCCCCGGAGGCCAGGAAGGTCTGGGCAAGGCTGGCCAGGGGCAGGGGCCCTGCTGGGACCTGCCCCTGGCCTGTGGGGCCTCTGAGCACAACCGGCCCTCTGCCGCTGGAAGACCTCCCCGGCTGCCTCCAAAGGCCGCTTTGCAAGCACTCTCGCCGGCTGTTCCCGCCAGCCGCGCACAACGCTCCCAAGCCCGGGAGAAAAGCGCTTCGGGGTGGTGCTCTCTCCCGGCCCTTGCCCCTGAGCCTGGGGGCCAGGCAGGGGGTCCACACTCCCAGGCCAAGGCAGAACCACATGCACACGTCTGTTCCTGCCCCCTGCACCGGCAGAGAGCTCGGGGGAGCCAGAGTCTGTCAGGCAGCTGCTGGGCTGGCCGCCTGTGTGGGAAGGGGCAGAGCCGACCTAGGGCCACACTGGGCCTCTTGCTCTCCCTGCTGCCCTGAGGCTGCTGGGCCAAAGAGGTCTTGGGCATCCAGCCCCTTGCTGGTCCCTTCCCTCTGACGAGGCCCTCTGAGCTCCAGCCCCTTGCAGTGTGGAGACAGCCCCTGCCAGCAACCTCCTCTCCAAGGAGGCCTCAAGCGAGGCCTAGGCCCAGGGGAAAGGCACCAGCGGGGATGAGCCTGGGGAGGCGCCCGGGCATGTCTGGACCCAGTCCCCGCAGCCTGCCCCTTGCTGGGGCAGTACCCCCGGAGGCCAGGAAGGTCTGGGCAAGGCTGGCCAGGGGCAGGGGCCCTGCTGGGTCCTGCCCCTGGCCTGTGGGGCCTCTGAGCACAACCGGCCCTCTGCCGCTGGAAGACCTCCCCGGCTGCCTCCAAAGGCCGCTTTGCAAGCACTCTCGCCGGCTGTTCCCGCCAGCTGCGCACAACGCTCCCAAGCCCGGGAGAAAAGCGCTTCGGGGTGGTGCTCTCTCCCGGCCCTTGCCCCTGAGCCTGGGGGCCAGGCAGGGGGTCCACACTCCCAGGCCAAGGCAGAACCACATGCACACGTCTGTTCCTGCCCCCTGCACCGGCAGAGAGCTCGGGGGAGCCAGAGTCTGTCAGGCAGCTGCTGGGCTGGCCGCCTGTGTGGGAAGGGGCAGAGCCGACCTAGGGCCACACTGGGCCTCTTGCTCTCCCTGCTGCCCTGAGGCTGCTGGGCCAAAGAGGTCTTGGGCATCCAGCCCCTTGCTGGTCCCTTCCCTCTGACGAGGCCCTCTGAGCTCCAGCCCCTTGCAGTGTGGAGACAGCCCCTGCCAGCAACCTCCTCTCCAAGGAGGCCTCAAGCGAGGCCTAGGCCCAGGGGAAAGGCACCAGCGGGGATGAGCCTGGGGAGGCGCCCGGGCATGTCTGGACCCAGTCCCCGCAGCCTGCCCCTTGCTGGGGCAGTACCCCCGGAGGCCAGGAAGGTCTGGGCAAGGCTGGCCAGGGGCAGGGGCCCTGCTGGGTCCTGCCCCTGGCCTGTGGGGCCTCTGAGCACAACCGGCCCTCTCCCGCTGGAAGACCTCCCCGGCTGCCTCCAAAGGCCGCTTTGCAAGCACTCTCGCCGGCTGTTCCCGCCAGCCGCGCACAACGCTCCCAAGCCCGGGAGAAAAGCGCTTCGGGGTGGTGCTCTCTCCCGGCCCTTGCCCCTGAGCCTGGGGGCCAGGCAGGGGGTCCACACTCCCAGGCCAAGGCAGAACCACATGCACACGTCTGTTCCTGCCCCCTGCACCGGCAGAGAGCTCGGGGGAGCCAGAGTCTGTCAGGCAGCTGCTGGGCTGGCCGCCTGTGTGGGAAGGGGCAGAGCCGACCTAGGGGCACACTGGGCCTCTTGCTCTCCCTGCTGCCCTGAGGCTGCTGGGCCAAAGAGGTCTTGGGCATCCAGCCCCTTGCTGGTCCCTTCCCTCTGACGAGGCCCTCTGAGCTCCAGCCCCTTGCAGTGTGGAGACAGCCCCTGCCAGCAACCTCCTCTCCAAGGAGGCCTCAAGCGAGGCCTAGGCCCAGGGGAAAGGCACCAGCGGGGATGAGCCTGGGGAGGCGCCCGGGCATGTCTGGACCCAGTCCCTGCAGCCTGCCCCTTGCTGGGGCAGTACCCCCGGAGGCCAGGAAGGTCTGGGCAAGGCTGGCCAGGGGCAGGGGCCCTGCTGGGTCCTGCCCCTGGCCTGTGGGGCCTCTGAGCACAACCGGCCCTCTCCCGCTGGAAGACCTCCCCGGCTGCCTCCAAAGGCCGCTTTGCAAGCACTCTCGCCGGCTGTTCCCGCCAGCCGCGCACAACGCTCCCAAGCCCGGGAGAAAAGCGCTTCGGGGTGGTGCTCTCTCCCGGCCCTTGCCCCTGAGCCTGGGGGCCAGGCAGGGGGTCCACACTCCCAGGCCAAGGCAGAACCACATGCACACGTCTGTTCCTGCCCCCTGCACCGGCAGAGAGCTCGGGGGAGCCAGAGTCTGTCAGGCAGCTGCTGGGTTGGCCGCCTGAGTGGGAAGGGGCAGAGCCGACCTAGGGGCACACTGGGCCTCTTGCTCTCCCTGCTGCCCTGAGGCTGCTGGGCCAAAGAGGTCTTGGGCATCCAGCCCCTTGCTGGTCCCTTCCCTCTGACGAGGCCCTCTGAGCTCCAGCCCCTTGCAGTGTGGAGACAGCCCCTGGCAGCAACCTCCTCTCCAAGGAGGCCTCAAGCGAGGCCTAGGCCCAGGGGAAAGGCACCAGCGGGGATGAGCCTGGGGAGGCGCCCGGGCATGTTTGGACCCAGTCCCCGCAGCCTGCCCCTTGCTGGGGCAGTACCCCCGGAGGCCAGGAAGGTCTGGGCAAGGCTGGCCAGGGGCAGGGGCCCTGCTGAGTCCTGCCCCTGGCCTGTGGGGCCTCTGAGCACAACCGGCCCTCTGCCGCTGGAAGACCTCCCCGGCTGCCTCCAAAGGCCACTTTGCAAGCACTCTCGCCGGCTGTTCCCGCCAGCCGTGCACAACGCTCCCAAGCCCGGGAGAAAAGCGCTTCGGGGTGGTGCTCTGTCCCGGCCCGTGCCCCTGAGCCTGGGGGCCAGGCAGGGGGTCCACACTCCCAGGCGAAGGCAGAACCACATGCACACGTCTGTTCCTGCCCCCTGCACCGGCAGAGAGCTCGGGGGAGCCAGAGTCTGTCAGGCAGCTGCTGGGCTGGCCGCCTGTGTGGGAAGGGGCAGAGCCGACCTAGGGGCACACTGGGCCTCTTGCTCTCCCTGCTGCCCTGAGGCTGCTGGGCCAAAGAGGTCTTGGGCATCCAGCCCCTTGCTGGTCCCTTCCCTCTGACGAGGCCCTCTGAGCTCCAGCCCCTTGCAGTGTGGAGACAGCCCCTGCCAGCAACCTCCTCTCCAAGGAGGCCTCAAGCGAGGCCTAGGCCCAGGGGAAAGGCACCAGCGGGGATGAGCCTGGGGAGGCGCCCGGGCATGTCTGGACCCAGTCCCCGCAGCCTGCCCCTTGCTGGGGCAGTACCCCCGGAGGCCAGGAAGGTCTGGGCAAGGCTGGCCAGGGGCAGGGGCCCTGCTGGGTCCTGCCCCTGGCCTGTGGGGCCTCTGAGCACAACCGGCCCTCTCCCGCTGGAAGACCTCCCCGGCTGCCTCCAAAGGCCGCTTTGCAAGCACTCTCGCCGGCTGTTCCCGCCAGCCGCGCCCAAGGCTCCCAAGCCAGTGAGAAAAGCGCTTCGGGGTGGTGCTCTCTTCCGGCCCTTGCCCCTGAGCCTGGGGGCCAGGCAGGGGGTCCACACTCCCAGGCCAAGGCAGAACCACATGCACACGTCTGTTCCTGTCCCCTGCACCGGCAGAGAGCTCGGGGGAGCCAGAGTCTGTCAGGCAGCTGCTGGGCTGGCCGCCTGTGTGGGAAGGGGCAGAGCCGACCTAGGGCCACACTGGGCCTCTTGCTCTCCCTGCTGCCCTGAGGCTGCTGGGCCAAAGAGGTCTTGGGCATCCAGCCCCTTGCTGGTCCCTTCCCTCTGACGAGGCCCTCTGAGCTCCAGCACCTTGCAGTGTGGAGACAGCCCCTGCCAGCAACCTCCTCTCCAAGGAGGCCTCAAGCGAGGCCTAGGCCCAGGGGAAAGGCACCAGCGGGGATGAGCCTGGGGAGGCGCCCGGGCATGTCTGGACCCAGTCCCCGCAGCCTGCCCCTTGCTGGGGCAGTACCCCCGGAGGCCAGGAAGGTCTGGGCAAGGCTGGCCAGGGGCAGGGGCCCTGCTGGGTCCTGCCCCTGGCCTGTGGGGCCTCTGAGCACAACCGGCCCTCTGCCGCTGGAAGACCTCCCCGGCTGCCTCCAAAGGCCGCTTTGCAAGCACTCTCGCCGGCTGTTCCCGCCAGCCGCGCACAACGCTCCCAAGCCCGGGAGAAAAGCGCTTCGGGGTGGTGCTCTCTCCCGGCCCTTGCCCCTGAGCCTGGGGGCCAGGCAGGGGGTCCACACTCCCAGGCCAAGGCAGAACCACATGCACACGTCTGTTCCTGTCCCCTGCACCGGCAGAGAGCTCGGGGGAGCCAGAGTCTGTCAGGCAGCTGCTGGGCTGGCCGCCTGTGTGGGAAGGGGCAGAGCCGACCTAGGGGCACACTGGGCCTCTTGCTCTCCCTGCTGCCCTGAGGCTGCTGGGCCAAAGAGGTCTTGGGCATCCAGCCCCTTGCTGGTCCCTTCCCTCTGACGAGGCCCTCTGAGCTCCAGCCCCTTGCAGTGTGGAGACAGCCCCTGCCAGCAACCTCCTCTCCAAGGAGGCCTCAAGCGAGGCCTAGGCCCAGGGGAAAGGCACCAGCGGGGATGAGCCTGGGGAGGCGCCCGGGCATGTCTGGACCCAGTCCCCGCAGCCTGCCCCTTGCTGGGGCAGTACCCCCGGAGGCCAGGAAGGTCTGGGCAAGGCTGGCCAGGGGCAGGGGCCCTGCTGGGTCCTGCCCCTGGCCTGTGGGGCCTCTGAGCACAAGCGGCCCTCTCCCGCTGGAAGACCTCCCCGGCTGCCTCCAAAGGCCGCTTTGCAAGCACTCTCGCCGGCTGTTCCCGCCAGCCGCGCCCAACGCTCCCAAGCCCGGGAGAAAAGCGCTTCGGGGTGGTGCTCTCTCCCGGCCCTTGCCCCTGAGCCTGGGGGCCAGGCAGGGGGTCCACACTCCCAGGCCAAGGCAGAACCACATGCACACGTCTGTTCCTGCCCCCTGCACCGGCAGAGAGCTCCGGGGAGCCAGAGTCTGTCAGGCAGCTGCTGGGCTGGCCGCCTGTGTGGGAAGGGGCAGAGCCGACCTAGGGGCACACTGGGCCTCTTGCTCTCCCTGCTGCCCTGAGGCTGCTGGGCCAAAGAGGTCTTGGGCATCCAGCCCCTTGCTGGTCCCTTCCCTCTGACGAGGCCCTCTGAGCTCCAGCCCCTTGCATTGTGGAGACAGCCCCTGCCAGCAACCTCCTCTCCAAGGAGGCCTCAAGCGAGGCCTAGGCCCAGGGGAAAGGCACCAGCGGGGATGAGCCTGGGGAGGCGCCCGGGCATGTCTGGAGCCAGTCCCCGCAGCCTGCC
Source organism: Cervus elaphus (assembly GCF_910594005.1). Classification (NCBI taxonomy): domain Eukaryota; kingdom Metazoa; phylum Chordata; class Mammalia; order Artiodactyla; family Cervidae; genus Cervus; species Cervus elaphus. The sequence goes on along the minus strand of NW_025316702.1, from coordinate 334,539 downwards.
CCTTGCTGGGGCAGTACCCCCGGAGGCCAGGAAGGTCTGGGCAAGGCTGGCCAGGGGCAGGGGCCCTGCTGGGACCTGCCCCTGGCCTGTGGGGCCTCTGAGCACAACCGGCCCTCTGCCGCTGGAAGACCTCCCCGGCTGCCTCCAAAGGCCGCTTTGCAAGCACTCTCGCCGGCTGTTCCCGCCAGCCGCGCACAACGCTCCCAAGCCCGGGAGAAAAGCGCTTCGGGGTGGTGCTCTCTCCCGGCCCTTGCCCCTGAGCCTGGGGGCCAGGCAGGGGGTCCACACTCCCAGGCCAAGGCAGAACCACATGCACACGTCTGTTCCTGCCCCCTGCACCGGCAGAGAGCTCGGGGGAGCCAGAGTCTGTCAGGCAGCTGCTGGGCTGGCCGCCTGTGTGGGAAGGGGCAGAGCCGACCTAGGGGCACACTGGGCCTCTTGCTCTCCCTGCTGCCCTGAGGCTGCTGGGCCAAAGAGGTCTTGGGCATCCAGCCCCTTGCTGGTCCCTTCCCTCTGACGAGGCCCTCTGAGCTCCAGCCCCTTGCAGTGTGGAGACAGCCCCTGCCAGCAACCTCCTCTCCAAGGAGGCCTCAAGCGAGGCCTAGGCCCAGGGGAAAGGCACCAGCGGGGATGAGCCTGGGGAGGCGCCCGGGCATGTCTGGACCCAGTCCCCGCAGCCTGCCCCTTGCTGGGGCAGTACCCCCGGAGGCCAGGAAGGTCTGGGCAAGGCTGGCCAGGGGCAGGGGCCCTGCTGGGTCCTGCCCCTGGCCTGTGGGGCCTCTGAGCACAACCGGCCCTCTGCCGCTGGAAGACCTCCCCGGCTGCCTCCAAAGGCCGCTTTGCAAGCACTCTCGCCGGCTGTTCCCGCCAGCCGCGCACAACGCTCCCAAGCCCGGGAGAAAAGCGCTTCGGGGTGGTGCTCTCTCCCGGCCCTTGCCCCTGAGCCTGGGGGCCAGGCAGGGGGTCCACACTCCCAGGCCAAGGCAGAACCACATGCACACGTCTGTTCCTGCCCCCTGCACCGGCAGAGAGCTCGGGGGAGCCAGAGTCTGTCAGGCAGCTGCTGGGCTGGCCGCCTGTGTGGGAAGGGGCAGAGCCGACCTAGGGGCACACTGGGCCTCTTGCTCTCCCTGCTGCCCTGAGGCTGCTGGGCCAAAGAGGTCTTGGGCATCCAGCCCCTTGCTGGTCCCTTCCCTCTGACGAGGCCCTCTGAGCTCCAGCCCCTTGCAGTGTGGAGACAGCCCCTGCCAGCAACCTCCTCTCCAAGGAGGCCTCAAGCGAGGCCTAGGCCCAGGGGAAAGGCACCAGCGGGGATGAGCCTGGGGAGGCGCCCGGGCATGTCTGGACCCAGTCCCCGCAGCCTGCCCCTTGCTGGGGCAGTACCCCCGGAGGCCAGGAAGGTCTGGGCAAGGCTGGCCAGGGGCAGGGGCCCTGCTGGGTCCTGCCCCTGGCCTGTGGGGCCTCTGAGCACAACCGGCCCTCTCCCGCTGGAAGACCTCCCCGGCTGCCTCCAAAGGCCGCTTTGCAAGCACTCTCGCCGGCTGTTCCCGCCAGCCGCGCCCAAGGCTCCCAAGCCAGTGAGAAAAGCGCTTCGGGGTGGTGCTCTCTCCCGGCCCTTGCCCCTGAGCCTGGGGGCCAGGCAGGGGGTCCACACTACCAGGCCAAGGCAGAACCACATGCACACGTCTGTTCCTGCCCCCTGCACCGGCAGAGAGCTCGGGGGAGCCAGAGTCTGTCAGGCAGCTGCTGGGCTGGCCGCCTGTGTGGGAAGGGGCATAGCCGACCTAGGGCCACACTGGGCCTCTTGCTCTCCCTGCTGCCCTGAGGCTGCTGGGCCAAAGAGGTCTTGGGCATCCAGCCCCTTGCTGGTCCCTTCCCTCTGACGAGGCCCTCTGAGCTCCAGCCCCTTGCAGTGTGGAGACAGCCCCTGCCAGCAACCTCCTCTCCAAGGAGGCCTCAAGCGAGGCCTAGGCCCAGGGGAAAGGCACCAGCGGGGATGAGCCTGGGGAGGCGCCCGGGCATGTCTGGACCCAGTCCCCGCAGCCTGCCCCTTGCTGGGGCAGTACCCCCGGAGGCCAGGAAGGTCTGGGCAAGGCTGGCCAGGGGCAGGGGCCCTGCTGGGTCCTGCCCCTGGCCTGTGGGGCCTCTGAGCACAACCGGCCCTCTCCCGCTGGAAGACCTCCCCGGCTGCCTCCAAAGGCCGCTTTGCAAGCACTCTCGCCGGCTGTTCCCGCCAGCCGCGCACAACGCTCCCAAGCCCGGGAGAAAAGCGCTTCGGGGTGGTGCTCTCTCCCGGCCCTTGCCCCTGAGCCTGGGGGCCAGGCAGGGGGTCCACACTCCCAGGCCAAGGCAGAACCACATGCACACGTCTGTTCCTGCCCCCTGCACCGGCAGAGAGCTCGGGGGAGCCAGAGTCTGTCAGGCAGCTGCTGGGCTGGCCGCCTGTGTGGGAAGGGGCAGAGCCGACCTAGGGGCACACTGGGCCTCTTGCTCTCCCTGCTGCCCTGAGGCTGCTGGGCCAAAGAGGTCTTGGGCATCCAGCCCCTTGCTGGTCCCTTCCCTCTGACGAGGCCCTCTGAGCTCCAGCCCCTTGCAGTGTGGAGACAGCCCCTGCCAGCAACCTCCTCTCCAAGGAGGCCTCAAGCGAGGCCTAGGCCCAGGGGAAAGGCACCAGCGGGGATGAGCCTGGGGAGGCGCCCGGGCATGTCTGGACCCAGTCCCCGCAGCCTGCCCCTTGCTGGGGCAGTACCCCCGGAGGCCAGGAAGGTCTGGGCAAGGCTGGCCAGGGGCAGGGGCCCTGCTGGGTCCTGCCCCTGGCCTGTGGGGCCTCTGAGCACAACCGGCCCTCTCCCGCTGGAAGACCTCCCCGGCTGCCTCCAAAGGCCGCTTTGCAAGCACTCTCGCCGGCTGTTCCCGCCAGCCGCGCCCAACGCTCCCAAGCCCGGGAGAAAAGCGCTTCGGGGTGGTGCTCTCTCCCGGCCCTTGCCCCTGAGCCTGGGGGCCAGGCAGGGGGTCCACACTCCCAGGCCAAGGCAGAACCACATGCACACGTCTGTTCCTGCCCCCTGCACCGGCAGAGAGCTCGGGGGAGCCAGAGTCTGTCAGGCAGCTGCTGGGCTGGCCGCCTGTGTGGGAAGGGGCAGAGCCGACCTAGGGCCACACTGGGCCTCTTGCTCTCCCTGCTGCCCTGAGGCTGCTGGGCCAAAGAGGTCTTGGGCATCCAGCCCCTTGCTGGTCCCTTCCCTCTGACGAGGCCCTCTGAGCTCCAGCCCCTTGCAGTGTGGAGACAGCCCCTGCCAGCAACCTCCTCTCCAAGGAGGCCTCAAGCGAGGCCTAGGCCCAGGGGAAAGGCACCAGCGGGGATGAGCCTGGGGAGGCGCCCGGGCATGTCTGGAGCCAGTCCCCGCAGCCTGCCCCTTGCTGGGGCAGTACCCCCGGAGGCCAGGAAGGTCTGGGCAAGGCTGGCCAGGGGCAGGGGCCCTGCTGGGACCTGCCCCTGGCCTGTGGGGCCTCTGAGCACAACCGGCCCTCTGCCGCTGGAAGACCTCCCCGGCTGCCTCCAAAGGCCGCTTTGCAAGCACTCTCGCCGGCTGTTCCCGCCAGCCGCGCACAACGCTCCCAAGCCCGGGAGAAAAGCGCTTCGGGGTGGTGCTCTCTCCCGGCCCTTGCCCCTGAGCCTGGGGGCCAGGCAGGGGGTCCACACTCCCAGGCCAAGGCAGAACCACATGCACACGTCTGTTCCTGCCCCCTGCACCGGCAGAGAGCTCGGGGGAGCCAGAGTCTGTCAGGCAGCTGCTGGGCTGGCCGCCTGTGTGGGAAGGGGCAGAGCCGACCTAGGGCCACACTGGGCCTCTTGCTCTCCCTGCTGCCCTGAGGCTGCTGGGCCAAAGAGGTCTTGGGCATCCAGCCCCTTGCTGGTCCCTTCCCTCTGACGAGGCCCTCTGAGCTCCAGCCCCTTGCAGTGTGGAGACAGCCCCTGCCAGCAACCTCCTCTCCAAGGAGGCCTCAAGCGAGGCCTAGGCCCAGGGGAAAGGCACCAGCGGGGATGAGCCTGGGGAGGCGCCCGGGCATGTCTGGACCCAGTCCCCGCAGCCTGCCCCTTGCTGGGGCAGTACCCCCGGAGGCCAGGAAGGTCTGGGCAAGGCTGGCCAGGGGCAGGGGCCCTGCTGGGTCCTGCCCCTGGCCTGTGGGGCCTCTGAGCACAACCGGCCCTCTGCCGCTGGAAGACCTCCCCGGCTGCCTCCAAAGGCCGCTTTGCAAGCACTCTCGCCGGCTGTTCCCGCCAGCCGCGCACAACGCTCCCAAGCCCGGGAGAAAAGCGCTTCGGGGTGGTGCTCTCTCCCGGCCCTTGCCCCTGAGCCTGGGGGCCAGGCAGGGGGTCCACACTCCCAGGCCAAGGCAGAACCACATGCACACGTCTGTTCCTGCCCCCTGCACCGGCAGAGAGCTCGGGGGAGCCAGAGTCTGTCAGGCAGCTGCTGGGCTGGCCGCCTGTGTCGGAAGGGGCAGAGCCGACCTAGGGCCACACTGGGCCTCTTGCTCTCCCTGCTGCCCTGAGGCTGCTGGGCCAAAGAGGTCTTGGGCATCCAGCCCCTTGCTGGTCCCTTCCCTCTGACGAGGCCCTCTGAGCTCCAGCCCCTTGCAGTGTGGAGACAGCCCCTGCCAGCAACCTCCTCTCCAAGGAGGCCTCAAGCGAGGCCTAGGCCCAGGGGAAAGGCACCAGCGGGGATGAGCCTGGGGAGGCGCCCGGGCATGTCTGGACCCAGTCCCCGCAGCCTGCCCCTTGCTGGGGCAGTACCCCCGGAGGCCAGGAAGGTCTGGGCAAGGCTGGCCAGGGGCAGGGGCCCTGCTGGGTCCTGCCCCTGGCCTGTGGGGCCTCTGAGCACAACCGGCCCTCTCCCGCTGGAAGACCTCCCCGGCTGCCTCCAAAGGCCGCTTTGCAAGCACTCTCGCCGGCTGTACCCGCCAGCCGCGCACAACGCTCCCAAGCCCGGGAGAAAAGCGCTTCGGGGTGGTGCTCTCTCCCGGCCCTTGCCCCTGAGCCTGGGGGCCAGGCAGGGGGTCCACACTCCCAGGCCAAGGCAGAACCACATGCACACGTCTGTTCCTGCCCCCTGCACCGGCAGAGAGCTCGGGGGAGCCAGAGTCTGTCAGGCAGCTGCTGGGCTGGCCGCCTGTGTGGGAAGGGGCAGAGCCGACCTAGGGGCACACTGGGCCTCTTGCTCTCCCTGCTGCCCTGAGGCTGCTGGGCCAAAGAGGTCTTGGGCATCCAGCCCCTTGCTGGTCCCTTCCCTCTGACGAGGCCCTCTGAGCTCCAGCCCCTTGCAGTGTGGAGACAGCCCCTGCCAGCAACCTCCTCTCCAAGGAGGCCTCAAGCGAGGCCTAGGCCCAGGGGAAAGGCACCAGCGGGGATGAGCCTGGGGAGGCGCCCGGGCATGTCTGGACCCAGTCCCCGCAGCCTGCCCCTTGCTGGGGCAGTACCCCCGGAGGCCAGGAAGGTCTGGGCAAGGCTGGCCAGGGGCAGGGGCCCTGCTGGGTCCTGCCCCTGGCCTGTGGGGCCTCTGAGCACAACCGGCCCTCTCCCGCTGGAAGACCTCCCCGGCTGCCTCCAAAGGCCGCTTTGCAAGCACTCTCGCCGGCTGTTCCCGCCAGCCGCGCCCAACGCTCCCAAGCCCGGGAGAAAAGCGCTTCGGGGTGGTGCTCTCTCCCGGTCCTTGCCCCTGAGCCTGGGGGCCAGGCAGGGGGTCCACACTCCCAGGCCAAGGCAGAACCACATGCACACGTCTGTTCCTGCCCCCTGCACCGGCAGAGAGCTCGGGGGAGCCAGAGTCTGTCAGGCAGCTGCTGGGCTGGCCGCCTGAGTGGGAAGGGGCAGAGCCGACCTAGGGGCACACTGGGCCTCTTGCTCTCCCTGCTGCCCTGAGGCTGCTGGGCCAAAGAGGTCTTGGGCATCCAGCCCCTTGCTGGTCCCTTCCCTCTGACGAGGCCCTCTGAGCTCCAGCCCCTTGCAGTGTGGAGACAGCCCCTGCCAGCAACCTCCTCTCCAAGGAGGCCTCAAGCGAGGCCTAGGCCCAGGGGAAAGGCACCAGCGGGGATGAGCCTGGGGAGGCGCCCGGGCATGTCTGGACCCAGTCCCCGCAGCCTGCCCCTTGCTGGGGCAGTACCCCCGGAGGCCAGGAAGGTCTGGGCAAGGCTGGCCAGGGGCAGGGGCCCTGCTGGGTCCTGCCCCTGGCCTGTGGGGCCTCTGAGCACAACCGGCCCTCTCCCGCTGGAAGACCTCCCCGGCTGCCTCCAAAGGCCGCTTTGCAAGCACTCTCGCCGGCTGTTCCCGCCAGCCGCGCCCAACGCTCCCAAGCCCGGGAGAAAAGCGCTTCGGGGTGGTGCTCTCTCCCGGCCCTTGCCCCTGAGCCTGGGGGCCAGGCAGGGGGTCCACACTCCCAGGCCAAGGCAGAACCACATGCACACGTCTGTTCCTGCCCCCTGCACCGGCAGAGAGCTCGGGGGAGCCAGAGTCTGTCAGGCAGCTGCTGGGCTGGCCGCCTGTGTGGGAAGGGGCAGAGCCGACCTAGGGGCACACTGGGCCTCTTGCTCTCCCTGCTGCCCTGAGGCTGCTGGGCCAAAGAGGTCTTGGGCATCCAGCCCCTTGCTGGTCCCTTCCCTCTGACGAGGCCCTCTGAGCTCCAGCCCCTTGCAGTGTGGAGACAGCCCCTGCCAGCAACCTCCTCTCCAAGGAGGCCTCAAGCGAGGCCTAGGCCCAGGGGAAAGGCACCAGCGGGGATGAGCCTGGGGAGGCGCCCGGGCATGTCTGGACCCAGTCCCCGCAGCCTGCCCCTTGCTGGGGCAGTACCCCCGGAGGCCAGGAAGGTCTGGGCAAGGCTGGCCAGGGGCAGGGGCCCTGCTGGGTCCTGCCCCTGGCCTGTGGGGCCTCTGAGCACAACCGGCCCTCTCCCGCTGGAAGACCTCCCCGGCTGCCTCCAAAGGCCGCTTTGCAAGCACTCTCGCCGGCTGTTCCCGCCAGCCGCGCACAACGCTCCCAAGCCCGGGAGAAAAGCGCTTCGGGGTGGTGCTCTCTCCCGGCCCTTGCCCCTGAGCCTGGGGGCCAGGCAGGGGGTCCACACTCCCAGGCCAAGGCAGAACCACATGCACACGTCTGTTCCTGCCCCCTGCACCGGCAGAGAGCTCGGGGGAGCCAGAGTCTGTCAGGCAGCTGCTGGGCTGGCCGCCTGTGTGGGAAGGGGCAGAGCCGACCTAGGGGCACACTGGGCCTCTTGCTCTCCCTGCTGCCCTGAGGCTGCTGGGCCAAAGAGGTCTTGGGCATCCAGCCCCTTGCTGGTCCCTTCCCTCTGACGAGGCCCTCTGAGCTCCAGCCCCTTGCAGTGTGGAGACAGCCCCTGCCAGCAACCTCCTCTCCAAGGAGGCCTCAAGCGAGGCCTAGGCCCAGGGGAAAGGCACCAGCGGGGATGAGCCTGGGGAGGCGCCCGGGCATGTTTGGACCCAGTCCCCGCAGCCTGCCCCTTGCTGGGGCAGTACCCCCGGAGGCCAGGAAGGTCTGGGCAAGGCTGGCCAGGGGCAGGGGCCCTGCTGAGTCCTGCCCCTGGCCTGTGGGGCCTCTGAGCACAACCGGCCCTCTGCCGCTGGAAGACCTCCCCGGCTGCCTCCAAAGGCCACTTTGCAAGCACTCTCGCCGGCTGTTCCCGCCAGCCGTGCACAACGCTCCCAAGCCCGGGAGAAAAGCGCTTCGGGGTGGTGCTCTGTCCCGGCCCGTGCCCCTGAGCCTGGGGGCCAGGCAGGGGGTCCACACTCCCAGGCGAAGGCAGAACCACATGCACACGTCTGTTCCTGCCCCCTGCACCGGCAGAGAGCTCGGGGGAGCCAGAGTCTGTCAGGCAGCTGCTGGGCTGGCCGCCTGTGTGGGAAGGGGCAGAGCCGACCTAGGGGCACACTGGGCCTCTTGCTCTCACTGCTGCCCTGAGGCTGCTGGGCCAAAGAGGTCTTGGGCATCCAGCCCCTTGCTGGTCCCTTCCCTCTGACGAGGCCCTCTGAGCTCCAGCCCCTTGCAGTGTGGAGACAGCCCCTGCCAGCAACCTCCTCTCCAAGGAGGCCTCAAGCGAGGCCTAGGCCCAGGGGAAAGGCACCAGCGGGGATGAGCCTGGGGAGGCGCCCGGGCATGTCTGGACCCAGGCCCCGCAGCCTGCCCCTTGCTGGGGCAGTACCCCCGGAGGCCAGGAAGGTCTGGGCAAGGCTGGCCAGGGGCAGGGGCCCTGCTGGGTCCTGCCCCTGGCCTGTGGGGCCTCTGAGCACAACCGGCCCTCTCCCGCTGGAAGACCTCCCCGGCTGCCTCCAAAGGCCGCTTTGCAAGCACTCTCGCCGGCTGTTCCCGCCAGCCGCGCACAACGCTCCCAAGCCTGGGAGAAAAGCGCTTCGGGGTGGTGCTCTCTCCCGGCCCTTGCCCCTGAGCCTGGGGCCCAGGCAGGGGGTCCACACTCCCAGGCCAAGGCAGAACCACATGCACACGTCTGTTCCTGCCCCCTGCACCGGCAGAGAGCTCGGGGGAGCCAGAGTCTGTCAGGCAGCTGCTGGGCTGGCCGCCTGTGTGGGAAGGGGCAGAGCCGACCTAGGGGCACACTGGGCCTCTTGCTCTCCCTGCTGCCCTGAGGCTGCTGGGCCAAAGAGGTCTTGGGCATCCAGCCCCTTGCTGGTCCCTTCCCTCTGACGAGGCCCTCTGAGCTCCAGCCCCTTGCAGTGTGGAGACAGCCCCTGCCAGCAACCTCCTCTCCAAGGAGGCCTCAAGCGAGGCCTAGGCCCAGGGGAAAGGCACCAGCGGGGATGAGCCTGGGGAGGCGCCCGGGCATGTCTGGACCCAGTCCCCGCAGCCTGCCCCTTGCTGGGGCAGTACCCCCGGAGGCCAGGAAGGTCTGGGCAAGGCTGGCCAGGGGCAGGGGCCCTGCTGGGTCCTGCCCCTGGCCTGTGGGGCCTCTGAGCACAACCGGCCCTCTCCCGCTGGAAGACCTCCCCGGCTGCCTCCAAAGGCCGCTTTGCAAGCACTCTCGCCGGCTGTTCCCGCCAGCCGCGCCCAAGGCTCCCAAGCCAGTGAGAAAAGCGCTTCGGGGTGGTGCTCTCTCCCGGCCCTTGCCCCTGAGCCTGGGGGCCAGGCAGGGGGTCCACACTCCCAGGCCAAGGCAGAACCACATGCACACGTCTGTTCCTGCCCCCTGCACCGGCAGAGAGCTCGGGGGAGCCAGAGTCTGTCAGGCAGCTGCTGGGCTGGCCGCCTGTGTGGGAAGGGGCATAGCCGACCTAGGGCCACACTGGGCCTCTTGCTCTCCCTGCTGCCCTGAGGCTGCTGGGCCAAAGAGGTCTTGGGCATCCAGCCCCTTGCTGGTCCCTTCCCTCTGACGAGGCCCTCTGAGCTCCAGCCCCTTGCAGTGTGGAGACAGCCCCTGCCAGCAACCTCCTCTCCAAGGAGGCCTCAAGCGAGGCCTAGGCCCAGGGGAAAGGCACCAGCGGGGATGAGCCTGGGGAGGCGCCCGGGCATGTCTGGACCCAGTCCCCGCAGCCTGCCCCTTGCTGGGGCAGTACCCCCCGGAGGCCAGGAAGGTCTGGGCAAGGCTGGCCAGGGGCAGGGGCCCTGCTGGGTCCTGCCCCTGGCCTGTGGGGCCTCTGAGCACAACCGGCCCTCTCCCGCTGGAAGACCTCCCCGGCTGCCTCCAAAGGCCGCTTTGCAAGCACTCTCGCCGGCTGTTCCCGCCAGCCGCGCACAACGCTCCCAAGCCCGGGAGAAAAGCGCTTCGGGGTGGTGCTCTCTCCCGGCCCTTGCCCCTGAGCCTGGGGGCCAGGCAGGGGGTCCACACTCCCAGGCCAAGGCAGAACCACATGCACACGTCTGTTCCTGCCCCCTGCACCGGCAGAGAGCTCGGGGGAGCCAGAGTCTGTCAGGCAGCTGCTGGGCTGGCCGCCTGTGTGGGAAGGGGCAGAGCCGACCTAGGGCCACACTGGGCCTCTTGCTCTCCCTGCTGCCCTGAGGCTGCTGGGCCAAAGAGGTCTTGGGCATCCAGCCCCTTGCTGGTCCCTTCCCTCTGACGAGGCCCTCTGAGCTCCAGCCCCTTGCAGTGTGGAGACAGCCCCTGCCAGCAACCTCCTCTCCAAGGAGGCCTCAAGCGAGGCCTAGGCCCAGGGGAAAGGCACCAGCGGGGATGAGCCTGGGGAGGCGCCCGGGCATGTCTGGACCCAGTCCCCGCAGCCTGCCCCTTGCTGGGGCAGTACCCCCGGAGGCCAGGAAGGTCTGGGCAAGGCTGGCCAGGGGCAGGGGCCCTGCTGGGTCCTGCCCCTGGCCTGTGGGGCCTCTGAGCACAACCGGCCCTCTCCCGCTGGAAGACCTCCCCGGCTGCCTCCAAAGGCCGCTTTGCAAGCACTCTCGCCGGCTGTTCCCGCCAGCCGCGCCCAACGCTCCCAAGCCCGGGAGAAAAGCGCTTCGGGGTGGTGCTCTCTCCCGGCCCTTGCCCCTGAGCCTGGGGGCCAGGCAGGGGGTCCACACTCCCAGGCCAAGGCAGAACCACATGCACACGTCTGTTCCTGCCCCCTGCACCGGCAGAGAGCTCGGGGGAGCCAGAGTCTGTCAGGCAGCTGCTGGGCTGGCCGCCTGTGTGGGAAGGGGCAGAGCCGACCTAGGGCCACACTGGGCCTCTTGCTCTCCCTGCTGCCCTGAGGCTGCTGGGCCAAAGAGGTCTTGGGCATCCAGCCCCTTGCTGGTCCCTTCCCTCTGACGAGGCCCTCTGAGCGCCAGCCCCTTGCATTGTGGAGACAGCCCCTGGCAGCAACCTCCTCTCCAAGGAGGCCTCAAGCGAGGCCTAGGCCCAGGGGAAAGGCACCAGCGGGGATGAGCCTGGGGAGGCGCCCGGGCATGTCTGGACCCAGTCCCCGCAGCCTGCCCCTTGCTGGGGCAGTACCCCCGGAGGCCAGGAAGGTCTGGGCAAGGCTGGCCAGGGGCAGGGGCCCTGCTGGGTCCTGCCCCTGGCCTGTGGGGCCTCTGAGCACAACCGGCCCTCTCCCGCTGGAAGACCTCCCCGGCTGCCTCCAAAGGCCGCTTTGCAAGCACTCTCGCCGGCTGTTCCCGCCAGCCGCGCACAACGCTCCCAAGCCCGGGAGAAAAGCGCTTCGGGGTGGTGCTCTCTCCCGGCCCTTGCCCCTGAGCCTGGGGGCCAGGCAGGGGGTCCACACTCCCAGGCCAAGGCAGAACCACATGCACACGTCTGTTCCTGCCCCCTGCACCGGCAGAGAGCTCGGGGGAGCCAGAGTCTGTCAGGCAGCTGCTGGGCTGGCCGCCTTTGTAGGAAGGGGCAGAGCCGACCTAGGGGCACACTGGGCCTCTTGCTCTCCCTGCTGCCCTGAGGCTGCTGGGCCAAAGAGGTCTTGGGCATCCAGCCCCTTGCTGGTCCCTTCCCTCTGACGAGGCCCTCTGAGCTCCAGCCCCTTGCAGTGTGGAGACAGCCCCTGCCAGCAACCTCCTCTCCAAGGAGGCCTCAAGCGAGGCTTAGGCCCAGGGGAAAGGCACCAGCGGGGATGAGCCTGGGGAGGCGCCCGGGCATGTCTGGACCCAGTCCCCGCAGCCTGCCCCTTGCTGGGGCAGTACCCCCGGAGGCCAGGAAGGTCTGGGCAAGGCTGGCCAGGGGCAGGGGCCCTGCTGGGTCCTGCCCCTGGCCTGTGGGGCCTCTGAGCACAACCGGCCCTCTCCCGCTGGAAGACCTCCCCGGCTGCCTCCAAAGGCCGCTTTGCAAGCACTCTCGCCGGCTGTTCCCGCCAGCCGCGCACAACGCTCCCAAGCCCGGGAGAAAAGCGCTTCGGGGTGGTGCTCTCTCCCGGCCCTTGCCCCTGAGCCTGGGGGCCAGGCAGGGGGTCCACACTCCCAGGCCAAGGCAGAACCACATGCACACGTCTGTTCCTGCCCCCTGCACCGGCAGAGAGCTCGGGGGAGCCAGAGTCTGTCAGGCAGCTGCTGGGCTGGCCGCCTGTGTGGGAAGGGGCAGAGCCGACCTAGGGGCACACTGGGCCTCTTGCTCTCCCTGCTGCCCTGAGGCTGCTGGGCCAAAGAGGTCTTGGGCATCCAGCCCCTTGCTGGTCCCTTCCCTCTGACGAGGCCCTCTGAGCTCCAGCCCCTTGCAGTGTGGAGACAGCCCGTGCCAGCAACCTCCTCTCCAAGGAGGCCTCAAGTGAGGCCTAGGCCCAGGGGAAAGGCACCAGCGGGGATGAGCCTGGGGAGGCGCCCGGGCATGTCTGGACCCAGTCCCCGCAGCCTGCCCCTTGCTGGGGCAGTACCCCCGGAGGCCAGGAAGGTCTGGGCAAGGCTGGCCAGGGGCAGGGGCCCTGCTGGGTCCTGCCCCTGGCCTGTGGGGCCTCTGAGCACAACCGGCCCTCTGCCGCTGGAAGACCTCCCCGGCTGCCTCCAAAGGCCGCTTTGCAAGCACTCTCGCCGGCTGTTCCCGCCAGCCGCGCACAACGCTCCCAAGCCCGGGAGAAAAGCGCTTCGGGGTGGTGCTCTCTCCCGGCCCTTGCCCCTGAGCCTGGGGGCCAGGCAGGGGGTCCACACTCCCAGGCCAAGACAGAACCACAAGCACACGTCTGTTCCTGCCCCCTGCACCGGCAGAGAGCTCGGGGGAGCCAGAGTCTGTCAGGCAGCTGCTGGGCTGGCCGCCTGTGTGGGAAGGGGCAGAGCCGACCTAGGGGCACACTGGGCCTCTTGCTCTCACTGCTGCCCTGAGGCTGCTGGGCCAAAGAGGTCTTGGGCATCCAGCCCCTTGCTGGTCCCTTCCCTCTGACGAGGCCCTCTGAGCTCCAGCCCCTTGCAGTGTGGAGACAGCCCCTGCCAGCAACCTCCTCTCCAAGGAGGCCTCAAGCGAGGCCTAGGCCCAGGGGAAAGGCACCAGCGGGGATGAGCCTGGGGAGGCGCCCGGGCATGTCTGGACCCAGTCCCCGCAGCCTGCCCCTTGCTGGGGCAGTACCCCCGGAGGCCAGGAAGGTCTGGGCAAGGCTGGCCAGGGGCAGGGGCCCTGCTGGGACCTGCCCCTGGCCTGTGGGGCCTCTGAGCACAACCGGCCCTCTGCCGCTGGAAGACCTCCCCGGCTGCCTCCAAAGGCCGCTTTGCAAGCACTCTCGCCGGCTGTTCCCGCCAGCCGCGCACAACGCTCCCAAGCCCGGGAGAAAAGCGCTTCGGGGTGGTGCTCTCTCCCGGCCCTTGCCCCTGAGCCTGGGGGCCAGGCAGGGGTTCCACACTCCCAGGCCAAGGCAGAACCACATGCACACGTCTGTTCCTGCCCCCTGCACCGGCAGAGAGCTCGGGGGAGCCAGAGTCTGTCAGGCAGCTGCTGGGCTGGCCGCCTGTGTGGGAAGGGGCAGAGCCGACCTAGGGCCACACTGGGCCTCTTGCTCTCCCTGCTGCCCTGAGGCTGCTGGGCCAAAGAGGTCTTGGGCATCCAGCCCCTTGCTGGTCCCTTCCCTCTGACGAGGCCCTCTGAGCTCCAGCCCCTTGCAGTGTGGAGACAGCCCCTGCCAGCAACCTCCTCTCCAAGGAGGCCTCAAGTGAGGCCTAGGCCCAGGGGAAAGGCACCAGCGGGGATGAGCCTGGGGAGGCGCCCGGGCATGTCTGGACCCAGTCCCCGCAGCCTGCCCCTTGCTGGGGCAGTACCCCCGGAGGCCAGGAAGGTCTGGGCAAGGCTGGCCAGGGGCAGGGGCCCTGCTGGGTCCTGCCCCTGGCCTGTGGGGCCTCTGAGCACAACCGGCCCTCTCCCGCTGGAAGACCTCCCCGGCTGCCTCCAAAGGCCGCTTTGCAAGCACTCTCGCCGGCTGTTCCCGCCAGCCGCGCACAACGCTCCCAAGCCCGGGAGAAAAGCGCTTCGGGGTGGTGCTCTCTCCCGGCCCTTGCCCCTGAGCCTGGGGGCCAGGCAGGGGGTCCACACTCCCAGGCCAAGGCAGAACCACATGCACACGTCTGTTCCTGCCCCCTGCACCGGCAGAGAGCTCGGGGGAGCCAGAGTCTGTCAGGCAGCTGCTGGGCTGGCCGCCTGTGTGGGAAGGGGCAGAGCCGACCTAGGGGCACACTGGGCCTCTTGCTCTCCCTGCTGCCCTGAGGCTGCTGGGCCAAAGAGGTCTTGGGCATCCAGCCCCTTGCTGGTCCCTTCCCTCTGACGAGGCCCTCTGAGCTCCAGCCCCTTGCAGTGTGGAGACAGCCCCTGCCAGCAACCTCCTCTCCAAGGAGGCCTCAAGCGAGGCCTAGGCCCAGGGGAAAGGCACCAGCGGGGATGAGCCTGGGGAGGCGCCCGGGCATGTCTGGACCCAGTCCCCGCAGCCTGCCCCTTGCTGGGGCAGTACCCCCGGAGGCCAGGAAGGTCTGGGCAAGGCTGGCCAGGGGCAGGGGCCCTGCTGGGTCCTGCCCCTGGCCTGTGGGGCCTCTGAGCACAACCGGCCCTCTCCCGCTGGAAGACCTCCCCGGCTGCCTCCAAAGGCCGCTTTGCAAGCACTCTCGCCGGCTGTTCCCGCCAGCCGCGCACAACGCTCCCAAGCCCGGGAGAAAAGCGCTTCGGGGTGGTGCTCTCTCCCGGCCCTTGCCCCTGAGCCTGGGGGCCAGGCAGGGGGTCCACACTCCCAGGCCAAGGCAGAACCACATGCACACGTCTGTTCCTGCCCCCTGCACCGGCAGAGAGCTCGGGGGAGCCAGAGTCTGTCAGGCAGCTGCTGGGCTGGCCGCCTGTGTGGGAAGGGGCAGAGCCGACCTAGGGGCACACTGGGCCTCTTGCTCTCCCTGCTGCCCTGAGGCTGCTGGGCCAAAGAGGTCTTGGGCATCCAGCCCCTTGCTGGTCCCTTCCCTCTGACGAGGCCCTCTGAGCTCCAGCCCCTTGCAGTGTGGAGACAGCCCCTGCCAGCAACCTCCTCTCCAAGGAGGCCTCAAGCGAGGCCTAGGCCCAGGGGAAAGGCACCAGCGGGGATGAGCCTGGGGAGGCGCCCGGGCATGTTTGGACCCAGTCCCCGCAGCCTGCCCCTTGCTGGGGCAGTACCCCCGGAGGCCAGGAAGGTCTGGGCAAGGCTGGCCAGGGGCAGGGGCCCTGCTGAGTCCTGCCCCTGGCCTGTGGGGCCTCTGAGCACAACCGGCCCTCTGCCGCTGGAAGACCTCCCCGGCTGCCTCCAAAGGCCACTTTGCAAGCACTCTCGCCGGCTGTTCCCGCCAGCCGTGCACAACGCTCCCAAGCCCGGGAGAAAAGCGCTTCGGGGTGGTGCTCTGTCCCGGCCCGTGCCCCTGAGCCTGGGGGCCAGGCAGGGGGTCCACACTCCCAGGCGAAGGCAGAACCACATGCACACGTCTGTTCCTGCCCCCTGCACCGGCAGAGAGCTCGGGGGAGCCAGAGTCTGTCAGGCAGCTGCTGGGCTGGCCGCCTGTGTGGGAAGGGGCAGAGCCGACCTAGGGCCACACTGGGCCTCTTGCTCTCCCTGCTGCCCTGAGGCTGCTGGGCCAAAGAGGTCTTGGGCATCCAGCCCCTTGCTGGTCCCTTCCCTCTGACGAGGCCCTCTGAGCTCCAGCCCCTTGCAGTGTGGAGACAGCCCCTGCCAGCAACCTCCTCTCCAAGGAGGCCTCAAGCGAGGCCTAGGCCCAGGGGAAAGGCACCAGCGGGGATGAGCCTGGGGAGGCGCCCGGGCATGTCTGGACCCAGTCCCCGCAGCCTGCCCCTTGCTGGGGCAGTACCCCCGGAGGCCAGGAAGGTCTGGGCAAGGCTGGCCAGGGGCAGGGGCCCTGCTGGGTCCTGCCCCTGGCCTGTGGGGCCTCTGAGCACAACCGGCCCTCTCCCGCTGGAAGACCTCCCCGGCTGCCTCCAAAGGCCGCTTTGCAAGCACTCTCGCCGGCTGTTCCCGCCAGCCGCGCACAACGCTCCCAAGCCCGGGAGAAAAGCGCTTCGGGGTGGTGCTCTCTCCCGGCCCTTGCCCCTGAGCCTGGGGGCCAGGCAGGGGCTCCACACTCCCAGGCCAAGGCAGAACCACATGCACACGTCTGTTCCTGCCCCCTGCACCGGCAGAGAGCTCGGGGGAGCCAGAGTCTGTCAGGCAGCTGCTGGGCTGGCCGCCTGTGTGGGAAGGGGCAGAGCCGACCTAGGGGCACACTGGGCCTCTTGCTCTCCCTGCTGCCCTGAGGCTGCTGGGCCAAAGAGGTCTTGGGCATCCAGCCCCTTGCTGGTCCCTTCCCTCTGACGAGGCCCTCTGAGCTCCAGCCCCTTGCAGTGTGGAGACAGCCCCTGCCAGCAACCTCCTCTCCAAGGAGGCCTCAAGCGAGGCCTAGGCCCAGGGGAAAGGCACCAGCGGGGATGAGCCTGGGGAGGCGCCCGGGCATGTCTGGACCCAGTCCCCGCAGCCTGCCCCTTGCTGGGGCAGTACCCCCGGAGGCCAGGAAGGTCTGGGCAAGGCTGGCCAGGGGCAGGGGCCCTGCTGGGTCCTGCCCCTGGCCTGTGGGGCCTCTGAGCACAAGCGGCCCTCTCCCGCTGGAAGACCTCCCCGGCTGCCTCCAAAGGCCGCTTTGCAAGCACTCTCGCCGGCTGTTCCCGCCAGCCGCGCACAACGCTCCCAAGCCCGGGAGAAAAGCGCTTCGGGGTGGTGCTCTCTCCCGGCCCTTGCCCCTGAGCCTGGGGGCCAGGCAGGGGGTCCACACTCCCAGGCCAAGGCAGAACCACATGCACACGTCTGTTCCTGCCCCCTGCACCGGCAGAGAGCTCGGGGGAGCCAGAGTCTGTCAGGCAGCTGCTGGGCTGGCCGCCTGAGTGGGAAGGGGCAGAGCCGACCTAGGGGCACACTGGGCCTCTTGCTCTCCCTGCTGCCCTGAGGCTGCTGGGCCAAAGAGGTCTTGGGCATCCAGCCCCTTGCTGGTCCCTTCCCTCTGACGAGGCCCTCTGAGCTCCAGCCCCTTGCAGTGTGGAGACAGCCCCTGCCAGCAACCTCCTCTCCAAGGAGGCCTCAAGCGAGGCCTAGGCCCAGGGGAAAGGCACCAGCGGGGATGAGCCTGGGGAGGCGCCCGGGCATGTCTGGACCCAGTCCCCGCAGCCTGCCCCTTGCTGGGGCAGTACCCCCGGAGGCCAGGAAGGTCTGGGCAAGGCTGGCCAGGGGCAGGGGCCCTGCTGGGTCCTGCCCCTGGCCTGTGGGGCCTCTGAGCACAACCGGCCCTCTCCCGCTGGAAGACCTCCCCGGCTGCCTCCAAAGGCCGCTTTGCAAGCACTCTCGCCGGCTGTTCCCGCCAGCCGCGCACAACGCTCCCAAGCCCGGGAGAAAAGCGCTTCGGGGTGGTGCTCTCTCCCGGCCCTTGCCCCTGAGCCTGGGGGCCAGGCAGGGGGTCCACACTCCCAGGCCAAGGCAGAACCACATGCACACGTCTGTTCCTGCCCCCTGCACCGGCAGAGAGCTCGGGGGAGCCAGAGTCTGTCAGGCAGCTGCTGGGCTGGCCGCCTGTGTGGGAAGGGGCAGAGCCGACCTAGGGGCACACTGGGCCTCTTGCTCTCCCTGCTGCCCTGAGGCTGCTGGGCCAAAGAGGTCTTGGGCATCCAGCCCCTTGCTGGTCCCTTCCCTCTGACGAGGCCCTCTGAGCTCCAGCCCCTTGCAGTGTGGAGACAGCCCCTGCCAGCAACCTCCTCTCCAAGGAGGCCTCAAGTGAGGCCTAGGCCCAGGGGAAAGGCACCAGCGGGGATGAGCCTGGGGAGGCGCCCGGGCATGTCTGGACCCAGTCCCCGCAGCCTGCCCCTTGCTGGGGCAGTACCCCCGGAGGCCAGGAAGGTCTGGGCAAGGCTGGCCAGGGGCAGGGGCCCTGCTGGGTCCTGCCCCTGGCCTGTGGGGCCTCTGAGCACAACCGGCCCTCTGCCGCTGGAAGACCTCCCCGGCTGCCTCCAAAGGCCGCTTTGCAAGCACTCTCGCCGGCTGTTCCCGCCAGCCGCGCACAACGCTCCCAAGCCCGGGAGAAAAGCGCTTCGGGGTGGTGCTCTCTCCCGGCCCTTGCCCCTGAGCCTGGGGGCCAGGCAGGGGGTCCACACTCCCAGGCCAAGGCAGAACCACATGCACACGTCTGTTCCTGCCCCGTGCACCGGCAGAGAGCTCCGGGGAGCCAGAGTCTGTCAGGCAGCTGCTGGGCTGGCCGCCTGTGTGGGAAGGGGCAGAGCCGACCTAGGGGCACACTGGGCCTCTTGCTCTCCCTGCTGCCCTGAGGCTGCTGGGCCAAAGAGGTCTTGGGCATCCAGCCCCTTGCTGGTCCCTTCCCTCTGACGAGGCCCTCTGAGCTCCAGCCCCATGCATTGTGGAGACAGCCCCTGCCAGCAACCTCCTCTCCAAGGAGGCCTCAAGCGAGGCCTAGGCCCAGGGGAAAGGCACCAGCGGGGATGAGCCTGGGGAGGCGCCCGGGCATGTCTGGCCCCAGTCCCCGCAGCCTGCCCCTTGCTGGGGCAGTACCCCCGGAGGCCAGGAAGGTCTGGGCAAGGCTGGCCAGGGGCAGGGGCCCTGCTGGGACCTGCCCCTGGCCTGTGGGGCCTCTGAGCACAACCGGCCCTCTGCCGCTGGAAGACCTCCCCGGCTGCCTCCAAAGGCCGCTTTGCAAGCACTCTCGCCGGCTGTTCCCGCCAGCCGCGCACAACGCTCCCAAGCCCGGGAGAAAAGCGCTTCGGGGTGGTGCTCTCTCCCGGCCCTTGCCCCTGAGCCTGGGGGCCAGGCAGGGGGTCCTCACTCCCAGGCCAAGGCAGAACCACATGCACACGTCTGTTCCTGCCCCCTGCACCGGCAGAGAGCTCGGGGGAGCCAGAGTCTGTCAGGCAGCTGCTGGGCTGGCCGCCTGTGTGGGAAGGGGCAGAGCCGACCTAGGGGCACACTGGGCCTCTTGCTCTCCCTGCTGCCCTGAGGCTGCTGGGCCAAAGAGGTCTTGGGCATCCAGCCCCTTGCTGGTCCCTTCCCTCTGACGAGGCCCTCTGAGCTCCAGCCCCTTGCAGTGTGGAGACAGCCCCTGCCAGCAACCTCCTCTCCAAGGAGGCCTCAAGCGAGGCCTAGGCCCAGGGGAAAGGCACCAGCGGGGATGAGCCTGGGGAGGCGCCCGGGCATGTCTGGACCCAGTCCCCGCAGCCTGCCCCTTGCTGGGGCAGTACCCCCGGAGGCCAGGAAGGTCTGGGCAAGGCTGGCCAGGGGCAGGGGCCCTGCTGGGTCCTGCCCCTGGCCTGTGGGGCCTCTGAGCACAACCGGCCCTCTCCCGCTGGAAGACCTCCCCGGCTGCCTCCAAAGGCCGCTTTGCAAGCACTCTCGCCGGCTGTTCCCGCCAGCCGCGCACAACGCTCCCAAGCCCGGGAGAAAAGCGCTTCGGGGTGGTGCTCTCTCCCGGCCCTTGCCCCTGAGCCTGGGGGCCAGGCAGGGGGTCCACACTCCCAGGCCAAGGCAGAACCACATGCACACGTCTGTTCCTGCCCCCTGCACCGGCAGAGAGCTCGGGGGAGCCAGAGTCTGTCAGGCAGCTGCTGGGCTGGCCGCCTGTGTGGGAAGGGGCAGAGCCGACCTAGGGGCACACTGGGCCTCTTGCTCTCCCTGCTGCCCTGAGGCTGCTGGGCCAAAGAGGTCTTGGGCATCCAGCCCCTTGCTGGTCCCTTCCCTCTGACGAGGCCCTCTGAGCTCCAGCCCCTTGCAGTGTGGAGACAGCCCCTGCCAGCAACCTCCTCTCCAAGGAGGCCTCAAGTGAGGCCTAGGCCCAGGGGAAAGGCACCAGCGGGGATGAGCCTGGGGAGGCGCCCGGGCATGTCTGGACCCAGTCCCCGCAGCCTGCCCCTTGCTGGGGCAGTACCCCCGGAGGCCAGGAAGGTCTGGGCAAGGCTGGCCAGGGGCAGGGGCCCTGCTGGGTCCTGCCCCTGGCCTGTGGGGCCTCTGAGCACAACCGGCCCTCTCCCGCTGGAAGACCTCCCCGGCTGCCTCCAAAGGCCGCTTTGCAAGCACTCTCGCCGGCTGTTCCCGCCAGCCGCGCACAACGCTCCCAAGCCCGGGAGAAAAGCGCTTCGGGGTGGTGCTCTCTCCCGGCCCTTGCCCCTGAGCCTGGGGGCCAGGCAGGGGGTCCTTACTCCCAGGCCAAGGCAGAACCACATGCACACGTCTGTTCCTGCCCCCTGCACCGGCAGAGAGCTCGGGGGAGCCAGAGTCTGTCAGGCAGCTGCTGGGCTGGCCGCCTGTGTGGGAAGGGGCAGAGCCGACCTAGGGCCACATTGGGCCTCTTGCTCTCCCTGCTGCCCTGAGGCTGCTGGGCCAAAGAGGTCTTGGGCATCCAGCCCCTTGCTGGTCCCTTCCCTCTGACGAGGCCCTCTGAGCTCCAGCCCCTTGCAGTGTGGAGACAGCCCCTGCCAGCAACCTCCTCTCCAAGGAGGCCTCAAGCGAGGCCTAGGCCCAGGGGAAAGGCACCAGCGGGGATGAGCCTGGGGAGGCGCCCGGGCATGTCTGGACCCAGTCCCCGCAGCCTGCCCCTTGCTGGGGCAGTACCCCCGGAGGCCAGGAAGGTCTGGGCAAGGCTGGCCAGGGGCAGGGGCCCTGCTGGGTCCTGCCCCTGGCCTGTGGGGCCTCTGAGCACAACCGGCCCTCTGCCGCTGGAAGACCTCCCCGGCTGCCTCCAAAGGCCGCTTTGCAAGCACTCTCGCCGGCTGTTCCCGCCAGCCGCGCACAACGCTCCCAAGCCCGGGAGAAAAGCGCTTCGGGGTGGTGCTCTCTCCCGGCCCTTGCCCCTGAGCCTGGGGGCCAGGCAGGGGGTCCACACTCCCAGGCCAAGGCAGAACCACATGCACACGTCTGTTCCTGCCCCCTGCACCGGCAGAGAGCTCGGGGGAGCCAGAGTCTGTCAGGCAGCTGCTGGGCTGGCCGCCTGTGTGGGAAGGGGCAGAGCCGACCTAGGGGCACACTGGGCCTCTTGCTCTCCCTGCTGCCCTGAGGCTGCTGGGCCAAAGAGGTCTTGGGCATCCAGCCCCTTGCTGGTCCCTTCCCTCTGACGAGGCCCTCTGAGCTCCAGCCCCTTGCATTGTGGAGACAGCCCCTGCCAGCAACCTCCTCTCCAAGGAGGCCTCAAGCGAGGCCTAGGCCCAGGGGAAAGGCACCAGCGGGGATGAGCCTGGGGAGGCGCCCGGGCATGTCTGGAGCCAGTCCCCGCAGCCTGCCCCTTGCTGGGGCAGTACCCCCGGAGGCCAGGAAGGTCTGGGCAAGGCTGGCCAGGGGCAGGGGCCCTGCTGGGACCTGCCCCTGGCCTGTGGGGCCTCTGAGCACAACCGGCCCTCTGCCGCTGGAAGACCTCCCCGGCTGCCTCCAAAGGCCGCTTTGCAAGCACTCTCGCCGGCTGTTCCCGCCAGCCGCGCACAACGCTCCCAAGCCCGGGAGAAAAGCACTTCGGGGTGGTGCTCTCTCCCGGCCCTTGCCCCTGAGCCTGGGGGCCAGGCAGGGGGTCCACACTCCCAGGCCAAGGCAGAACCACATGCACACGTCTGTTCCTGCCCCCTGCACCGGCAGAGAGCTCGGGGGAGCCAGAGTCTGTCAGGCAGCTGCTGGGCTGGCCGCCTGTGTGGGAAGGGGCAGAGCCGACCTAGGGGCACACTGGGCCTCTTGCTCTCCCTGCTGCCCTGAGGCTGCTGGGCCAAAGAGGTCTTGGGCATCCAGCCCCTTGCTGGTCCCTTCCCTCTGACGAGGCCCTCTGAGCTCCAGCCCCTTGCAGTGTGGAGACAGCCCCTGCCAGCAACCTCCTCTCCAAGGAGGCCTCAAGCGAGGCCTAGGCCCAGGGGAAAGGCACCAGCGGGGATGAGCCTGGGGAGGCGCCCGGGCATGTCTGGACCCAGTCCCCGCAGCCTGCCCCTTGCTGGGGCAGTACCCCCGGAGGCCAGGAAGGTCTGGGCAAGGCTGGCCAGGGGCAGGGGCCCTGCTGGGTCCTGCCCCTGGCCTGTGGGGCCTCTGAGCACAACCGGCCCTCTCCCGCTGGAAGACCTCCCCGGCTGCCTCCAAAGGCCGCTTTGCAAGCACTCTCGCCGGCTGTTCCCGCCAGCCGCGCACAACGCTCCCAAGCCCGGGAGAAAAGCGCTTCGGGGTGGTGCTCTCTCCCGGCCCTTGCCCCTGAGCCTGGGGGCCAGGCAGGGGGTCCACACTCCCAGGCCAAGGCAGAACCACATGCACACGTCTGTTCCTGCCCCCTGCACCGGCAGAGAGCTCGGGGGAGCCAGAGTCTGTCAGGCAGCTGCTGGGCTGGCCGCCTGTGTGGGAAGGGGCAGAGCCGACCTAGGGCCACACTGGGCCTCTTGCTCTCCCTGCTGCCCTGAGGCTGCTGGGCCAAAGAGGTCTTGGGCATCCAGCCCCTTGCTGGTCCCTTCCCTCTGACGAGGCCCTCTGAGCTCCAGCCCCTTGCATTGTGGAGACAGCCCCTGCCAGCAACCTCCTCTCCAAGGAGGCCTCAAGCGAGGCCTAGGCCCAGGGGAAAGGCACCAGCGGGGATGAGCCTGGGGAGGCGCCCGGGCATGTCTGGAGCCAGTCCCCGCAGCCTGCCCCTTGCTGGGGCAGTACCCCCGGAGGCCAGGATGGTCTGGGCAAGGCTGGCCAGGGGCAGGGGCCCTGCTGGGACCTGCCCCTGGCCTGTGGGGCCTCTGAGCACAACCGGCCCTCTGCCGCTGGAAGACCTCCCCGGCTGCCTCCAAAGGCCGCTTTGCAAGCACTCTCGCCGGCTGTTCCCGCCAGCCGCGCACAACGCTCCCAAGCCCGGGAGAAAAGCGCTTCGGGGTGGTGCTCTCTCCCGGCCCTTGCCCCTGAGCCTGGGGGCCAGGCAGGGGGTCCACACTCCCAGGCCAAGGCAGAACCACATGCACACGTCTGTTCCTGCCCCCTGCACCGGCAGAGAGCTCGGGGGAGCCAGAGTCTGTCAGGCAGCTGCTGGGCTGGCCGCCTGTGTGGGAAGGGGCAGAGCCGACCTAGGGCCACACTGGGCCTCTTGCTCTCCCTGCTGCCCTGAGGCTGCTGGGCCAAAGAGGTCTTGGGCATCCAGCCCCTTGCTGGTCCCTTCCCTCTGACGAGGCCCTCTGAGCTCCAGCCCCTTGCAGTGTGGAGACAGCCCCTGCCAGCAACCTCCTCTCCAAGGAGGCCTCAAGCGAGGCCTAGGCCCAGGGGAAAGGCACCAGCGGGGATGAGCCTGGGGAGGCGCCCGGGCATGTCTGGACCCAGTCCCCGCAGCCTGCCCCTTGCTGGGGCAGTACCCCCGGAGGCCAGGAAGGTCTGGGCAAGGCTGGCCAGGGGCAGGGGCCCTGCTGGGTCCTGCCCCTGGCCTGTGGGGCCTCTGAGCACAACCGGCCCTCTCCCGCTGGAAGACCTCCCCGGCTGCCTCCAAAGGCCGCTTTGCAAGCACTCTCGCCGGCTGTTCCCGCCAGCCGCGCACAACGCTCCCAAGCCCGGGAGAAAAGCGCTTCGGGGTGGTGCTCTCTCCCGGCCCTTGCCCCTGAGCCTGGGGGCCAGGCAGGGGCTCCACACTCCCAGGCCAAGGCAGAACCACATGCACACGTCTGTTCCTGCCCCCTGCACCGGCAGAGAGCTCGGGGGAGCCAGAGTCTGTCAGGCAGCTGCTGGGCTGGCCGCCTGTGTGGGAAGGGGCAGAGCCGACCTAGGGGCACACTGGGCCTCTTGCTCTCCCTGCTGCCCTGAGGCTGCTGGGCCAAAGAGGTCTTGGGCATCCAGCCCCTTGCTGGTCCCTTCCCTCTGACGAGGCCCTCTGAGCTCCAGCACCTTGCATTGTGGAGACAGCCCCTGCCAGCAACCTCCTCTCCAAGGAGGCCTCAAGCGAGGCCTAGGCCCAGGGGAAAGGCACCAGCGGGGATGAGCCTGGGGAGGCGCCCGGGCATGTCTGGACCCAGTCCCCGCAGCCTGCCCCTTGCTGGGGCAGTACCCCCGGAGGCCAGGAAGGTCTGGGCAAGGCTGGCCAGGGGCAGGGGCCCTGCTGGGACCTGCCCCTGGCCTGTGGGGCCTCTGAGCACAACCGGCCCTCTGCCGCTGGAAGACCTCCCCGGCTGCCTCCAAAGGCCGCTTTGCAAGCACTCTCGCCGGCTGTTCCCGCCAGCCGCGCACAACGCTCCCAAGCCCGGGAGAAAAGCGCTTCGGGGTGGTGCTCTCTCCCGGCCCTTGCCCCTGAGCCTGGGGGCCAGGCAGGGGGTCCACACTCCCAGGCCAAGGCAGAACCACATGCACACGTCTGTTCCTGCCCCCTGCACCGGCAGAGAGCTCGGGGGAGCCAGAGTCTGTCAGGCAGCTGCTGGGCTGGCCGCCTGTGTGGGAAGGGGCAGAGCCGACCTAGGGCCACACTGGGCCTCTTGCTCTCCCTGCTGCCCTGAGGCTGCTGGGCCAAAGAGGTCTTGGGCATCCAGCCCCTTGCTGGTCCCTTCCCTCTGACGAGGCCCTCTGAGCTCCAGCCCCTTGCATTGTGGAGACAGCCCCTGCCAGCAACCTCCTCTCCAAGGAGGCCTCAAGCGAGGCCTAGGCCCAGGGGAAAGGCACCAGCGGGGATGAGCCTGGGGAGGCGCCCGGGCATGTCTGGACCCAGTCCCCGCAGCCTGCCCCTTGCTGGGGCAGTACCCCCGGAGGCCAGGAAGGTCTGGGCAAGGCTGGCCAGGGGCAGGGGCCCTGCTGGGTCCTGCCCCTGGCCTGTGGGGCCTCTGAGCACAACCGGCCCTCTGCCGCTGGAAGACCTCCCCGGCTGCCTCCAAAGGCCGCTTTGCAAGCACTCTCGCCGGCTGTTCCCGCCAGCCGCGCACAACGCTCCCAAGCCTGGGAGAAAAGCGCTTCGGGGTGGTGCTCTCTCCCGGCCCTTGCCCCTGAGCCTGGGGGCCAGGCAGGGGGTCCACACTCCCAGGCCAAGGCAGAACCACATGCACACGTCTGTTCCTGCCCCCTGCACCGGCAGAGAGCTCGGGGGAGCCAGAGTCTGTCAGGCAGCTGCTGGGCTGGCCGCCTGTGTGGGAAGGGGCAGAGCCGACCTAGGGGCACACTGGGCCTCTTGCTCTCCCTGCTGCCCTGAGGCTGCTGGGCCAAAGAGGTCTTGGGCATCCAGCCCCTTGCTGGTCCCTTCCCTCTGACGAGGCCCTCTGAGCTCCAGCCCCTTGCAGTGTGGAGACAGCCCCTGCCAGCAACCTCCTCTCCAAGGAGGCCTCAAGCGAGGCCTAGGCCCAGGGGAAAGGCACCAGCGGGGATGAGCCTGGGGAGGCGCCCGGGCATGTCTGGACCCAGTCCCCGCAGCCTGCCCCTTGCTGGGGCAGTACCCCCGGAGGCCAGGAAGGTCTGGGCAAGGCTGGCCAGGGGCAGGGGCCCTGCTGGGTCCTGCCCCTGGCCTGTGGGGCCTCTGAGCACAACCGGCCCTCTCCCGCTGGAAGACCTCCCCGGCTGCCTCCAAAGGCCGCTTTGCAAGCACTCTCGCCGGCTGTTCCCGCCAGCCGCGCACAACGCTCCCAAGCCCGGGAGAAAAGCGCTTCGGGGTGGTGCTCTCTCCCGGCCCTTGCCCCTGAGCCTGGGGGCCAGGCAGGGGGTCCACACTCCCAGGCCAAGGCAGAACCACATGCACACGTCTGTTCCTGCCCCCTGCACCGGCAGAGAGCTCGGGGGAGCCAGAGTCTGTCAGGCAGCTGCTGGGCTGGCCGCCTGTGTGGGAAGGGGCAGAGCCGACCTAGGGGCACACTGGGCCTCTTGCTCTCCCTGCTGCCCTGAGGCTGCTGGGCCAAAGAGGTCTTGGGCATCCAGCCCCTTGCTGGTCCCTTCCCTCTGACGAGGCCCTCTGAGCTCCAGCCCCTTGCAGTGTGGAGACAGCCCCTGCCAGCAACCTCCTCTCCAAGGAGGCCTCAAGTGAGGCCTAGGCCCAGGGGAAAGGCACCAGCGGGGATGAGCCTGGGGAGGCGCCCGGGCATGTCTGGACCCAGTCCCCGCAGCCTGCCCCTTGCTGGGGCAGTACCCCCGGAGGCCAGGAAGGTCTGGGCAAGGCTGGCCAGGGGCAGGGGCCCTGCTGGGTCCTGCCCCTGGCCTGTGGGGCCTCTGAGCACAACCGGCCCTCTGCCGCTGGAAGACCTCCCCGGCTGCCTCCAAAGGCCGCTTTGCAAGCACTCTCGCCGGCTGTTCCCGCCAGCCGCGCACAACGCTCCCAAGCCCGGGAGAAAAGCGCTTCGGGGTGGTGCTCTCTCCCGGCCCTTGCCCCTGAGCCTGGGGGCCAGGCAGGGGGTCCTCACTCCCAGGCCAAGGCAGAACCACATGCACACGTCTGTTCCTGCCCCCTGCACCGGCAGAGAGCTCGGGGGAGCCAGAGTCTGTCAGGCAGCTGCTGGGCTGGCCGCCTGTGTGGGAAGGGGCAGAGCCGACCTAGGGCCACATTGGGCCTCTTGCTCTCCCTGCTGCCCTGAGGCTGCTGGGCCAAAGAGGTCTTGGGCATCCAGCCCCTTGCTGGTCCCTTCCCTCTGACGAGGCCCTCTGAGCTCCAGCCCCTTGCAGTGTGGAGACAGCCCCTGCCAGCAACCTCCTCTCCAAGGAGGCCTCAAGCGAGGCCTAGGCCCAGGGGAAAGGCACCAGCGGGGATGAGCCTGGGGAGGCGCCCGGGCATGTCTGGACCCAGTCCCCGCAGCCTGCCCCTTGCTGGGGCAGTACCCCCGGAGGCCAGGAAGGTCTGGGCAAGGCTGGCCAGGGGCAGGGGCCCTGCTGGGTCCTGCCCCTGGCCTGTGGGGCCTCTGAGCACAACCGGCCCTCTGCCGCTGGAAGACCTCCCCGGCTGCCTCCAAAGGCCGCTTTGCAAGCACTCTCGCCGGCTGTTCCCGCCAGCCGCGCACAACGCTCCCAAGCCCGGGAGAAAAGCGCTTCGGGGTGGTGCTCTCTCCCGGCCCTTGCCCCTGAGCCTGGGGGCCAGGCAGGGGGTCCACACTCCCAGGCCAAGGCAGAACCACATGCACACGTCTGTTCCTGCCCCCTGCACCGGCAGAGAGCTCGGGGGAGCCAGAGTCTGTCAGGCAGCTGCTGGGCTGGCCGCCTGTGTGGGAAGGGGCAGAGCCGACCTAGGGCCACACTGGGCCTCTTGCTCTCCCTGCTGCCCTGAGGCTGCTGGGCCAAAGAGGTCTTGGGCATCCAGCCCCTTGCTGGTCCCTTCCCTCTGACGAGGCCCTCTGAGCTCCAGCCCCTTGCATTGTGGAGACAGCCCCTGCCAGCAACCTCCTCTCCAAGGAGGCCTCAAGCGAGGCCTAGGCCCAGGGGAAAGGCACCAGCGGGGATGAGCCTGGGGAGGCGCCCGGGCATGTCTGGAGCCAGTCCCCGCAGCCTGCCCCTTGCTGGGGCAGTATCCCCGGAGGCCAGGAAGGTCTGGGCAAGGCTGGCCAGGGGCAGGGGCCCTGCTGGGACCTGCCCCTGGCCTGTGGGGCCTCTGAGCACAACCGGCCCTCTGCCGCTGGAAGACCTCCCCGGCTGCCTCCAAAGGCCGCTTTGCAAGCACTCTCGCCGGCTGTTCCCGCCAGCCGCGCACAACGCTCCCAAGCCCGGGAGAAAAGCGCTTCGGGGTGGTGCTCTCTCCCGGCCCTTGCCCCTGAGCCTGGGGGCCAGGCAGGGGGTCCACACTCCCAGGCCAAGGCAGAACCACATGCACACGTCTGTTCCTGCCCCCTGCACCGGCAGAGAGCTCGGGGGAGCCAGAGTCTGTCAGGCAGCTGCTGGGCTGGCCGCCTGTGTGGGAAGGGGCAGAGCCGACCTAGGGGCACACTGGGCCTCTTGCTCTCCCTGCTGCCCTGAGGCTGCTGGGCCAAAGAGGTCTTGGGCATCCAGCCCCTTGCTGGTCCCTTCCCTCTGACGAGGCCCTCTGAGCTCCAGCCCCTTGCAGTGTGGAGACAGCCCCTGCCAGCAACCTCCTCTCCAAGGAGGCCTCAAGCGAGGCCTAGGCCCAGGGGAAAGGCACCAGCGGGGATGAGCCTGGGGAGGCGCCCGGGCATGTCTGGACCCAGTCCCCGCAGCCTGCCCCTTGCTGGGGCAGTACCCCCGGAGGCCAGGAAGGTCTGGGCAAGGCTGGCCAGGGGCAGGGGCCCTGCTGGGTCCTGCCCCTGGCCTGTGGGGCCTCTGAGCACAACCGGCCCTCTCCCGCTGGAAGACCTCCCCGGCTGCCTCCAAAGGCCGCTTTGCAAGCACTCTCGCCGGCTGTTCCCGCCAGCCGCGCACAACGCTCCCAAGCCCGGGAGAAAAGCGCTTCGGGGTGGTGCTCTCTCCCGGCCCTTGCCCCTGAGCCTGGGGGCCAGGCAGGGGGTCCACACTCCCAGGCCAAGGCAGAACCACATGCACACGTCTGTTCCTGCCCCCTGCACCGGCAGAGAGCTCGGGGGAGCCAGAGTCTGTCAGGCAGCTGCTGGGCTGGCCGCCTGTGTGGGAAGGGGCAGAGCCGACCTAGGGCCACACTGGGCCTCTTGCTCTCCCTGCTGCCCTGAGGCTGCTGGGCCAAAGAGGTCTTGGGCATCCAGCCCCTTGCTGGTCCCTTCCCTCTGACGAGGCCCTCTGAGCTCCAGCCCCTTGCATTGTGGAGACAGCCCCTGCCAGCAACCTCCTCTCCAAGGAGGCCTCAAGCGAGGCCTAGGCCCAGGGGAAAGGCACCAGCGGGGATGAGCCTGGGGAGGCGCCCGGGCATGTCTGGAGCCAGTCCCCGCAGCCTGCCCCTTGCTGGGGCAGTACCCCCGGAGGCCAGGATGGTCTGGGCAAGGCTGGCCAGGGGCAGGGGCCCTGCTGGGACCTGCTCCTGGCCTGTGGGGCCTCTGAGCACAACCGGCCCTCTGCCGCTGGAAGACCTCCCCGGCTGCCTCCAAAGGCCGCTTTGCAAGCACTCTCGCCGGCTGTTCCCGCCAGCCGCGCACAACGCTCCCAAGCCCGGGAGAAAAGCGCTTCGGGGTGGTGCTCTCTCCCGGCCCTTGCCCCTGAGCCTGGGGGCCAGGCAGGGGGTCCACACTCCCAGGCCAAGGCAGAACCACATGCACACGTCTGTTCCTGCCCCCTGCACCGGCAGAGAGCTCGGGGGAGCCAGAGTCTGTCAGGCAGCTGCTGGGCTGGCCGCCTGTGTGGGAAGGGGCAGAGCCGACCTAGGGCCACACTGGGCCTCTTGCTCTCCCTGCTGCCCTGAGGCTGCTGGGCCAAAGAGGTCTTGGGCATCCAGCCCCTTGCTGGTCCCTTCCCTCTGACGAGGCCCTCTGAGCTCCAGCCCCTTGCAGTGTGGAGACAGCCCCTGCCAGCAACCTCCTCTCCAAGGAGGCCTCAAGCGAGGCCTAGGCCCAGGGGAAAGGCACCAGCGGGGATGAGCCTGGGGAGGCGCCCGGGCATGTCTGGACCCAGTCCCTGCAGCCTGCCCCTTGCTGGGGCAGTACCCCCGGAGGCCAGGAAGGTCTGGGCAAGGCTGGCCAGGGGCAGGGGCCCTGCTGGGTCCTGCCCCTGGCCTGTGGGGCCTCTGAGCACAACCGGCCCTCTCCCGCTGGAAGACCTCCCCGGCTGCCTCCAAAGGCCGCTTTGCAAGCACTCTCGCCGGCTGTTCCCGCCAGCCGCGCACAACGCTCCCAAGCCCGGGAGAAAAGCGCTTCGGGGTGGTGCTCTCTCCCGGCCCTTGCCCCTGAGCCTGGGGGCCAGGCAGGGGGTCCACACTCCCAGGCCAAGGCAGAACCACATGCACACGTCTGTTCCTGCCCCCTGCACCGGCAGAGAGCTCGGGGGAGCCAGAGTCTGTCAGGCAGCTGCTGGGCTGGCCGCCTGTGTGGGAAGGGGCAGAGCCGACCTAGGGCCACACTGGGCCTCTTGCTCTCCCTGCTGCCCTGAGGCTGCTGGGCCAAAGAGGTCTTGGGCATCCAGCCCCTTGCTGGTCCCTTCCCTCTGACGAGGCCCTCTGAGCTCCAGCCCCTTGCATTGTGGAGACAGCCCCTGCCAGCAACCTCCTCTCCAAGGAGGCCTCAAGCGAGGCCTAGGCCCAGGGGAAAGGCACCAGCGGGGATGAGCCTGGGGAGGCGCCCGGGCATGTCTGGAGCCAGTCCCCGCAGCCTGCCCCTTGCTGGGGCAGTACCCCCGGAGGCCAGGAAGGTCTGGGCAAGGCTGGCCAGGGGCAGGGGCCCTGCTGGGACCTGCCCCTGGCCTGTGGGGCCTCTGAGCACAACCGGCCCTCTGCCGCTGGAAGACCTCCCCGGCTGCCTCCAAAGGCCGCTTTGCAAGCACTCTCGCCGGCTGTTCCCGCCAGCCGCGCACAACGCTCCCAAGCCCGGGAGAAAAGCGCTTCGGGGTGGTGCTCTCTCCCGGCCCTTGCCCCTGAGCCTGGGGGCCAGGCAGGGGGTCCACACTCCCAGGCCAAGGCAGAACCACATGCACACGTCTGTTCCTGCCCCCTGCACCGGCAGAGAGCTCGGGGGAGCCAGAGTCTGTCAGGCAGCTGCTGGGCTGGCCGCCTGTGTGGGAAGGGGCAGAGCCGACCTAGGGCCACACTGGGCCTCTTGCTCTCCCTGCTGCCCTGAGGCTGCTGGGCCAAAGAGGTCTTGGGCATCCAGCCCCTTGCTGGTCCCTTCCCTCTGACGAGGCCCTCTGAGCTCCAGCCCCTTGCAGTGTGGAGACAGCCCCTGCCAGCAACCTCCTCTCCAAGGAGGCCTCAAGCGAGGCCTAGGCCCAGGGGAAAGGCACCAGCGGGGATGAGCCTGGGGAGGCGCCCGGGCATGTCTGGACCCAGTCCCTGCAGCCTGCCCCTTGCTGGGGCAGTACCCCCGGAGGCCAGGAAGGTCTGGGCAAGGCTGGCCAGGGGCAGGGGCCCTGCTGGGTCCTGCCCCTGGCCTGTGGGGCCTCTGAGCACAACCGGCCCTCTCCCGCTGGAAGACCTCCCCGGCTGCCTCCAAAGGCCGCTTTGCAAGCACTCTCGCCGGCTGTTCCCGCCAGCCGCGCACAACGCTCCCAAGCCCGGGAGAAAAGCGCTTCGGGGTGGTGCTCTCTCCCGGCCCTTGCCCCTGAGCCTGGGGGCCAGGCAGGGGGTCCACACTCCCAGGCCAAGGCAGAACCACATGCACACGTCTGTTCCTGCCCCCTGCACCGGCAGAGAGCTCGGGGGAGCCAGAGTCTGTCAGGCAGCTGCTGGGCTGGCCGCCTGTGTGGGAAGGGGCAGAGCCGACCTAGGGCCACACTGGGCCTCTTGCTCTCCCTGCTGCCCTGAGGCTGCTGGGCCAAAGAGGTCTTGGGCATCCAGCCCCTTGCTGGTCCCTTCCCTCTGACGAGGCCCTCTGAGCTCCAGCCCCTTGCAGTGTGGAGACAGCCCCTGCCAGCAACCTCCTCTCCAAGGAGGCCTCAAGCGAGGCCTAGGCCCAGGGGAAAGGCACCAGCGGGGATGAGCCTGGGGAGGCGCCCGGGCATGTCTGGAGCCAGTCCCCGCAGCCTGCCCCTTGCTGGGGCAGTACCCCCGGAGGCCAGGAAGGTCTGGGCAAGGCTGGCCAGGGGCAGGGGCCCTGCTGGGTCCTGCCCCTGGCCTGTGGGGCCTCTGAGCACAACCGGCCCTCTGCCGCTGGAAGACCTCCCCGGCTGCCTCCAAAGGCCGCTTTGCAAGCACTCTCGCCGGCTGTTCCCGCCAGCCGCGCACAGCGCTCCAAAGCCCGGGAGAAAAGCGCTTCGGGGTGGTGCTCTCTCCCGGCCCTTGCCCCTGAGCCTGGGGGCCAGGCAGGGGGTCCACACTCCCAGGCCAAGGCAGAACCACATGCACACGTCTGTTCCTGCCCCCTGCACCGGCAGAGAGCTCGGGGGAGCCAGAGTCTGTCAGGCAGCTGCTGGGCTGGCCGCCTGTGTGGGAAGGGGCAGAGCCGACCTAGGGCCACACTGGGCCTCTTGCTCTCCCTGCTGCCCTGAGGCTGCTGGGCCAAAGAGGTCTTGGGCATCCAGCCCCTTGCTGGTCCCTTCCCTCTGACGAGGCCCTCTGAGCTCCAGCCCCTTGCAGTGTGGAGACAGCCCCTGCCAGCAACCTCCT
Source organism: Cervus elaphus (assembly GCF_910594005.1). NCBI lineage: Eukaryota > Metazoa > Chordata > Mammalia > Artiodactyla > Cervidae > Cervus > Cervus elaphus. Next base: position 302,543 of record NW_025316702.1, on the reverse strand, counting down.
CTCCAAGGAGGCCTCAAGTGAGGCCTAGGCCCAGGGGAAAGGCACCAGCGGGGATGAGCCTGGGGAGGCGCCCGGGCATGTCTGGACCCAGTCCCCGCAGCCTGCCCCTTGCTGGGGCAGTACCCCCGGAGGCCAGGAAGGTCTGGGCAAGGCTGGCCAGGGGCAGGGGCCCTGCTGGGTCCTGCCCCTGGCCTGTGGGGCCTCTGAGCACAACCGGCCCTCTGCCGCTGGAAGACCTCCCCGGCTGCCTCCAAAGGCCGCTTTGCAAGCACTCTCGCCGGCTGTTCCCGCCAGCCGCGCACAACGCTCCCAAGCCTGGGAGAAAAGCGCTTCGGGGTGGTGCTCTCTCCCGGCCCTTGCCCCTGAGCCTGGGGGCCAGGCAGGGGGTCCACACTCCCAGGCCAAGGCAGAACCACATGCACACGTCTGTTCCTGCCCCCTGCACCGGCAGAGAGCTCCGGGGAGCCAGAGTCTGTCAGGCAGCTGCTGGGCTGGCCGCCTGTGTGGGAAGGGGCAGAGCCGACCTAGGGGCACACTGGGCCTCTTGCTCTCCCTGCTGCCCTGAGGCTGCTGGGCCAAAGAGGTCTTGGGCATCCAGCCCCTTGCTGGTCCCTTCCCTCTGACGAGGCCCTCTGAGCTCCAGCCCCTTGCATTGTGGAGACAGCCCCTGCCAGCAACCTCCTCTCCAAGGAGGCCTCAAGCGAGGCCTAGGCCCAGGGGAAGGGCACCAGCGGGGATGAGCCTGGGGAGGCGCCCGGGCATGTCTGGACCCAGTCCCCGCAGCCTGCCCCTTGCTGGGGCAGTACCCCCGGAGGCCAGGAAGGTCTGGGCAAGGCTGGCCAGGGGCAGGGGCCCTGCTGGGACCTGCCCCTGGCCTGTGGGGCCTCTGAGCACAACCGGCCCTCTGCCGCTGGAAGACCTCCCCGGCTGCCTCCAAAGGCCGCTTTGCAAGCACTCTCGCCGGCTGTTCCCGCCAGCCGCGCACAACGCTCCCAAGCCCGGGAGAAAAGCGCTTCGGGGTGGTGCTCTCTCCCGGCCCTTGCCCCTGAGCCTGGGGGCCAGGCAGGGGGTCCACACTCCCAGGCCAAGGCAGAACCACATGCACACGTCTGTTCCTGCCCCCTGCACCGGCAGAGAGCTCGGGGGAGCCAGAGTCTGTCAGGCAGCTGCTGGGCTGGCCGCCTGTGTGGGAAGGGGCAGAGCCGACCTAGGGCCACACTGGGCCTCTTGCTCTCCCTGCTGCCCTGAGGCTGCTGGGCCAAAGAGGTCTTGGGCATCCAGCCCCTTGCTGGTCCCTTCCCTCTGACGAGGCCCTCTGAGCTCCAGCCCCTTGCAGTGTGGAGACAGCCCCTGCCAGCAACCTCCTCTCCAAGGAGGCCTCAAGCGAGGCCTAGGCCCAGGGGAAAGGCACCAGCGGGGATGAGCCTGGGGAGGCGCCCGGGCATGTCTGGACCCAGTCCCCGCAGCCTGCCCCTTGCTGGGGCAGTACCCCCGGAGGCCAGGAAGGTCTGGGCAAGGCTGGCCAGGGGCAGGGGCCCTGCTGGGTCCTGCCCCTGGCCTGTGGGGCCTCTGAGCACAACCGGCCCTCTCCCGCTGGAAGACCTCCCCGGCTGCCTCCAAAGGCCGCTTTGCAAGCACTCTCGCCGGCTGTTCCCGCCAGCCGCGCACAACGCTCCCAAGCCCGGGAGAAAAGCGCTTCGGGGTGGTGCTCTCTCCCGGCCCTTGCCCCTGAGCCTGGGGGCCAGGCAGGGGGTCCACACTCCCAGGCCAAGGCAGAACCACATGCACACGTCTGTTCCTGCCCCCTGCACCGGCAGAGAGCTCGGGGGAGCCAGAGTCTGTCAGGCAGCTGCTGGGCTGGCCGCCTGTGTGGGAAGGGGCAGAGCCGACCTAGGGGCACACTGGGCCTCTTGCTCTCCCTGCTGCCCTGAGGCTGCTGGGCCAAAGGGGTCTTGGGCATCCAGCCCCTTGCTGGTCCCTTCCCTCTGACGAGGCCCTCTGAGCTCCAGCCCCTTGCAGTGTGGAGACAGCCCCTGCCAGCAACCTCCTCTCCAAGGAGGCCTCAAGTGAGGCCTAGGCCCAGGGGAAAGGCACCAGCGGGGATGAGCCTGGGGAGGCGCCCGGGCATGTCTGGACCCAGTCCCCGCAGCCTGCCCCTTGCTGGGGCAGTACCCCCGGAGGCCAGGAAGGTCTGGGCAAGGCTGGCCAGGGGCAGGGGCCCTGCTGGGTCCTGCCCCTGGCCTGTGGGGCCTCTGAGCACAACCGGCCCTCTGCCGCTGGAAGACCTCCCCGGCTGCCTCCAAAGGCCGCTTTGCAAGCACTCTCGCCGGCTGTTCCCGCCAGCCGCGCACAACGCTCCCAAGCCCGGGAGAAAAGCGCTTCGGGGTGGTGCTCTCTCCCGGCCCTTGCCCCTGAGCCTGGGGGCCAGGCAGGGGGTCCACACTCCCAGGCCAAGGCAGAACCACATGCACACGTCTGTTCCTGCCCCCTGCACCGGCAGAGAGCTCCGGGGAGCCAGAGTCTGTCAGGCAGCTGCTGGGCTG